>NW_004524647.1:10301845-10324562 GCF_000260255.1 Octodon degus | reverse complement strand
AACCCATCAGAATTATGGCCGACTTCTCTTCACAAACCATAAAAGCAAGAAGAGCATGGAGCAGAGTACTTCAAGTCCTCTATGAAAACAAATTCTAACCCAGACTACTATACGTAGCAAAACTCTCTTTCAAGATTGATGGAGAAGTGAAATATTTTCATGACAAAGAACAACTAAACAATTTCATCATGACAAAGCCAACCCTACACAGACTACTGAAACATGTCCTAGAGGGGGACCAAAATGATCAGAACTCCACGAATGAGAACAGAGGGAACCCAGTAAATAGGGCAAATAATTAAACACAGGACAAAAAGGAGAAACAATAGCAGATAAACAATATGTCAATCATAAGTAAACACATCTCAATTATAACCATCAATGTAAATGGACTCAACTCACCAGTTAAGATAAATAGACTGGCACAGTGGGTTAGGGAAAAAATCCAACAATATGCTGTTTAGAAGAAACACACTTAACTCAAAAAGACATTCATAAGGTTTAAGTCAAAGGATGGAAAACAATACTACATGGCCCAGTACCTCAGAAAAAAGCAGGGGTAGCAATCCTGTTTTCAGACAGTCTAAACTCCAAACCAAGAATAATCAAGTGAAATAAAGAAGGCCACTATATACTGGTTAGGGGAAAAATTCAAGAGGAAGAGGTAACACTCATAAATATGTATGCACCAAGCACAGGAGCAGCAAACTATATAAGACAAATCTTAATGGACAAGAAAAATCTAATATCCAATAACACAATCTTAACAGGAAACCTTAACACCCTCTTATCCCCAAAAAGATAGGTCAACCAGACAAAAAATTAGCTAAGAAATAACAGAACTGAACCAGAGCTTGAAACAAATGGACTTGGTGGACATAGACAGAGTGTTCCACCCAAACACAGCTAAATACACATTTTTCTCAGCTGCACATGGGTCATTTTCTAAAATAGGCCACATCCTGGTCCATAGGTCATGCTTAAGTATATTCAAGAAAACAGAAATTATCCCATGCATATTATCTGACCACAGTGCAATGAAAATGGAAATAAATGACAAAAGAAACCAGAAAAAAAAAACCCTAAATACATGGAAATTAAACAACACCTTACCCAGCAATCAATGGGTCACTAATGAAATTTAACAAGAAATTCAACAATATCTACAATTCAATGAAAATCCAAACACAATTTATCAGAATTTATGGGATGCGATGAAAGCAGTTCTCATGGGAAAATTCATACCTGTGGACCCACACATTAGTAAAACATAATGGGAACAAATAAACACCCTAATGCTGCACCTCTGACATACAGAAAAGGAAGAGCAAACCAAACCCAGAGACCAAAGATGGGAAGAAATCATAAAGATTAGAGCAGAAATTAATTCAATTGAGACAAAGAAAACAGTTCAAAGAATTAATGAATCAAAGAGTTGGTTTTTTAAAAGATTAAATAAAACCAATAAGCCCCTAGCTAGCCTCATCAAAAAAGGAAAGAAAAAATTCAAATACAAGCAATAAGGAATGAAAAGGGTATAATCACCACAGACCCAGTGGAAATTCAGATTATCAATAGCTACTTTGAGAATCTTTACGCTCACAGAATAGAAGACATAGATGAAATGGACAGATTCCTAGAAAGGTACAAATTACCAAAACTGAATCAAGAAGATATAACAACACTCAATAACCCAATAAATGCCAAAGAAATACAGAATATAATAAAAAAAAATACCTGCTGAAAAAGAAAAGTACACATCCTGATGGATACACAGCTAAACTCTACAAGAAATTTATAGAAGATATAATTCCTACACTCCTCAAACTCTTCAGTGAAGTTAAAAGTGAAGCAGTCCTCCCAAAAATCATTACTGGAAGCAAGTATTATACTGATACCAAGACCAGGGAAAAATGCAACTAAAAAAGAGAACTATAGGTCAATCTCCCTAATGAACATAGATGCAAAAATCCCCAATAAAATCCTAGCAAATAGAATAAAGCAAATCACCAAGAAGATCATACACCATGACCAGGTAGGATTAATCCCAGGGATGCAAGGATGGTTCAATATTTGAAAATCTATAAATGTAATACACTATATCTATAGCAAAATCTAAAAACCACATGAGCATCTCAATTGATGCAGAAAAGGCTTTTGACAAAGTCCAACACCTATTCATGTTAAAAGTCCTACCAAAAAATGGAATAGATAGCCTCTACTTCAATTTGATAAAACCCATCTATGACAACCCAACGGCTAACACAATTCTAAATGGGGAAAACCTGAAATCTTTTACTCTCAGATCTGGTACAAGACAAGGACGTCCTCTATCACCCCTATTATTCAATATAGTTTTGGAATCATTAGCTAAAGGCATTAGACAAGAGAGGGAAATAAAAGGAATAAGAATAGGTAAGGAAGAAGTTAAATTATCATTATTTGCAGATAACATGATACTTTACTTGGAAGACCCAAAAACTCCACCAAGAAGCTCCTAGAATTGTTACACAAATTCAGTAGCATAGCAGGATAGAAAGTCAATATCCAGAAGTCAATAGCATTTCTCTACACAAACAAACACACTGAGAGGGAAATTAGAGAAATAATATCTTTTACAATAGCACAGCGGAAAATGAAAATCTTGAAATTAATTTACCTAAGGAAGTCAAAGGTCTTTTCATGGAAAATTACAGTACTCTGAAAAATGAGTTAGTAGAGGATTTCAGAAAATAGAAAGATATTCCCTGCTCCTGGGTAGGAAGAAGCAACATCGTGAATATGGCCATACTCCCAAAACTGGTGCACAGATTTAATGCAATCCCTATCATACTACCACCAACATACCTCCCAGACCTAGAGAAATCATTCCTAAAATTTATTTGGAACCAGAAGAGACCTAGAAAAACAAAGGCAATCCTGGGCAACAAAGACAAGGCAGAAGGCATTACAATTCCTGACTTAAAATTATGCTACTAAGCTACTTTGATAAAGTCAACATGGTATTGGCAACAAAATAGACCTGAGGATCAATGGAGGAGATTAGAAGATGCAGAGGCCTCTTCGAACACACTCGGCCACCTGATCTTCAAAAAAGGGCCCAAAGATGCTTACTGCAATAAAAATAGCCTCTTTAACAAATGGTGCTGGTAAAACTGGCTCTCTCTATGCTGAAAACTGAAACTTGACCCAGGTCTATCACCATGCACTAAGCTAACGTCAAAATGAATTAAAGATCTAAACATTAAAACAAAAACTGTGTGTCTCCTAGAAGAGAAAGTAGGAGGAACTCTTGAAGACATAGGGGTAGGCAAAGAGTTCATGAACAATAATCAAATCGCATGGTTAACACTTGAAAGAATTGCCAACTGGGACCAACTCTTATTGAGAAGTTTTTCCATGTCAAAAGAAATTACCAACAAAGTCAAAAGACAACCCACAAATTTCGAAAAAGTCTTAATGAGCGCTCAGACAATGGTCTGCTCTCTAGAATCTATAAAGAACTAAAAAACATCAGGGCCCCAAAATTTAAAGACCCAGTCCAGAAATGGGCATCTGAGATGAACACACACTTCTCAGAGAATGAAATTAAAGAAGCAAATAAATATATGAAAAAAGGCTCCACATCACTAGCCCTCTGTGAAATGCAAATCAAAGCAACACTGAGATACCATCTAACCCCAGAAAGAATGTCTATCATAAAGAAATCAACCAACAACAAATGTTGGAGAGTTTGTTGGGAAAAGGGAACCCTTCTCCATTGCTGGTGAGAATGTAGACTGGTGTGACCATTATGGAAATCAGTGTGGAAACTCTGTAAGAAACTAGGACTGGAAATCCCATTCAAGCCAGCTATCCCCCTACTGGGAATTTTCCCAGAGGAACTGAAAACCTCACATCATAGTGATATATGTGTACCTATGTTTGTAGCAGCTCAATTTGTGATAGCTAAATCTTGGAAACATCCAAGATGCCCATCACTTGAGGAATGGTTGAAAAAGATGTGGTACTTTTATACAATGGAGTATTACTCAGCTACAAAGAATGATAAACTTGGAGCATTTATATTTAAGTGGATGTCACTTGAAGATATTACACATAAGTGTAATAAACCAGATCCATACGTGTAAATATCATATAGTCTCCCTCGTATAAGAACTCAAAAGAAGAAATACAAATAGAAAGGCATAACACAACTAAAATGAAGGCAAGAAATTGAGGACTGGACAATGAGGAAATGATAAGGGGAAACAGGACAGGGACAAAGCCATACACTTGTATGCACAAGATGCACAAGACAATGATCCTGAGAAACATCAGCAGGGTTTTGAAACTCGCAGTCAGTTGTTCGCATTCTCACCCTTACTAACTACATATGCTGATACCTGTGAACCAAGCAACTGCACTGAAGATGGCAGTGTGCAATAGAGGGTCACGATTGGAATGCCTGTCATTCTGGTCTTCTAAATATACATTTCTTGTCATAACATTCCAATTACTACCATACTGTCTCACAAGTAAAAGTTTTTTTTTTTGTTTTTCTTTTTTTAAATGGGCAATAAATGAAAAAAAAAGACACAAGAGAAAGAAAAAGAAATGTCACAAGACTGTCCTACTGCAATGCTGTATGTGATTAAATTTCTAAATGTCTGTGCAAAAACATTTGTTTATTCCTATTTTTAAAATTTTTTTCTTCATATTCTGTAAGGACTTAAATTTCAACACGTCAGTACTTGATGGAAGATACCTGTTCCACCTTATGCCTAAGATGTTCGATATTTAGACAGATGGTTAGGGTAAACTGAAGTGCATCTGTTGCAGGGTAATAATAAGCTTCTCTTCTGGAGGGTTAACAACCTCAGTTTGCAGATCAAAAATTGGAGAAAAATAAAGGCTGCAAGGTCTGCCAACATTTTGGCCCTAGCCTTTCAAGGTTAGTGAAGACTCAGGACATAGGAGAACCCGTACTGTAACATCATGTAACTCAGTTTTGTCCCAAATTTTCTGATCAAGGAGATTATGGAGTCACAGAGGAATGTGACCAATGATGTATAGTGTGCCTAAGGACAGTCACATGGAGAGAAAACTTTCTCTCAGGTTTTCACAGAGAGCAAATTGGTCAAGCAATGGCTGTGACTCATCCACATAGCTGACACTGACAAAGGATCTACAAATTGCAGTACAGCGTTTCAGGATAAATCCTGAGTGTATTTGACTGACTTATCAGATACAAAAGTTACATTTCTTGTTATATAGTTCTTGCTTTATCTTGGTCTTAGCCATCCAGCAGAAAAGTATAAAAATGAGGTATAAAAAGTAAAGTCATGTTAATATGCTGAGCTGTAAAAGGCTCTAGTCAACAACTTCTGCAGACAACTCCCTACTATTGTGGACTACTGGACTGTGTTAGATTGTTTGGCTGAATTCAAGCACCTATGATATTTAGATGCCAATAGAATACCCGTCTCTGACAGGACTGAAGTGGAGAGGGGAGATACAGAGGAAGGACCATTTTGTATTTGTATATACAGAATAGTTAGGATAGATGTACAGCTGCTTTCGTTTGGTTCAGTGAGAGGACGGATTTGTAGTAGAAGTGTTTGGACAGGATGTCCTGGCTGCTTCTTGTGCTGTGGATTACCACTGAGAAGACAACAATGTACAATGTATTAATTATTGAAAATATCCTATTAATGAGCTTGGAAAATGTCTCATTGATATTTGTTTCTCAATAAAGTAAAAAAAAAACACTACAATGACTCTGCCAACTTTTTATTACGCTTGTCAACCACTTAATTGATGCAAGAATGAACTTCTCTTTTGTGAAGGCAACACACAGATTGCTTTGAGAACAAGACATTTCTCAGTTACTGACTCAGTAGGGCAACCAATCTCTGACACTGTAGCAGGGCTTTGCCACCAACAATGAAAGACAGCCTTTATGAAGAGGTGGTGGCATGCCTCCTCCATGCAAATGATGAGGTAGAAACAGTGTTAGTTGGCTACACCCAGGTACTCAACTAAAGATATAATAATCAAAGAAGTGTGCAATATTTGCACACTTCTTGTTGTTTAGCTCTGTGTTAGATTTCCCACTGCTGGCACAAAATACCTGACACCAGCCACATAAAGGAGTAATTTATTGTAGTTCCCAGTTTCAGAGGGTTCAGTCCTTGGGCATCTGGCTCCAAGGCAAGAATATCAAGGTGTAAATACCAAAGCTTCCCAACTCATGGCGTGGGAGTGAAAGAGCAGGGAAGAGCCCTAGCAGCACGAGCCAGAGCTCTAGGGCAGCCCCCAGGTCCACACGCACTGGCTTCTTACACATGGCTTTCTTCTGCCTCCTAATAGCCCAGTGAGCTACGAGTTCAGCAATGGGGTAACCCACTAGGGAAGCCAGTGCCTTCACAATCCAGTCACCTTGATAAGAGTCACTTAATCTGCTCCATTTGACAGTCACTATTCAACAGCATAAGCTCTTGTAAGCAATTCCTCACACTTATATAATAAATCTTAGGGTGTCTGGAGGCAAAATTCTCTTAAACTTTTCCATGTGAAAAACTTAAAAACAAGAAACTTAATATGTATTTGCTTAGAATTAATAAGAAAGAAGCTGAATTTTAAACAAAGCAACCAAAAAATTGGAACTGTGATGATTTGCATCATAAGGATGTGGGGAAAATCCATCCCCGAACCTGTGGACATGTACTCTAACACTGACTCAGTGGTAACTAGCTGTGCAGTTAGATATACATCTTCACTACTGATTGTTTTACATGTGAAATTTTCAAAAGAGAAGTAAAATAGTATAGCAAGAATAAAAATACAGCTCCCCTGGTTGTCATGGAGATAAGCTATTTAGTGCCATGAAATCTTTCAAGGAGTAACAATGGACAAAAGATTTCTAACTTCCAAGAATTGTTCTCAAGAAGGGTTTGACTTATACTTGTTCAAGATTGTTTTGCGGGGGGAAAGCAAACAATGACTATGGGATAGTTGTTAGATGTTTGCACTCATTTCCTGGGATAGAAAGTCTGAGTAGTCCATGTATATCCCAGATATAAATCTCAAAGCTTGTCTCAGGACCATAATGGAAGTAAGTTTTTGGTTTTTTTTTCAGAACCAGGGATTGAACTCAGGCCCTTGTGCTTGCCAGGGAAGCGCTTATTCCACTGAGCTATTTCCCCGGCCCTGGAAATAAGTTTTTGCTTCCTGCAATGTATGAGCACGTGTGTGTGTGTGTGTGTGTGTGTGTGTGTGTGTGTGTGTGCATGTGTATGAGAGAGAGAGAGAGAGAGAGAGAGAGAGAGAGAGACAGAGAGAGAGAGACAGAGAGAGACAGAGAGAGAGAGAAACTAGCTGAGTTTTAGTTTAGCATATGGTGAGATATGTTCATCTAGATTCAATCTTCCATATTTGGGACCCGTGGACAGTCAATTTTCTCAGTGCTACATATTAAAGAAGCCATCCTTCACCCACTGTATTTTTTTGGCCATTCTGTCAAATATCAGGTAGCTGAAAGTGCCTGAGGTTGTTTCTGCAGCTTCTAATCAAGTCCATTCATCCACATGTCCCATGCCAGTCTAGTCTGCCTATAGACATAAACATAAAACATAGGCAAAGGTCTAGAGAGAGAAAGTCTGTACCTACAGAGGCAAGACTTAGGTGGGCATGAGCTTGAATCAGAAGGGAAACAAAGTTGTCATTCCTGGCCATTCCCCTGTATCACTCATGAAGCAATGACGAAGTGTTGAAACTCAACCAATGCAAAATTTGCAGCTGCAGGGAACTTTGTGACCACCTGCATCAGCAGAGATGCAACAGGAGTCCAGTGCTGAATGGAGGTGGTAATCAGCATGGCTTCTGTTCTGGGGGTTGGGTCTTACCTGACAGGTGGGCTTCAGGTAGCCAAAGCATAGATTTCAGCAAAATCCAGAAAATGGGGCCAGGGTAAAGTGACATTAGAAATAGGTCACCTTAAACAGCATGAGTCATAAGGATAGAGCAAAAATAAATAAATAAATAAATAAATAATGGAAACAAGCGCATGTCTAGTCAATTGTTAGAGACAGAAGTCAAAGAAGACATTAGAGAAGGTTAGTAATAGATGGAACGGCATAGGTTTCCTGATATGTTGGGTGTACACCAGCACTTCTAGTGTGTTGGATACCATTAGTCCTCAAGTGGGGCTCACATCAGGCACATAAACAACTAGGAGGGAACTGGAGATACCCCCTGCCCTTGTTACAACAGTGGAAGCAGGCAGGGTGCCAGAGAGGGAGGAGATCTGGGAGTGCACACAGAGACATAGGAAATGGGAGGGCAGAAACCACAGCCCTGGCTACTTGTCTCTTTTGATAAAAACAGCAACTGACTTAGTGCACTGTTTTCATCCTACTGTACAAGTTCCCTGTAATTATCTTGTATTTCATTATTTGATTTAAATTAGTTGATAATAGAAAGAAGCACAGCAACTCCTATGAATCAAGGAACACTGTTTATAAGCTCAGCATTGTTACCTAGATATTTATTGAAAATTCGCCCATGAAATAATCATCACCATCATGTGAAGGACAGTGGCCATGATGAAAACTAAGTTAACATACATTCTACGTACTGCGTACACTTCCAAACTTTTTGATAAACTAAGGAATAACTTAGTAAAGATAGACTTTTCAAGCATTAAAGCAAATTGACGTGCAAAAATGACAGGGATATACATGGTTTAGAGAGGGAAATGGCTCACAGGAAAAGAGTTAATCAAATGACAACATGATAATCAAATGACAGCAAGGAATGTGCAGGTAGATGAGAAGGGGAAGGGGCAACATGAGATAACAGGATGGTGGGACCAGATTCTATCAGATGCTTAGAGGAGACTTTCTTAGGAACATGCCTCAAAAATCAGTGCCTCAAATTAATAAATTTAAAAAAAAATCAGTGCCTTCTCTCTTTTCTTAGAGAGAAGAAAAGAAAACAAGCAAAAACAATTCAGAGGATATCTAACTCCTGCAAATTCTATTTTATATGACATGATATTTGGAAGTCAGGTAATCCACAGGGATTAACACAACCATTAGGGATTTTTAAAAACTCAAGATTAGGCAAAAGTCGATGGGTACAAATGAAAATAAAAAGCTCAAAAAGTGGTGAGTAGAATAATAAGAAAATTTCAGGAAGCTTTATAAAAATATTATTACTGATGGCTACGGAGTACAAGACCTGTGTCTCTTGTTTGCAGTAATAGAAAGCTGGTGACAGGACACAGTGGCCTTAGGTTGGTCCAGAGGATTCCTGGAGTGCAGCAAGCAGGAAATACAGCCTCGTGAGGAGATCAGAATTTGCAGAAAGCACTCAGTTTCTATGGCAGTGGGAAAAGGGCAAGCCCTTTGTGGTGAAGCCTGGAAAACTGTCCTGTTTCATCTCTACCTGCAGGACTCCTCTACTAATAGCTGGAACAAGAAAAGAAAACTTTTCAGTGATATGTATTTAAAGGATATTATAAATAAAAAAGTGGAAAATCCTGAGGTTTCCAGCTGATACAGATCATTCTCATAAAAACAGTGTCACTGAGCAAAGATAAATTGTGGCCAAACGTTTTTGCATTAGTTTTAAAGAGTTTAATGAATTAATAGCTTCTAACAAGGACTACCACAGAGTAGAAACATAAGAGCCTAGGGACAGTACAGTGAGACCATTGTAGGTTGTAGACTAAGTGAGCAACACTCAGAAGAGAAATAGAAGGAAAAGCAAAACCAACATTGAAATGAAAGAATATCTAGCTATTGCAGGAGAAAATCAGCCACATGAAAAATAAGAAAAGATCCTACAGAATGGGAACTGAGAAAAAATGGAATAAAGAGTTAACACATAGTGTAAAATAATTGAAGAAAAAAATCATAAATAGAAAAGATATTTATGATATATTTTATATCATAAATATCTTTTAACACAGATCTAACATAAAGGGAATCCTTACAGAAAAAATAAACAGAATATATGAAATAGTATAATAGAAATGCAATAAAAGACATAATGTGCAGGGAAAGTAGGCATACTGTGAGGCAGAGAATATTGACTCAGAACAGTCAGCATTCCCAGGCATGCATGCAATTCAAGAAATCTAAATGACTGAGGCAGGAGGATCATGAGTTTGAACCTGGCCTGGGCGAACATAGGGATTCCATGACACCTTGTGTCTCAAGGGTTTTATCCTTTATATGTATGTGGCTTACAGGATCAGAGATGGAGAGTCCACATTGGCCCTCCATGCAGTGAAGAATTGGAGGACTGAGTAGTTATTCAGTTCTAAGAGCTACAAAGCCCCAGGTCAAGGACCCAACACCAGTCTGAGACAGAAGGCCTAGCACCTCCTTGGAGCATTGCTGGAGTCTGTTAGAAGACTAAAGAAACTGGAGTCTGATGTCAGCAGGTAACAGCAGCAAAAAGACAAGCCCACTCAAGCACACTGGATCTCTTCAAAACCCAAGCCAACTTCTTTCCCTTTTATTTCATTCAGGCTACAAGCCTACTAAATGGTGCCACCCACAGCGGGGCTGGATCCAGACTGACATCCCAGTCATCTCTAAGAGAAGGGAAGAAGGAAAGAGTGTGAGCTGACTGCCTCCTGTGTATAAGTTGGGAATCAAAGGTGTCATTTAAAACTCACAAGCCAGGAAATGAAAGCAGTAGCATACTGAGTAGCATGTGGTTGTCAAGAAAGATAATAGCCTTAAGTAAAATTACAAAAGAGCTATGGGAGGAGCTAATAGTAATGGACTAAATAAAGTACACACAAAGGTGGTTCTATTGAGCTTCATTTCATTGCATTTTGCAGGTACTGTGTGTGGTACAGATTAATGATTGGTGGTAATATTGTGTCAAGAAAGTCCACGGGGCCATTTGTCCCACTAGAGATGCCCACCTCATGTTTCTGTGACACATATGTGTAATTCTTACAGTACTTCAAACTTTCCCATTAATATTATATGTTTTATGTCACCAGTGATCAGTGGTCTTTGAGATTACTACTGTAATTACTCTTTGCTGCCATGAACCTTGGTCATGTGACAGCAACCTTATTTGATAAATGTGTGCCTTGTGACCTCTCCACCAGCTCTGCTTTATCTCTCTTTTCCTGCTTTTCAGGCCTCTCTGCTCCCTGAGGCATAACAACACTGAAATTAAGTTAATTAATCCTTCACAATGGCCTTTGAACATTCAAATGAAAAGAAGAGTCACACTTCTTTTTCTTTAAATCAAAGCTAAAAACAGTTGATGTTAGTGGAGAAGGTATGTTCAAAGCTGAAACAATCAGAAAGTCAGGCCTCTTGTGTTGAACAGTTAGCAGTACTGTGAGTGCAGAAGGGAAGTTCTTGAAGGAAACCAATGTGCTATTCCCATGAACACTTGAATGGCAAGAAAGTAATACAAAAAGTGTTAGTGATTGGATAGAAGACCAAACCAGCCACAGTATTCTCTTAAAGTCAAGCCTAATCCAGAGCAAGACTGTAAGTCTTTTAATTTCCAAGAAGACTGCAAGAAGTGAAGATGCTGTAGAAGAAAAGTCCAAAGTAGCAGAGGTTGGCTCATGATGTGTAAAGAATCCCTCTCCTTAGCATCAAAGTGCAGATGAATCAGCTGGTGCTGATTCAGTGGTAGCAAGTTTTCCAGAAGATTGAGATAGTCGCTGAGGAAGATGGCTACACTGAATAACAGACTTTTGGTGTAGAGGAACAGCCCTCTATTGTAAGAAGATGCCACCAATAACTTTCATAGCTGGAGAGGCAATGTCAATGCCTGCCTTTAAGGCTCCAAAGGACAGGTCAGCTCTTATTTGGGTTTAATACAGATGGGGACTTAAAGCAAAAATCAATCCTTATTTACCATTCCAACAATCTTAGTGTTCTTAAAAATGATACTGAATCAACACTGCCTGTGATCTACAACAGAGCTCCGAAGCTTAGATGACAGCACATCTGCTTACAACATGGCTTACTGAATATTTTAAGCCCCTAGTCAGGCCTGCTGCCTGGAGAAAAGATGTCTTTCAAAATACTACTGCTCACTGTCAATACATGCAGACATCTAAGGCCTCAGCTGGAGATATATGATGAGATAATTGTTGTTCTCACGTCTGCTAACACAATCTCATTTGGGCAGCCTGTGGATCAAAGAACAATTTTGACTCTCAAGTCTGCTATTTAGCAAACACATTCCATAAAACTCTAGATTCCAGAGACAGAGATTCCTATAATATACCTGTATTAAATGGGTAGAAAAAACTTCTAGAAAGAATTCACCATCCTAGATGTCATCAAGAACCTCCCAGATGCATAGGAGGAAGTCAAAATACCAACATTAACAAGAATTTGCAAGAAGTTGATTCTAGACTCCATGAAAGCCTTTGAGGGCTTCAAGACTTTAATGCAAGAACTAACTGCAGGTGGGTCATGAATAGAAGATAACCAGAATTAGAAGTGGGCCAAAGAGGTGACTAAATTGTTACAAGCTCAGAAGACATTAGCAGATGAGCAAAGAAAATGGTTTCTTAAGATGGAATTTCCTTATGGTAAGATGCTGTGGACATTATTAATATGACAATGAACTATCTAGAATATTCCATAAACAGTTAAAATATCATCAGTAAGGTTCAAAAGTATTGACTCTCACTTTGAAAAAAATTTACTGTGGGTAAAATGCTATCAAACAGTATCACATGCTACCAAGAAAGAGTCAATTGATATGGTGCACTTCATTCTTGTTTTACTTTATTTCCACAGTAACCTGAGCCTTCAGCAACCACCAGCCTGATAGTAGCCAGAAACGTCAAGCAAGGCCCTCCTCCAGTGAAGAGACATGACCTACAAAGGCTAAGATGACTGTTAGGATTCCTTAGCAGTAAAGTATTTTTAAAATTAAGATAATACACATTTTTAGGTATGACATTATTGTAAATTTAATAGACTAGAGAATAATGCAAACATTACTTTTATATGCACATAAATTAGTGTGATTCACTTGCTTGTGGTACCCTAGAACAAAACTTGTAGTATCTTTAAAAATATGCCTGCATTCATAAATTTGCCATTACAAAGATAAGCAACCATAGGGCTGGGGAGATAGCTCAGTAGTATAAGCGCTTGCCTGACAAGTGCAAGGTCCTCAGTTCAATCCCTGGTACTGCAAAAAACAAAACAAAACAAAACAAAAAAACTAGATAAGCAACCATTAAAACAACATCAATAGCAACAAACTTTTTGGAAGTACAATTATCCCTCAGTAATTGCGAGGAGTTGGTTCCAGGACCCTCATGGATATACAAATGCACGGATGCTTAAGTTCCTTATATAAAATTATGGGTGTTTTCATAGAACCTATGTACATCCTTCTGTATACATTAAATCATTTCCAGATTACTTCAAATGACAACTGCAAAGGAAATAGTTGTTTATTGTATACTTTAGGGACTCCAATGACACCATCCATCAGTCACAAACATAATTTATTTTCCAGTTTTGGGGAAGAGGACTGCATTTGAGCTTGTGTGGGGAAGATGGCTGGGGTTGTGTTTGTCACCCCATGTACTTTGTGAATGGAAGGATGATTTTGTCAAATGATTTTTCCTGAGAACCATATAGTCTGCAACAGAAGCATTTGTGAACTGAGGCATTACCATACTGGCAAGCAAAATAGTGTGCATGTTCAATTCAGAGGCAATTATTTGGAATACTTTCAATCCATGCTTGATAGGATCAGAGATGTGGAAATTGTATATTAAAGATTAACTATAACACTGTGTGTGCTATAGATATTTAAAAAGTAAAAAACACACAAACATATAAGAATAGGTAGAACGAAGGTCAAATACGTTTATACCACTGGAGAACATCATTGAGCTCAACTCATCTGCTAATATAAAAAGATTTGCCTCCCTAAGTAACCCTAAATAAATCCCTTTAACTACAAAGTATAGGCACTATTCTTTGATCACAATGCAGTAAAATTAGTAGCTGATAAATCTGGGTAACTGAATGTTTTTCAACCTATGAAAAACATTTTTTGAATAGCTGCTTTTGAAATAATCATTGAATTAAAAAAAGAAAATACAAATGAAAATTGGAAAATGATATATACTACTCCGCCCAATGTATCTTCTAGTACCTACGGTGGATATTTAGAATTAAATTCCACTATGTAACTAAGTTAAATTAAACATAGATTTCCTCATTCACATACACTAACCACATTTTAAGCGTGCAGTATCCACAAGGGGCCACTGGACTCTCTGCTGGATGGCAGAGACAAGACATTTCCATTGCCACAGAAAGTTCTCCTGGACAGTACTGATTTAGAATACAATTATAGTATATGGGGTGCAGCCGACTTGTAGCACCATTGCCCAAAATGAAGGAAAACATTTTGCATTTAACTCAAAAAGAAAACAAAGTACACCACAAGCCTTTAATAAAGGCAAATGCAGAAGGTAATTAGTCAAAAAAACAAACAGCACTAGTAAATAAATCCACAAAATCAGTTGTTCATGAAAATGAAAATAGAAACTGAAAGCTGGATTTTTAAAATGAGCGAAAATTCAATTTAAAGTAGAAATGAAAAAAGGAATATAGCCAAAGTACAGTAACAGAGAAAGTTTAAAAAATAAGACTACTTTGCTCAATTCTCCAAAAGTGCTTTGAAACCTCAGAGAAAATGACGAATTTTCCAGGAAAATGTAACTTAACCAAGCTGACACTAGAGGAAACAGAAAAAAATTACATAAGATGGCTTTTTTCATAGACAAAACAGATGACAAAGGGCTAGACAGCTTTATAAAGAAACTCTACTCAAATTAAAGAGCAGACAGATTCATTGTTAGAGAAACTACTGCTGACCCCCAAAAACTATGAATTATTTGTTAAGCAAATATAATGGTAATACTAAAATATTAAAAATTTTTAAAAGTCTATCAATAAACCTCACTATGACATGCAGAAAAACATTAAAAAGCTATCATTATGTGGTATTAATGCTTGAAATTAAAAGATAATCCAATATTAGTAAATCTAATATAATTTATCATATTAGTAGAAAAATCACACCAATAATTGTGTAGTACTCAAAAGGCACTTAAAATTAGATAATTATTTTTTGAAAAATAATAAAGTAGGAATATACGTGACTGGTGGTCACCTTGTAACACCCAGCCGAACCGAACCAGCGTGGTGCTGGTGTGGGAGGCCCGCCTGAGGACTGCTGCCAGCAGCACAAAACACGAGAACAGGAGAGGAAGACACAGGCTGTTGGGCTGTTGTCAGGCAGCTGCGCATTTCCCTGGCTGCTGGTGCTCCTGAGGAGCTTATCATGCTGGCTTCCTGATGAACTCGGCTGTCTTCATCATCGCAGGAGCTTGGGACCTTGTCGTCACTGAGATCGGCTGCTGTTCACTTTGGGGGAGCTGTGGTCCCTACTTTGAGCATCACTTCCTGGGTCCAGAGGAAAGATGGCACACTGTTCAGTGTCCCACAGAAGCTTATCATGCTGGCTTTACTGATACAGACTCAGCTGTTTGCATCGTTGGAAGAGCTCAGGACCTCGTTGTTGCTGAGGCCGGCTGTGGTACTTCTGGGGGGAGCTCTTGTTCCTACTTTGAGTGTTGCTTCCTGGCTCTAGTTCAGATCCCTCAGCCTGTTAGCACAGATCCTTCATCATGCTAGCAGAGACTTCCTACATTTTATCACTGACCTAGGGCCTTCCCAGCACAAATTCTTAAAACATACCTGCATGAGACATTGTCATGAGCTCTAGGCCTCTAAGTCTTCAGCTGGACTCATGCAGGACATTGCTGTGGGATCCAGGCCCTCAGCTGGCTTCTGTCGTCTTTAGTGGGTAGACAGATTTCCTTCTTTTTGTATATGATTCTCTGGGTGACTATTATGAAATAATTCTATTACCCATGTGTCCTGTATTAAGTTGTTCCCCTTGCAGACCCTGATGACAACAAAATGAATACTTTACTGTGATAAAATACCTGTTACCTCAGGTCGAATTGTAGTATAAGACATCTCCATGAACAAATCAGGAACAAATCAGGGATGCCTACTAAGATCATTGTTATTTAATATTTCACTTAAATATGAAATGTGATGAGAGAATTTAGATTTTAAAATAGAACTAATAATGTAAAAGCATCTTTACTTATAGAAGATAATAAAACAATATTTGGGAAACTACACTGAATCCATTAAGGCTAAAAATTTTAAGACAATATATTAAAGTAGTATCATACACATTTATTATAGAAAGGTTATATTATATATGATAATATAATAATATATATATATATATATATATATAGTGGCCTGATAGAAGATAGAATGAAAGCAAAGATTCCATATACAGGAATAAAATTCACAGGGGTAAATTTAAGACAAATTATGCAAGACTGAACATAAAAACTTCAAGACATGAGCAAACAATAAAAGCATTAACTCTTCCACCTACCATCTTCTGGCCATTTATCCTATAAATGTGCTGGAACATCCTGAAAACGTGTATTTCAAGATTACAATTATAGCACTATGACAGCAGGAAGGAATAAACTGTCTATTTATATGCTTTAATTTGTCTAAAAATGGGTTACAAAGCAGCTGAAAAGCAAAATAAAGGCTTCTATATATTGACATGGAAAGATTACCAAGACAGTACAACGTTATTTGATACAGCATTTTTTTTTTGTTAAAAGAGAAGAAAGTAAGGATTCATACTTATTTTTGTTTTTATGCATTCATACGCTGGAAGGACACATGAAAATTCATGGCAATGGTAGCAGGTAGATGGGTAGCAGACAGTTGAGGGATTTTTTCATTGTATTCCTTTTGATCCATTTTTAATTTTCTTAAACTATGTGTGCAAATTACCTATTCAAAAATAACTATAAAATAGAAGAAACCCTTGAACAAAGAGTTTAGCTGACAATGTATGTCACCCTGGGTTAGTTTTTCTGACCCTGGGCCTTAATTCAGACTGTCCACAAATACTAGGTGCTGAGGACACTTAGAAGGCTGCTGATTTTTGACCCAAGATATTAAATAAAGTCTTTTTTCCCTCCTGGAATATGACTTTAAGTGAAATACACTTGCTCTCTCTGGCTTGTTCAAGATACTGAAACATTTAAAGAAAAGTGCTGGGCAGTTGCTGGATTTCCCTACAGAACAACTGAGTTGCCCAAGACTCTCCACTAGCTCTGCAGCCTACAGAGCTACTTAGAAATACAGCGACATTAAGCTCGAAGATAAACTCCACAGCACTGACATCAACTCATTTTCTTGTAAAAGGCCATATTCTGATGTGACAAGTTTGAACCTTCCTGTTGTATGACCTGTACCGCACACTTCTATCAGGTGAAGTCATCTGTATGGGGACAAATGTGTCTGCTGCTGTTCTGTTTACTCCACATAAATGATCTTTATTTAAAGTTTAGGGGAGATACATCTATTTGGACATCTGCACTTAACTGATTACTGATAGTGAACTGCCTTGCCTGAACCCCTGCTTGCAGCTGCTGGGAAATGATAAGAATGTGACATATGTTGGAAGCAAAATCACAGACAAAGATTACAACTTGTTTTCGAAAGCTTGAGCGCCAGAAATACAAGAAAATAGAGTGTGGGTTTTGCTTTAAGAAGCAAACATTTTAATACATGACAGGGCAGTGCCACAGTTTTGGTTTGGAAAGGAAAACGCAGAGTTTGCAGGAGCATTCACCCATCAGGGCTCCACGCCCTTTCTGGGGCGGAGGGAGCGTATAGGAAGGTGGGAAGCCCTACCACGTCTGTGTGCCTGCTTTAAAAAGTTGCTGCCACCTATCGGTGTCTGGGGGCATCTGCACAAGTGTGGTGCCAGAGTAGAGGAAGAGAAAACCCAAAAAGCGCAGAGGGAATAAAGACATGAAAGGTGAGCATTTGGAACAGGCCAAGCAGACAGCAGGACAGATTCTCTAACCCTGAGACGCAGCTCCTTCCTCCAGGCCGGCAGGTGAAATACCATGACTCTCGCCAGCAACCACGAGGGGCAGAAAGGAGGAAACCAAAATTGAAAAGCAATCTTTCGGTCAGTTAGAATCCCTGGGCTCTGATGACGTTAGCTTGAGGCTTAGTTACAGTGCTGTGTATGTCAGCTCAGCCTCTATTTGTATTTATATTTAATAATAATGATAATATAACAACACATACAATTTTCAAATTAATTCTCCAAAAGAATTTTTTTTCTTCTGTATTTAGTGCAGGGTCTACCGGGTCTACAGTGGCACACTACACAGATCACACTCGAAGTGATTCTCCTGTTTTCAGCCTCCCAAGCATTGGGATTATAGGCGTTCGCCACCACATCCAGTCTCAATTGCTGTCTCAATGCGCCCCAGTGGTGGGACTGGGACAGTAAACTGGGAAGTGAACCCCAGGCGCTACACTCTGCCTAAGCAGGCTCTTTAGTCTGCTGAGCTATCAGGCTGAACCTCCAAAAGAATTTCATTTATTTGCACATATCATATAAATCCTAGAATCATAAACTGCTACTAGAGAAGATTTTTAAAGCTACCATGCTCCTAGGACCTCTTCTATATTGTCTCAGACCGGAAATTATAAAACCTGTCTGTGTATGGCAGCTAATTTTATATGTCAACTTAACTGGGTTAAGAGGGACCCAGACATTGGGTTAAACATTATCCTGTGTATGTATCTCACCATATTGTGGATAAGATTAATATTTAAATCAATAGATGGAGTATGGAAGATTGCTCTGCTAATGTGTTTGAGTTTCATGAAGTCACTGCAGGATGGAATAGAACAAAGAGGCTGACCCTTTGTAGTGAGGGGGATTCCTCTGCCCAAGAGCCTTCACAGTGGGGCATGGGTTGCTTCCTGCCCTCAGACTTGAATTAAACATCAGCTCTTCTTTGGCCTTGAGTTGGCTGGATTTGCACTGATACTAGACATGAAATTCCTGGGCCTCTTGTACATCTGCTCTCTTTGCTGGCCTTGGAACTTGTCAGACTCCATACTTTGGGAGTCAATTCTTATTAATACTACCCACCCATGTATGTATGTATGTATGTACATATGTATATATGTATATATGTATGTATCATTCATCTATCTAGCTATCTAATCTGAAGAGATAGCAAATGAACCCTTGTCAAAAAGCATCAGAAAATATTGACACACCCCTTCTCAGTATCATCAGAAACAGCAGCCAAAGCAGCAGGACCAGTCCTGTGTCTCTGATGAACTCTGCCTATCCCTGAGCTCCTCTGATGTCTTCCACTGCCTGTTCTGTGCCCTGGAATTGCCACTTCATTTGTCTTAATGTATGTCCTATGGTTAAAAAAAAGAAATTTGCCTTTAAGTAGTACAGATTAGTCCTTCCAGTTAAGTTAGGGTGAAATCACACAACAGTCTATTAGTAACATTTCACTCTAAGGGACAATAAATACCAAATCTAATCACATGGCTAACATGGTTTGTTGGTGACTCAACCCACACTTACTTTTTAAATGATCTTGAAAAAATAATCAGTGCCTCTAACTGAAATTAGCTTCCACTCATGGCTTCAAATCCCCTCAGATTTTTTCCTTTAAAACTCATGAAAGCCTCGCTTGTTTTTTCTGACCCAGAAATCTTGCTTAATCGCCTTGCTTTGATGTCTGGTCATTAATGTGTGCTACAAAGTCACTATTCTCTTATGTTTCCTTTGTGGAAAGTAGATCTTTTTAACATAATATAATTACTGGAGAAAAGAGGCTTAAAAAGCAACTTGTCATTTGCTGAGCTTGTTATTTTGTGTTCTTGAACATGATTCACTTCAATGACGATGAAGCGGGGCTCACGGTCTCTCTCTCCTACCTGGAAAAGGCCAAATAAAACACAAGGAAATGCATTTGAGAACCTGAAAACACCAAATTTCAAACTGAAAATACAGCATTTTAAGAAAGGCATTCAGCTGGAAGTGGTGCATATGCCTGTAATCCCAGTGCTGGGGAAGCTGAGACAGGCAGACCACTACAAGTCTGAGCTGCATAGTGAGACACTGTTCGCACCAAATAAATGAGCAAATAAATAAATGTAAAATAAAAATGGCCTCATGGTGTGGTTGAGAGTCCACTGGACCAGAAAACGAAGCTGCTTGTGTGGGCTGGTCTTGGAGCTACACTGCACACAGTGTCTTGGCCTTGACAGTGAGGCGCAGGCTGAAGGCATCCTGCAGGGTTCTCTAGCTCTAATATGTGAGCCTGTGATGCCGTAAATAAGGCTTCAGCTATTAAAACAAGGTAACAGTGGTTCCTGTCTCTGAAGGTCATACATTTTATATAAAAGAAGTAAACTAGTTTCTATGAAGTCTCACAGTATTGAAGTTCATCTACATTTATAATGAAATCTGTTCAGCATTTACAACGTACCAGTCACTAGAGCAATAATTCAGACTTCCACAATCCTGGGTGGCAAAAGCAGTATTGCATTATTTCATGGGATTCTCTCAAATGCCCCAATAGGAGGCAGGATAAAGATTACGAAGCCCTTTTATAGGGTGAAAAATGGAAGAGGACAAAAATCAAGGGCTCTGTCCAGTACACGGAAGTTTAGATTTGATTGCACAACTATTAAACATACAGAATGTGTTGTTTCAACTTTCATGGGCTGCTCTGTGACATAGCTTTTATTCTCCATTGTATGACTCTAGCAGAACAACTTATAAGAGAAAAAGATTTTGCCTCTTAGTTTTGAAGGCTGCAGACCACAATCAGAAGCCCCATGGCTGGGAGCCTCCAGTCAGGGTGGTGAGGCGCAGTACCAAGGAAAGGCAGCAAAACATGCAGACCTTGAGCTGGGAAGCAAAGAGCCAACTGGGAAAACAGCAGACTGGGGTGTCCAACCTCCATCTAGGGCACATGTCCAGTGACCTAAGGGCCACCCTGCCAGGACCTGCTTCCTCAGGGTTCTAACACTTCCCCGTAGCACTGCTCTGCAACCTGGGCTGCTAACACATGACTGCTGGGGGAACTCATCTGAACCTCAGCAGACAGCTCCAGGAACTGGTAAATAAGTCTCCTGTGAATTGAACAGTTACAAGTGCCCAACTCTATGGCATAAAGAAAAGGTATAGTTTCTTGGACTTTTTGTTTTTAATTTGTTCTAGGATGATTCTATAGGTCCATTTTAGATATGCATAATGATCATACTTATCACAGGGAATCTGTACCTGTATGTGGTATATCCTGACTCTTCATTTTTTTCCCATTCCCCTCCCCTCCCTTCAGCCACACATTTCCCCTCTTATTTACCAAAGCTTTGTTTCCATTTTCCTTTTTTTTTCTTTCTTTCCTCCTTCTTGGTTGCCCCTTATTTTATATTATCTAATACACATTTTGGTACTTATTTACACTTTAAGTTTCCACACCTGAGAAACAGTGCAACATTTGAACATGTGTGTTCAATTTATTTCACTTTAGAATATGGTCTTAAGATGCATCTACTTACCCAGAAATGTCTCAAGTTTATCCTTCTTTGTAGTTGAGTAGTATTCCATTATATGAAAAACTATAAAGCTGCTCTTTTGAAATTTGTCTTACCGGAGAAGAGAGAAAATGAATCATTTTTAGTCTGTGTTCTGCCAAAGTGAGCATGAAAAGGAATCTTGTAGAATATTATTTTCTTTCTTTGAGGTGATTCAATGGCTCAACACTGTCCTCAGTTTTGACGTAACTTCTTGAGAATATTTTCTCATCCTGTCACATTTATCCTTCCTACTTGGCTCAGAAATGCTATCTAGGCCTTGAAAGAAAGTGGAGGGAAAAAGAACCTTCATTCTGCCGCTATCTTTGCTGTGTGCTGGATTTTGTCTCCTATTAGTTGAGAAATGTTCCATTTTTATGCTGTGTGTTCTGATGTCTGTAGGTGATGAAGTAATGCACTATTGTTTTCTCATTTGCCTGGGGGCTGGGGCCCTTCTCTGCAGACTGTGCTTCCTTCAGTTCTCACTGGCCCTGTAGACTCCTCTCAATCCCAGCTGCATTCTTTTTACTTTGCAGGTGAAGTCTGTATGATCCCTACATCATCCAGTGTCAGCTAAGGAAATCACCAGCCTCGACCCACTGAAGCCCTTACTAGGGGAGTAATTTTCTTGGCCACATCTGTCATGAAATACCTCATCTGTGCATACCTTGTGGCTACTCAGATTCTCTCTTTCAAATTGCACAAAGGACAGAAACTAGTAAGCATAGGGAGAAGGGTTGAGTGGAAAGGTCTTTCATTGGTACTGGTCCCACAGCAAGTCAAGCCAAATGCAAGCTTAGGTTACGTGTGAGTAGAGAAATATGAATAATAGTGATGGTACTACTAGTTAGTGCATACTTACCATTGCAGGAACTAGGTGAGATGTTTTACATGTGTGATTCCACTTAATGTTTACAATTCCCATCAAAATTATTATTGTCATCCAATAAATGAGGAAGATATTTTAAAATGTTTGTAAGGTCGTACAATTAGGATACAGGTTTAAAGGGGACAGTCTCACAGCTATGTACTACTTTGTCATTAGAAATCAGTAGAGGGATAAAGGCAGACAGGCAGGAGGTTAGATAAACTAGTAAACTAATATGTTAGTTCCTTAATCCCTAAGTGCTTCCTAGGACTCAGTATCTTTTTTTTTTTTTTTTTTTTTTTTT
>NW_004524647.1:10287099-10301451 GCF_000260255.1 Octodon degus | reverse complement strand
TCTCTCTCTCTCTCTCTCTCTCTCTCTCTCTCTCTCTCTCTCTTTCTCTTTCTCTCTCTGGTTTTCTCCTGCTTTTCCCCTGTATTGACTTTCACTTTCAGGCAAAATGGCCCATTACTTCCCATGATTTCTGAATGTGAAGCTTGGACTACATTTTCTATCCTTCCCAACTGTTTAAATCTAGCTGTCATTCCTATTTTGCTTTCCTACGAGGCCTTCCTCTGTCTCTGAACTTCAAAGCACCTTACTCTCTGTCCTCTTAGAGTGCATGTCCTGCATCTATGGTGGCACAATTTCTAATTGTGATGTTGTCATATTCCCTATTGGGTTATAAAGCACTTACCTGAGTGTCATTGTGGTATTATGTCCACCACTTCAGGTTCTCAGTTCACTTGTGTGGAATCCACCAAGAAGCAGAAAAGGCTTGAAGTTTTATAAAGCTGGAACATATCCATCTTCTTTAATTCATCAAGCCTTGATTGAATGCTCCTGTGAGCTGTCAGGGATGGTGACAACCACGAGCAGAATGCTCTCCTTTGTTACAGGGCAGACAAATGCAGGCTCTGCACACTATAATGAAGAAGGCCTGCGCGGCCACCAGGGCGCTTAGAGGATGAGCGAGTCTTCCCCAGAGAAGAGAATGAAGGCAGCTTCCCAGGTGTGGTCACATTTGGGCTGATTGTGGAAGCGGGATCTGTGTTCTCACTGCTGAAATGCAGCGGATCAGGATGTAAGGGGGAAAAAGGCAAAGGTGGTTGTATAGCCACAAGTGGAAAATTAGTTTCAGAAGGCTAACTGTGCAAGTATGGTGAAGTACTCAAGGTCCTTTATCTATTGGTAAGCATTTGTCAACTAGCTACATCTATTTCTATATCTTTATCTATGTACTTATGTGGCTATCTATCTAACAATGTACCCCAGTAGTTTTCAATTGCAAACAATTTTATCACCCTGTGGATTGTTGATAGCATCTGTCTGAAGACATTTTAGATTATCACAAATTTCTGGTGGGAAGAATGTGTTACTTATATCTAGTGGGTAGAAGCCAAGATGATATTAAATATCCTACAACACAGTGAATAGCTCCTAGCAATGGAGAATTATCCAAGTCCATGGTCAATAGTGTTAAAATTGAGAACCTTGACTACCCACATGGGGAAGCTTGCCCTATATAAGCTCAAACTTGAGCTCAACAAAGTAAGCACACTTCCAAAGTGAAACCAGTTCCCTTTTTTCCGCTCTCTCTTAAAACCCTCACTGCTGAAGTAGTTCAAAAGCAGGGTGAATTGAGTTTAGTTTAGTTTTTATTCTGTTAGTTTAAGCCAAGAGTGGCTTGGTATTTGTCTTATTTGACCTACATATTCTTCCTGAGGGCACTGACTCTGTGGAGCTGGTATTATAAACAGGTAGGCTACTGTACATACCAATAATAACTAATGCTTAGAGAAAATTTACTATTTCCATGTCTTCCCTTATTATAATACCCAGCTTACATGGAGGAAACTGAGGCTTAGACTAACTGCTTGGAGAGCAGTTTCTCAGTTGCTGTATGTCAGAGAACTGGACTTACAATGTAGGCCAATCCAATCACTGAGTTTTGATTCGTAACCATCATGTTATCCTGGCCCTTAACACACTGTAAGATTTCAGTGTAATTTTTTTTCCATGGTGCTGGTCTGATGAGCCTAATCTTTTTTGACTCAAGGAAGCATGGGTGGCTGAAGGGGAACACTTGGTACTGTGCCAAGCAGAGCCTCTTGCAAGTAAAATGAAAATGGTTTTGCAACAACCAGAGGAAAAAGAGATTATAAACAGATGAAAGTGTCTTGGCTCACTCCAGTATACTGATTTATGGCTGGTGCTATGTTGCTTTGAGAAAGAATACTACAGGATGATTCATATTTGGCATAAAATATGTTGCCTCTAGCTGAGGAAACTGGCAGGTTTTTACATTCTAATATAAATATTTAAGAGTTCCACATCATCCTTTATTAAATATTCTGAAAATTACAAGTGTGAGCATCTTATTCAGAACGCTGACTCCCTAAGTAGGCTTTATCTGATCATCTGTAACTTGCAAACTTAGAAAGGAATGTTTTTCTAAGGCCATTTAAGGATTTCAGGCCCACTTCTGAGAGTCATTTCTTTTCATAGGACTGGGACAACTTGCTTGCTTCTGTTGTTGCCTTCTCTGTGCCACAGCCAGGTCCTACTGCCTGAGAAGCCTGACAAGGCGTGCACCATCTTACTTTGGTTCCTTATGTGGAAGTCAAGACTCTTCCTCAACTTTTTGAGGTAGGAACAACATCAAGGTGAATTCTTCTAGCTCAACTGGTGTTCATTTCAGGAGCACAATCTCAGACTTGGGCCTCCCATAAGGGGAGAAAATGTCTTCTAAAGGCAATGTAGAAGAAGGATTTCTATGGGGTTGATGGCTGACACCCCTATATCAAAAGACAAATTAACAAAAGAAAATACAGAATTTCTTTCATAAAGGTTTTTCTCTACACATCACTGTTACTCTGTGGAGAGGACTGTTGGTATTGGTGAAGTTGAAGTTAGGACTGGAGGCACTTTGCTGTCTTCAATCAAGTTGAGGGTATAAAAATACAGAGCAATAAGATCCTTAATTTGGAGAAGCAGAACCATACTCCAAGGAAGCATCATCAGCATCACCAGCAGCAGCAGCAGTAGCATCACCAGCAGCAGCACCAGCAGCAGCAGCAGCAGCAGCAGCAGCCACCGCCGCCTCCGCTGCCACTGCCACTGCTGCCACCACCACCAATACCTGCAAATGGACAACAAGCCAGTAGCTAAAATGAAGGTTTGACTATTGGCCTGAAGAATTTTACGAAACCAGGAGAGAAGACATTTACACATCATAGCTGCCTCTTTGTGGGCAATTTTCCCCTTGATATCACTGAGGAGGAAATGTGGAAACTATGTGAGAAATATGAGAAAGCAGGAGAAGTTTTCATTCATAAAGATAAAGGCTTTGGCTTTATCTGCTTGGAAATATAAACCCATGCAGAGATTGCCAAGTGAAGCTGGATAATACGCCTCTCCATGGAAAACAACTACGAGTGCACTTGCCTGCCACAGTGCATCCCTTACAGTCTGAAACCTTCCTTAGTACATGTCCAACGAACTACTAGAAGAAGCTTTTTCTGTGTTTGGCCAGGTGGAAAGGGCTGTAGTCATTGCAGATGATCAAGGAACACTCTCAGGAAAAGACACTGTTGAATTCTCAGGGAAGCCAGCCACAAGGAAAGCTCTGGACAGATGCAGTGAAGGGTCTTTCCTATTAACTACATTTGCTTGGCCTGTGATTGTGGAGCCTATGGACCAGTTAGATGATGAAGAAGGACTTCCAGAAAACCTTGTTATAAAGAACCAGCAATTTCGTAAGAAGCAAGAGCAGCCACTTCGGTATGCACAGCCTGGCTCATTTGAATATGAATATGACTTGCATGGGAAGATACTTATTGAAATGGAGAAGCAGGAGAGAGGACATTTACCCATCGTAGCCACCTCTTTGTGGGCTATCTTCCTTGTTATAGTACTGTAGGCAGTGGAGTTAGATAGAACTATAGGCAGTCAGACAGGGCCAGGCCCTTGAGGGAAATACCACAGAAGACAAGATATCTTGCAACACTGGGAGGGATGGATGCTCCCGCCATGGGCCAGATGTAAAGACCAAAGATCAAACAAATACTGACCTCCCTAAAGATTGGCATCCGAGATTGATCATCACCCTGAGGGAGACCGAAGAATCACTAATCCAACTACTACTGGATGGCTACCTGATAAAGTCCTGTTCTACATTCATGCCCGCTTGCCAACAATACTATAACAAATGAGGACTCGCTTCCCCATTTGGTCCTGGACTTAATTTTACCTGAGCAATGGTGCTTGTAATAACATTGGTTGACCATAGTTGTGTCCCACCCCACATCCACCTAAGCAAGTTCGCACTTTCTCCACCTTAGCCCCACAAGGTTTTACTCTATAAAAATCCCTGGAAGAGACAGCTTCCTGGGGACAACCTACTCAGGAAGGCCCTCCTGTCCCTGTCTCAGACAGGAGCTTTCTTTCTCTCAATAAATATATTCTGCTCATAACCTCCATTTGTTCCTAAAATTCATTCTTCGGTTTTAGAGAACACAAGCTCGTGAAGATCAGGTCGGGAGATCATTTTTCCCCATGTCATTTGGAAGTTCCCTATGTCATTTGGAGGTCACCCACCCGAGATCAGTTTTTCTCCCTGTATCAATATCACTGAGGAGGAAATGTGGAAACTATTTGAAAAATATAGGAAAGCAGGAGAAGTTTTCAATCATAAAGATAAAGGCTTTGGTTTTATCCGCTTGGAAACACAAACCCTTGCAGAGATTGCCAAAGTGAGGCAGGATCAAGTGGACTGCAACATCAAGGAAGCCTGTGAGAAGCTGGAGATGGAGATGGAGGTTGTTCACCACAGGCACCAGCTTATGCTGATGAGACAGGATTTGATGAGACTCTAAGAAGAACTTCAGAGAATGAAAGAGCTGCATAACCAAGAGGTCCAAAAATGAAAGCAACTGGAGATCAGGCAGGAAGAGGAGCATAAGGGCAGAGAAGAAGAAATGAGGGGACAACAAGCAGAGTTGATGCAGCGACAGCAGGAAGGATTCAAAAGAACCTTCCCTGATGCTTGAGAACAAGAGATACGGATGGGCCAGATAGCTATGGGAGGTGCTATGGGCATAAACAACAGAGGTGCCATGCCCCCTGCTCCAGTGCCCGCTGGTACCCCAGCTCCTCCAGGACCTGCCCCTATGATGCCCTATGGAACCTTGGGATTGATGCCACCAATTAGTGAATGCTTTGGCCAGGCTGCTACAATAGAAGGAATTGGGCAATTGGTGGAACCCCTCCTGCTTTCAGTTGTGCAGCTCATGGAGCTGAATTTGCTCCCAAAAAATGCCACTGATACTAATAAAGTTGCAGTGTCTAGCTTCCTGAAACCCCTAAAAGAAGGAACCCTTTTGGACTAGCCAGAATTCTACCTTAAGAAAGTGTTAGGGATTCCTCCAAATAGTTCAGTCTTCCCTGCCTGTACTCCTCTGAGGGAGTACACCAGGGGCAAGGGCAAAGGAGGGTGATTATTTAACAAATTCTGTGTGGTTTGTTTAACCATTTCTGTGTCATGCTGAAATTTCAAATATAGTGAATTGTTGAAGGCTGGGGGGAGTCATGACTGAATGAATCCTTGGAGTTCCATTGATCTTGAGCATTCTGGTAAAAAAAAAAAAAAGTTTTTCTCAACCTAAGAATCTTCAAACATGATGATCTAAAGAGAGAGAGAAATCTACCTAGGATTTTATGCTAAGATTGACACAAGGAACTATAGAAAAGAGTGAATGTTCAAAAAGGGATAATAAAACCAGGGTAACGTTTAGCACAGCCAGCTTGTTGAAATTCTGTGTCTCTGTGTTTTCAGAGAAAAGGGTGCTTCTGTCTTCCACATATAGGGACAATTCTCAAAAATGAGGGTCAGATGCTGATTTTAATCTAGGTTTTATGGCCTGCACTAGGGGAGAAAGGCTGAGGGAAAAATCTAGGTTTTTTTGTGCTATTTTTATTTCATTTTATTTATTTATTTTTAAATTTTATTTTATTGAGAAACAAATAGCAATGAGACAGTTTCAAAACAGGTTAGTAGGACAGTTACAATAATTAATACATTGCATATTGTTGTCAAAAAATCTAAGTTATATAGTTCATGCTGTAGTTTTCTCAATTTTCAAGTTGCCATATTTGGAGGTAGTGTATCCTGAACACCATACCAACCAAAGAAAGAGCCTTGAGATGAAAAGTTTTAAGTTGGCCTGAGCTTGTGCACTTGGGGACCACTGGCAATGTTCACATTGTGATTGGGGGTGGGGGGTACTGATTCCAGGAACTGATCCTCTGCCTCTGCCCTTCACGCAGGGGTACTGGAACAGGAGCCCTAAGTGGAACTGCTAGGGCTGAAGAAACATTGTGAATGTGATAGGGAGGGGTCCTGTAGGATCTGGAGAAAATGCCAAAACAAGGGACTGGATTAGTTATTGAAGAGTCCATATAGATAACTACTGATTCTGCGGTTAGAGACTAAAGAAGGGAGAGTCATCAATTTCCCTTTCTCTTAAGATAATAGCAAAACTTGACCTCCCAATGTCAGGGAGAAGAAAAAGACAACCTGCCATCCAGGGAAAACAGTTCAACTTATTGTTATTTCATGGAAGCAGCTGGATCCACAGGGAGAAACCAAACAGAGGCTTTTGTTTAAAACTAATGGCTAGGGTCGCCTCTTAAAAGCCTGTCATTTACATAAACAAAGGAGCAATTGCTTCCTGACAGCAGTGATGGGAAAATGGAAACACTGGCATCAATGTTTCACCCACAAATCTCCACTCATCTACTTACTCCATTTTATTCCTTGACCTGTCTTTTTAATCATTTCACCTCTTTTCTGCAGAGAATTACTACTGTAACACAGGCAGCGACCTTAACGCCTGGTGATTTGAAGTACACCTTTGACAGGAGGAGGTTACATGTAATTGTTCATCCATCCTTTCAGGAGTGAATCAGGAGTGAATCACACGGGTTCTTCACCTTGGGTGTGGCCTCGCAAGGAGATGGAAAATTAAGGCAAAACATTGAGCTGGCTACTGTCCAGAAGGGGGAGCCCAAGATTTCCGCTGCACTACTCGGGCGGTGTAGTGCAGGAGGCTGATCTTGGTATCTCAGAGTACTTGGGCACAGACACCTTCCCCATAGTACAGTGCAGAGCAACCACTGCTCTGCCTATACCAAGGACATCTTGGCTGTCCAGGGAGCACACACTATCAGGACAGATGATGCATTTGTATTGTTTGGTTAATGTGAGAAAGGGACATTTTGTCCCCAAGCAGTCAACAAACATATCCCCTCAAACATTAAAAACAATCTTTTTCCTAGAAAATATTCTCTTCCAGGTTATAAATGGGCTTCCCCTAGCTATGCAGACATTCAGGAGCTCAGGGGCTGCTGTGAAACACATGCAGAATGGAGCTAGATAAATCTAGTTTCAACCCTAATAGATCCCTGTGGATTGGCTATTCACTCCCACACGCCTTATAATAATGTAATATGTGGCCCTAAGTTCCTGCCCACCAGTGTTTTGGTTTGGTCTTGCAACTCAGACTGAAACTAGCCAACATAAGGAGCAAAAGAAGGTGGCCCCTCATCCTGGATGGTAGGTACACTGACCCCAGAAAAAAGCATGAGTAATCTTTCTACCCTTAGCTAAAATCCTCCCCTTTCGTCTCTTACTGGGTCCCTCTCAGTGGGAAAGGAACTCAGGTTGTTGACTGCATAGGCCTAGTCTATTTCTTTTTCTTTTTCTTTTTTGCTTTTAATTTCTTTTAATGTGTAACAGTTATGCCTGAGTTACAGAGGCAGCACTTACAAGCAGCAGGTAGTTAAAGCAAATACCAGTTTCTCTCTCTAATCTACTACTCCATATAGCTGAATAAATTATGGTGGCCTAGTCTATTTCTGAGACAGGGGAGATAGCTTGGCAACCTAAGCGCCTGCCTGGAAAAGTGTGAGGACCTGAGTTTGATTCCTGGCATCATATACTATGATATACAGGAATCAAACTCAGGCCCCAAAAACCAGGTGTGGTGGTTCATGCCTGTAATCCCAGTGCTGAGGAGGCTGGGATAGGAGGAAGGCTATGAGTCCAAGCTGCATAGCGAGACCCTATCCCAAATAATTAATTAATTAATTTTTAAAAACCGCATAATGAAGAAGATAAAAGTAGTTTGTTGTTTTGAAGATTTCTAGTACATTTTTAGTAAAAACATTAATTTAAAAAATCTATCTTTAGATATATTAAATTTTTATATATTGAGTTTATGACTGTACAATCTATTTGTTGATTTTCTATTTTGATTTTCTTATAGCTGACCCCATTTTTCCTTCAGTGTTCTTTTCTTACCATTAAAATGAAAATATTAAGAGACTGTTCAATATAATTCTTAATTACTAAAATAGCCACTGTTGAAACTACTTACAATTTGCCTTTATCCAGAGTCAAATGGGGAAAAATTGAAAAGTATTGTCCTATCTCCTGGTCAGAGTTCATAAATCACAAATGCATTATGAAGTTTCTTATTGAGCAGTTTTTCAAATTATAATTAATAATATTTCCTAACAATAAGATTTTGGGAGCAATGTTTGATATGCAGGGAGATATTTAAGTCTTTATTATGAGAATAGGTAAGAATAATGTATGCTAGATCTTTTGGCCAGTCTTATATTTAAAACATTGCAGTGTAAGATGTAAACTATTAGAATTTACTATGAATACATTATTAATATGTATGTAAAAATTCCTTTAACAGCTGCATGCAATTTTATTGTTATGATAGTCTTTCCAGTGCAACGTTAATAAAAATGATGCCATAATACAGCCCTTAAATTGGTTGTTACTAGTGATGAGGGAATAATTTGGAAGTAAACAGTCCCTGGCAAAACTAAAGATGGCCATTTATTTGAAAGTTGATTAATTAATAATTATTCATTAACTAATGCTAAATGCCTTGTGTGTTGTCTTTGCCTCTTAGCCAAAAAATATTGGTGCTCTATTTTGGTGCCAATGCTAATTGTTAACTATCACTAGGGGACCCTGGAATTTGGGGGGGTACAAAATTTCGCTAGCAGCTTGCTCTCTTAAAGGCTTTGGATGAGGAAAAGCAAACAAACAACAGACATGCAGACCCTTGAGTCTAGCCTCGGAGCTCTAGTGCTTCATGGAGAACATTTGGGGCCCTGAGGGTAAGGCTTGGAAAGCAACAGAAAGCTGCACAAGAAAATCATTCATGGCTGAAGCACTGGGGAATGTCTTCATGAGCTGAGTCTTAAATAAACTGAGATGGTTCTAACTGAATGCACCAGTAGCCCGCATTTCACCAGGGTGTGGTTAATACCCTTATTCACTGGCTTCAATATGGTTGCTTCACATTTGGACTATTGGGAGCTAATTGCATCTTAGATCTCTGAGTAGCACTAAACAAAGAGTAGCATTTTCAACTGGTTTGAGAAAATAAATGAATTTCCTTAGGGTTTTTTTTTTTTTTTTTATGGCCAGGAAGGAAGACGACTGCATCTCTACAGAAGAACACACAAACCCTCCTAGTTTATTGCTTGACAATTGACAAAAAATTTACATATTTTCATGATTTAAATATTTGTATGATAAGATGATCCAGTACTTTAGAATTGTATTCATGATGCAAAGTTCATTAATTTTAAATTTCATTGCAGTAGGAAGTATTTTGATGGGCTACAACTTTTTAAGGCTTAAATATGTATAACTTCTGCAATGTATAAAGCTTTCTAAATTTTATAAACATAATTCTTAACACATAATATTTAGAAAAATTAATACTAAGCACTTATGGCCATTTTAGTAAATCTCTCTGGCAATCTTTTGCTAAACTGACTTGGCAGTGGAATTACTCATCATTACAGCTGGAAAGAAAAACCAGAAACAATTGTGTAATTCTTTGATCTAGGACTAGATACAGGTAATTGAGCAATAGGTTGTCTATGCTATTCTGAGAGGTTTCTTAAATAAATATTCCGTCCTGTGGTTGCTGTGTCAGTGCATTACAGGCAAGTTCTTTACCACGTCTTATTAAATTCCTTCTTGCTGCATCAAATCTTTGATCTCTGTGAATATTTAGAACAGCTGGAAACAGCCTCTTTACAAAAATCTCTCATATTCCTAGACAGCTTTCAACTTTCTTTCCACCAAGTTAATGAACTCAATTCTTTTACCTTTCTAAGACTTTGTGTAGGGTAAGGGATATAGCTCAGCAGACCTGCCTGACAAGTGCAGGGTTTCAAATTCAATCCCCCAGCAAAGACTTCATGTAGCTGTTTCACAATGTGGTTTAAATTCACATTTTTGTGGTAGCTGCTGATATTGGGCATCTTTTCATATGCTTACTAATCATTCATATACCTTTTTAAATAAACATCATTTAAATTTTGCCCATTTTTAAATTGAATTATTATTGAGTTGTTAGAGCTTTATGGATACAAACTCTCAGATAGAGGGATGACTAATAATTTCTTATAGCCTGTAATTTACCTTTCATTTTTTTTTCATGGAATTAAAAATGTAATTTTGGCAAAATCTAAAGTATATTTTTTTTCTATTTTGGTTTATACCTTTTTTTAAAAAAATTAGACATATTTTACCACTGCATAAGTTTGTCACTTATGATTTCATTTTTAAAATTTTCCAGTATTAGCAAATGCGTCTAGGCCAGTGATTCATTTTGAAATATTTTGGTGAATGGTATGAAATTCATTTTATGTTTTTCATCATTTCTTTATGATGAAAAGGTTATCCTTTCCCTATTGTATTTCCTTGGTTCTTAGAACAATTTAATTACATACAATCACATGCATATAATGTATCTTAATTTAATTGTATATGGTCTCTTTCTGAGCTGGTAGTTTTATTTCTCTATATACCTATCCTTAAGGTAACATTAGGACCACTAAGAAGAATATATGCAGTGTATTATTTGTTGAAATTGTACTTCCGATTTGATTTGAAACTGTCTCATTGTTATCTGTTTATCAATAAAACTTTGAAAAAAAAAGGTAACATTAGGTTTTTGATTGCTGAATTGCTTTTGGTTATTATTAAAATCAGGTAATGAGAATCTTCCAACTTTGTTCTTTTTAAAACATTCTTTTAGCTATCTTTCATTTTTTAAAACTCCATACAAATTTTATAATTAGTATCTACCAAGAATCGTGGGAGAATTTCATTAGGATGGCTGTGAGTGTCTAGATTACTTGGAGATGACTACCGTATACATAAGTGGTATTGAGTCTTCTGACCTGTGAAGTTGACTTGTTTCTTCTTTAATTTCTTTCAGCAATATTTCATGATTTTCAGTGCTCAGGTCTTGCAAGTACTTCATTAAAACTTTCATGCTAGTCTTTGTTGGTTTATTTTGCTTTCTTAAAATAGGTCTTTCAGTGTAGCACAGGATGGCCTTTGAACTTGTGATCGTCTTGCCTCAGCCTCCGGAATGCTTGATATTATTAATGGAATTATTTAAAAGCTGCTTATAGCAGTGCAGTTTGTGACAACTGAGTCTTGGAAATAACTCAAGTACTCCTTAACCAATGAATGGATAAAGAAGGTTTTTTTGTTTTTGTTTTTTTTTAAGAGTTGTAGGGTTTTTTTTATACAACTCTGATATAAAGAAGTATAAACTCAAGAGATTTCTAGATAGATGGATGTACCTAGAGACCGTACTCTGTAGTGAAATAAATTGGACATACGTTTAAATGCTGCATTATTTCTCTGGTATAAAGAAGCCTTAAGTGTAAATATGGACTAAAATGTATAATAGACACTGTGAAATGGGAAGAAAATGTTCAAAAGGGAAGGAGGACTAGAGAAGGAGAGGGGAGAAAGGAAGGAAGGGAAAAGAAAAAAATGAGAAAAGAAGGCAAAAATGGAAGCAAAGCTTTTTAAATAAGGAGGGAAAATGTGGTTGAAAGGAGGGCAGGGAAGGGGAAAAAAAGAAGAACGAAGATTGCATCACATACAGGTACAAATTCCTTAGGATGATTGTGATCATTATGTATATCTAAAATGTACCATAAACTTAAATAATTTTTAAGAACCTTCATTCTTCCAACTGTTAATTTTGTTACTTGTCTATAGAAATGGAGTTGATCTTTGTATATTGACTGAGCATTTTATGTGCTTTCTCAATAGATTTATTATTTTAGTAGCTATTTTATTTTAAGGTTTATTTGGGATTATTCACATGCATAATGTATAACCTGTATGTAAGGACAATTTTATTTCTTCCTTTGCCAACTGTATTCTATGTATTTGTTTATTTTTACCTTGCTGGGCAGGCCTTCCACACACTGTGGAATGACAGGAAAGGAAAGACAGCCTTTTCTTCTCCCTGGTCTCAGTGGAAAAGCAATCGGGTTTTCTTCATTAAGTGTGATGCTAGTGGTAGGTTCTTCGTAATGTTCCTTATTAGACTGAAGATGCACCCTTTCTTCTGAGTTTGCTACAAGGATTTATCATGTCTGGGTGTTAGTATTTAATTACGTTTTGCATATTTTGGATGATTTTATCATTTCCTCCAAACTCAATTCCACTAAAATGGTCAATATGAGTAGGAACAAAAAGTGGGAAATGTGAATATAATCTTGTAAGTTTGTCTCATTTTTTCAATGAAATGATATTATTGGTAAAAGACTATAATTAATTAAGAATTCATAGTGTAATTCATAGAATAATCACTAAACCAAAGCAAAGGAAAATGAGTGATAAACCTTTTATTGTGGAGATAAAAGGAAATATTTTTTTTAAAAAACCTCACAATCCAATGAAAGAGAGAAAAAGAAGGAAAACATCGCAAAGAACAGATAGATCTATTAGAAAACAAAAAAATAGGTTTAAACATAATATTTATAATCCTATTAAATGTAAATGTCCTAAACACCTCAATTAAAATTCAGAAATCTTCAGGCTAGATAAAATAGCAAGCTTCAAAATATACAAATGTAAGGATTATAATCTAAGCATAAAGATTCATAGTTTAAAAGTCAAAGTACGAAGAAGATATGTTATGCAGACAGTAATTATAAGAAAGATAAAACTACTATGTCAGTATTAGACAATATAGACCTAAAAACAACATTACCATACCTTAAGAGGCAAATTTTATAATAGGAGTCAATCACAGAGATGTAAATATCTTAATTTTCCCAATATCAACTTTCAAATACATGAAGTAAATACTAGTATAACTGAAAGTAAAAATAGATGAATTTTTAAAAACATTTTCTAGCTTCAGTTCATCCTGATTTGTAAGATTTTACAACTATTTTTTATAATTTTATGAGAAAACTAGGATCCCTTTATCTATTATATGCATTCTAAATATTTCTGGCTTGTTTTAGGTCATTTTGTTTTGGGTAAGTATCCTATAATTACTGATTTATCTTTCAGGGTTCATAGTTTTAGTATCATGCTCTAAACATACTGTTTTTACCTGCATGTTTTATAAATAATTATAGTTTCATTTTCACCAATAGCTTTTTATTCAATTTCCTTTTTCCTCTTAATTATTTTGGAATTGAACTACTTTTAAATCATTGAGTAAACATTTTGTAATCTTTTCCTTCCAAATATAGGACAGGGTAACTATCAAGCTACTTTTTTTTCTAATCATTAATTTCTACAACATGGTTTGAAATCTGTTTCTTTCTCTTTCCTTCTTTAATATTTGGATTTAATGGCTTTTCCTTCTGCATATTTTCTCTGTTGAATACTTACTATAAGCAAGTATTATACATCAGGAAGTGGGGATTAAAAACAAGGAAATGAAAAGCACAATTGCACTGTTTTTGACCTCATGTCATTTCAGAAGTAGAGGGAGAAACAGTAGCTGTTAAAAAAAAGGAAATGCTGGAGCTGGGGCCGGGAAGATAGCTCAGTGGTCTAAGCACCTGCCTGGCAAGTGCAGGGACCTAGGTTCAATCATTGTGTCGGCCACCCACGGGGCAGGGGTGATGGTGCACGCCTGTAATCACAGCACTGGTGAGGCTGAGACAGGAAGCTATCTACAAGTAAGCTGCTGAGAACCTGTACTAAAAGGAAGAAAGAAGTGCTGCAGGATGTGCTGCAGGATGTGGCCGGCTTTGCCTGGGAGATGTTAGAAGTGATATTTGACCTGCTCATCCAGGAGGGCAGGGAAAGCTTAGCCTGGTTACATTGACATCCAAGACCTAGAGAACATCGGTGTGGATGAGGGGCCAGGCAGGCGCTTCTAGCGGTACTGTGCTGTGGCACCGGCACATCCTCTTGGAGCTAGGGGCCCTGTTCTGATTTGCACAGCAACTCGCAGAAGCTCTATGGGCACCATCAACAGACCTGGAACAGGTGCAGTAAACTGCAGAACATCCAAACCATTGGAGGGAGACTCGGTGGTCCAGTGAAGTTAAAGCATAAACTGCATGGACAGCTGTGCCCAAGACAGTCTGATGCCCAAGACAGTCTGAGTCTCTGTGGACACAGACAGAAGAGACTCGGGATTTATCCTGCGGGCTCAACCTTTCATGTTACAAAATTATGGCTGAAGTTATATCATCAAAATTGTGTTAAGAGATTGCTTACCTATTATATGCAGGGCCCTGGGATTTTAATCAGCAATGAAGTAAATAAAAAGTAGGAGTGGGCTGGGGAGATGGCTCAGTGGAATAAACGTTTCCCTGGCAAGC
>NW_004524647.1:10284384-10286999 GCF_000260255.1 Octodon degus | reverse complement strand
AAAAGAAAAAGAAAAAGGCAGGAGTGGTAAAAAATTTGAGTCTGTCTATGCAGTGAGAGAGGACAATTTTAGAGCGATGGCTGAGGCTGACGGAGGAGTACTTCAATACACATGAAGGTCAGATTTTCAGTCAGCTGTTTTCCCCCTCACCCAATCTCTGGACTTCACAAAGGGCCACACTTCAATCTGAAGTTGCAGGTATGACAAGTTTTAAGCATTTTGGCGTGAAAGGGCCTGACCCTCTCTTGTTTTGTCACCACCCATATCCTCTAATGAGCTCTAAAGGCGGTTTACCATACAAGTATCACCAGACCCACAGTTGTCCTTTTAGGACTTCACACTCTAGCAAAAGAATTAGGGAAAAAATGCTTATATTCTTTTAGTAATATTTTGTGACCAAGATAATCCATTTCTGCAGTGCAGATATCTCTTAGGGGAACCCTTACCTCTCACAGGCCAGATTTCAACGTCACTTGAAAGCGCTCCTCTTGCAGCCTCAGCTTTCCTTGCCCGTACCTGGTGCACTAGCCCCATAATTGAGGCCTTTAATTTATTCACCGCACAATGTCTTTGCTTCCCTGCCATCTGTAATTTATGCCTTACACACTCTGCTGCCTGGTATTATTTAATTCTGCTTTTTAAAAAATGACAAGAGTTTTGTGAACCAGTTGGTCGGAATTAGCCCATTAAAATATTGTTATGCATAACAGTGCTTAGAAAAAATTCCCAGCAGTGAATTTCAGTTTTGTAAGATAATGCTCTTTTTAGTCTACCTGGCTGGTGGTTACAGTTATCATTAATATTATAAAATAGAGATAACAGGAACCCTAGGGAAACCATGACCTCCCAAGAAAGTGCTAGTGTTTCTAACCTACATCTGAATAATCCATCTAGGCAAACAAAAGGAAGAAGCACACGAAATGTGTGTGGGGTAGGACTCGGGGCACAATCTCGAGTACCCGATGTGTGCACTATATCAGGTGACAATTGACCTCCCTTTTCTTCAATATAATTTTTTTTTCCTGGCAGAGCACAAGCTGATAATTAAAATATTAAGAATGCCCCCCAAAGTGCAGATAAATGTTTTTTTAATATCTTTTCCCCTTGAGGATCTTGTTACCAGGAGTATAATTTTGATTTCCTCATGCCAGTGCTTTTCTTGGCTGATATGGAACAGAGCAGGGGGTTCCAAGCACCACGTCACTGATCACCAAGACTAAATACACTCCTTTCTGATACACTTCCCATCCTTTACCAAGAGAAAGCAAGTGAAATCCTATCTCCAGGTGCCACCCATAGAACCTGCCAAGGTTTCACGTTCTCTGCTTTTTCCTTCCACTATCTTGGCACAACACAGAAATTTTGGAAATGCTTGCTGAAGAAAATGGAGTCTCAAGATTGAAAGTGTTTGGGGTTTTGAATGAATGCCTGGAGAAGAACAGCTGTTAAGGATTAAATTGTGTTTTCTCCATATTTGTATGTTATAGTGCAAACCCCCAGTAAGTGACAGGGCGAGCTCATTTGGTGAGAGGGTATTTATACAGGTAGTTGACTTCAAGTGAAGTCTTAAGGGTCAGCTCTAGCCCAACATGAATGATATTCTTATAAAAAGATGAGATTGGCTCTAGAGTTACAGAAATAGGGAGAATGTCATGTAGAGAAACCCAAGAAGATCTCTATCTGCTAACCAAAAAGAGATGCCTGAAACAGGCCTTTCCTCAAAAGGGTACAGCCCAGTAGACACCTTGATCTTAGACTTTCAGCCCCCAGAACTGTGAGCAGCATTAAAATAAACTGGAGACAGCCCTGGGGTACCCATCGAACTTGGAAGTACTGCTATGAACATATGGATTTCAAGATACTTTATAGTGATAGCTATAGAGATAAATGTGGACATAAATATATGTTCTATGTTTGTGTATGTAATGCTCCCAACTAGTACCCAGAGTTGGTTTTGGAATATCGCTATCTATTATATTATTATCTTGGGTTCCAGTTTGGGCTGGCAAAACATAAGAATATATTTTCAGATCAAAATTAATGAAGGCTTTCTAGAAATACAAGGCCATGTCAAAAGGAAACAGCAATTAGCTTGAAGGGGTTCCCATGTGGCCAAATCTAGAACAACTAGAATACTAAAGTATGACTGGCAAGAATGGTATCCCAGGGCCAGCCAGATAGCTCAGCAGACTAAAGCGCCTGCTTAGGCAGAGTGCAGCGCCCTGGGTTTGATGCCCAGTGTGCTGTGCTGGCCCCGCCCCCTGGGCGCCCTGAATAGTGGGAGGTTGAAAATGGAAGAATCACTACGAGTCTGATATGTGCAGTGAGACCCTGTAGAGCCTGTATGAAATACATAAAAAAGAGTGGTATCTCATTAAGTAAAATTTTAAAAAAACATAGTTCATTTTGATATAAACAAATACATTAATTAATTAATTAATTTGGTAAGAGCCGTAGTATATAGTCTCAAAGTATTTTTTTTTAATTTTTTTTTTTATTTATTTGAGAGAGAGAGAGAGAGAGAGAGAGAGAGAGAGTGGTGTGTGTATGTGTGGCCAGCTCAGCCCACCAGGGGGCGGGGCTGGCTGGCATGTGGTGCTGGGGGATTGAACCGC
>NW_004524647.1:10250702-10284284 GCF_000260255.1 Octodon degus | reverse complement strand
TCAGCCCACCAGGGGGCGGGGCTGGCTGGCATGTGGTGCTGGGGGATTGAACCGCGGTCCCTGATGCTTTGCCAAGCTAGTTCCAAGTAGGTGCTTTAGACCACTGAGCCATCTCTCCAGCCCTAGTCTCAAAGTATTTTCATGAAATAACTAACAGCTCATAGGGAAAATGTGATTAGAGTAGAGAAGCTTCCTTAATTATGTGACTCATATTAGAAGCATCAGTAATGGGATGGTCAGAAATGCACCCCATCTATATGATTTTTAACATTTATTTTTGTTGATGCAGAGTCTCACTGTGCAGTTTGGACTCATACTAATCCTCTTGTCTCAGCCTCCCCAGCACTGAGATTACAGGCTTGCACCACCATGCCCAGTTTCAGGTCCAGCATGGCATGAAGTACTGGGGATCGAACCTGCATCCTTGTGCTTACCAGTTAGGCACTTAGACTGCTGAGCTATCTCCCCAGCCCCACTTATGTGATACTGTGGCCAAATAAAACGTCAGTAAAATCCAAGTTGAGAGCTAATCTGTAAAGTAACACCTACAATCTTCAAAGGAATTAGATCATTAAAGCTGGGGGTGGGGTGGGAACAGTGCCAAACTGAAGGAACACTTTGTGCAACCTTTAAAATGACATGGCAATGAAAAGCAGCATGGAATTCAGAGAGAACTTCTGCCGAAAGGAGCATTACTGAGAGAACTAGTGAAACATGAATGTATTGGTGTCAGTTTCCTGACTTTGATGACTAGGTTGTGGATTCTGCCCTTGCTTGTAGGAAATAATCACTGCACCCAGGATGATGGCACATCATATTGGGGTCAGGTTGGAAACATGTGTTCAAATGGTTCAGGCAATCCCTGGGGCCTCCCCTGCGGCACACTGAGATGTCAATTGAGATTGCGTGTGGTGGCGCGTGCACGTATAATCCTAGCTCTTGGGAGGCTGTAAACCTTTCCCAAAAAATACAAGAAAGAAAGAAAGAAAGAAAGAAAGAAAGAAAGAAAGAAAGAAAGAAAGAAAGAAAGAAGGAAGGAAGGAAGGAAGGAAGGAAGGAAGGAAGGAAGGAAAGAAAGAAAGAAAGAAAGAAAGAAAGAAAGAAAGAAAGAAAGAAAGAAAGAAAGAAAGAAAGAAAGAGAGAGAGAAAAAAGGTTGAGACAAAAACCCTGGAGTTACAGTGTCCTGTAAGTCTCTGACATTGTTGCAAAACAAGAGCATAATTAAGCTATCAGACTCATTTTATAAATGAACAATCCAGGTCTGAAAATGCTTGAATGACCAAGCCAGGTGTGCTAGCACCAAGCCAGGATTCTTACTTCATTAGTATTTGCCATACAGTATTGTGACAGCGATAAGACGGAGATAAAGAATCTAAATAGGAGATAAATAGGCTAGGTCTATAACTCTCTGTAGCATTTGAAGGCCTTCCACAGTACTGAATTAATCTAAGTTTCATTGCATCCATCTGTAGTTATCTAAAGTAACACTCTGTATTAGCCACTTTCACATGACTGCAACAAATTACCAGACACCTGCAACACAAAGGAAGAGAGGTTTGTTTTACCTCATGGTTTCAGAGTGTTCAGTCCATGACTGGTAAGGCAGAAATAGAACGGTATAGCAAGGCCTGGTGGAGGAAACCTACTCAATGAACAGCAGCTGGAAGCAGGGACTAGAAAAGGAAGGATCCTGGGATAATAGCATAGTCCTCTAGAGCATGCTCCCAGTGGCCTACCTCCAACCAGACCCCCTTCTAAAGGCACATTTATTTGTGAACTCACCACTGAATTACTCCACTGATCCTATAGCACCCCAACAATCTGATCACCTTTCTAAAGCCCTACCTCTGGACACATGAGACTTTGGGGGGACATTTACATATAAAAACCATAGCACACTCAGCACTGATGTTCTCTAATTCTAGCTTGGAGAAAATCAAGGGATAGCAACAAATAATTTGGGCATGGAAGACTTGGGAGCATTTCTGCCACGTCCATAAAATAGACAAGCTGCTATGCTACACAGCAGTATATCTCCTTTTATTGAAAGCTATGAGTAGTCTGAAGGTGGGAGTTGGGAGTTGGATTAAATTATTCATCATGACAGAAATAATTATCTTCATACATGAGCTCGAAGCCCAAATGCCTCTTAGGAAGGCAACTTGAGAAATGTTCCCCAGTGATAAAGAAAGTAATAAGATGTGTCCCAGGCCCTGTTCATGAGCTTTGATTCTCAGCACTTGTAAATGGTGCCCTGTGCTGGCAAATGTCTGATTAACAAAATTAAGAAGAGATTTGGCTGTGCATTTAATCCCTCTCCTGAGCCTTTTAGTTTCTGGATTTCTAGGTTGATTATCTTTTCAGGTCAGACACTGCTTCCTTCATCTCATTTTTATCCTTTGTGGCGGAGCCAGTGTGACAGCTTTTGGTCATGACAGGGTTAGGGCAGAATCACTGTCGCCCTCATAAGAGGCTCTCCCACACTAACAATTGCAATCCTGATGTGTCTCAAAGGCACTGTTGATGTCTTGTCACCTTACCCTTCAAAGGTTCACATTTTGCTTCAAGACAGAAATATAAGCTATAGTATTAAAAGAAAAACAAAACACTGCAAGAATGTTTTAATTCAAACCTATATATGATTCGCCTGGACCTTGAGGTCTTTTTATTGGTGTTTTGTTGCATATTTTGGCAGGTGGAGCACGGGAAGTTGACATGGATATCACAAGGAATGAATGATCCTCATGACAGTAATAATACTGAAACACTGAGAGAAGGTATGGTCATTATTTTTGTCATTGTTATTTTATACTAGAAGAAACTAAGACTCTGAATTCCTAAGTGGCTTTTCCTCACTCAGAGAGCCAGTAAGTATCAAAGTTAAGACTTAAAGTTTGCTATTTGGATTCCAAAATGTCAACTACTGATTTGAGCATTTATTAAGAGTCTGATTAATTCATCATGTGTAAATATTGGATTATAAATGATTTGACTACTACTTGTGACTCAGCTAATAAATCATCAAACTATTATTATCACTGTACTCAGCCATTACCATGTTTGGATAAGGAGCTAAATAATTAAAATAAAATAAAAAAATATATATGGATTAATTTGCTTCTTTCCAGTAATCCAAGCAAGAGGAAGTACATTGATTTTTATGGCCTGGGAGAAAAACATCTGACGTAGCCTCAGGTGATGCTTAGTTTTTGACAAATTAAAAAGAAAGGAGAAAGAAATTTTAAAAAAAAGAAAAACAGGACATATTCATACAGGCAATAAGCATTTTAATTGAAAAACATATCATAGGGGAAAAAACTAAACTTTTAGATATTTATAGACATTAAGTAGAACTAGAGAAAACAAACTGAAAACTGACCCTACAGGACCCAATCATGTCAATCTGTGTGAACACAGAAGGCTGGCGGTGTGTCTGTCTGTCTGTCTGTCCGTCTGTCTGCCCCTCTCTCTCTCTCACCCTGTCTCTCCTTCTCCTTCTCCCCTTCTCCCTCTGCTCCCTCTCTCTCCCCCTCTCTCCCTCTCTTAACAGGACTTTGCTGCATAGTTCAGGCTGGCCTTGAACTCACAGAAATCTCCCTGCCTCAGCCTTCCCATCGCTAGGATTACAGGCCTACACCACCACACCTGGCACTAAAGCTTTATTTTAAGAGGAAATGTGTGCGATGTGGTCTCACATTTGGTTCTGGATCTATGGTGTGGCACTGTATGAATCTTATCATCCTGGGCTTCCATTTTTCTACCACAAAGTAAGCTGGCTGGCTAAAGCCTTTAGTGCTCAGTGCTGTGGAACTCTTTGATTTGATAATTGAATAAAATAATTCAAAAGGGCAGAGAAAAGCTTAGGAAGTCTCAGATTCCTGTTCTAGGTCAAAGCTCCTGTGTTGTTAAGATCCCCTCCTGCTGCACAGAAAGCATGGTAAGTGGAGGACAACAACAAAAAAGATGTATTGTTTCCAAATCTTCAATAGCCAGAAAGAGTGAAGACAATAATCAGAAATTAGAAGTCTGAGTCCTGGCCCTGAGTAGTTTGTTACCTGAAAACCCTTCTCCTCATGGCTGTCTTTGTGAGGCTGGCCCTGTGACTGCTGAGTGTCGGAGTGCAGAGGCAATTCCATGGTAAGAAAAATCCCTTCAGCCAATACAAGTATAATTGAAAGGCAGCAAAGGAAATACAAAGTAATGGATGATGGGACAATCTAAGAAAAAGCAATATGATTAAGCATCAAAAGATTTATTTTAATCATTGCAAATTAATTAATTTTCCTTAAACAATTCACATCTCTCATAAAATCCTCCTCTAAGTGCCTTGATTCAGCCATAAAAATAACAATCACAAACTACAACAGTAATAACAGCTAACATTTATTGAGTGGTAAATAGATGCAAAGTTATGTGTGAAGCTAAATGGGAATATTTATCTCACAGAGACCTTCAAAACACTAGTAGTTATATTTTTTTACTGTTTTGCAGATAAATGAATTGCAATTTGCAGAGACAGAATCGTTTGCTCCAAGCAACACAGATAATAAACAAGTGGTAGAGCCAAGATTTGATCAAGGTTCTATTAGATTCCAGAATCATGCACTGTTTACTCCCTTTCCTTTCTCTTAGGCCATTTTGAAAGTGTCATAATGGCATCAGCATCACCAGTGGCAGACAGAGGATGTACAGAATTTTCAATGAATTGAAACTTCACCAAAAAGCATGAGTTAGGAAAAGGATAGCTAAGAAAAAGAGACAAATGAAGCAACAACCATAACAAACTGTCCTTGTGGCCCAGATACCAACCAGAATTAGAATATTAGGATCATTATAAGTGTTGTCAAAAACGAAGGACAAATGCCAGAGGCTTACTCTAGAACAAATGGAATATTTCTTTGTATTTATTAACTTTGGGGACAGTTTTCAGGTATGTCCCCATTATTTATTGAAAAATTTATATTCCCCCATTTAATTTCCATGAGAATGTCATCAAAAATCAATTAACCTGACCAAGTTGTGCTAATGGCTCATGCTTGTGATCTTAACTCTCAGAGAGGCTGGGCCAAAAGGATCACAAGATTCAACTCAGCTGGGTGATTCAGTGAGATTCTGTCTAAAATAAAAAGTAAGGAAAAGTCTGATAGTATAGCTCAGTGGAAAGGCCCTGGGTTCAATCCTTAGTACTTCAAAAGAAAGAAAATATCAACTGGTCCTAAATGTAAGGGATTATGCTTTGGACCTCAATTCTATCCCATTGATTTATCTGTACCCTTATGCCATACTGCTTATTGTAGCTTAGGATTACTTATTGTAAGTTCTGACCTTGTGGATTCTGTGTAATTTTGAAAACTTCCATTAGTCATTCTTATGTGATGTTGAGAGTTGGAGGCCACCAGGCTTAGACGACTTAAAATCACTTCTGGAAGTCACTCTGGACTCCTGGAGAGAACTGGGCTTTCCATAGCTCTTTGGTGCTGCTGCGTCAGTCACCAGGAGGGGTTGTAGCTGGAGCTTGCCTCAGGCAATGTCCCTCAACTTATTGCTCTTAATTTCAAAGCTCCAGTGAAACACAGAGCTCTTCAACATCCAGACCACACAATTTTAACTTGAATTGAGAGTGTCTCTAAAATGTCTTAGACATTTCAAAGAGAAATTCACATGTATTTTCAATTTTGTGGGGAAGATCTAAAATTTTTATCACATTCTCAAAGGAGTCCTTAATCCAAAGCAAGAAGTCATGTCCTCTGGATAGGGTGGATCTTCCCAGACTATCGGGAGAATCCCAATTCTCAACCAGTGAACTCTGGCGAACTTTTGCAAGCAAGTTGCTGGTAGTTTCTTTTGCTCCTTCAGAAAGGAGAAGTTATTCTTCTTCAAGGGAAATAGATCAAGTTGAGCACTCTCTGACAATTACCCAAGAAACTGTGCTATATGTGTACCTGTGTACAATTCCCCAGGGGAAGAGGTAGAGCTCAGGAAAAGTGTATCCACTTTGGCTCTATGTCTAATGATGACCCAGGAAATTTTCAAGAAAAGAAATGTGTGAAATACTGTCTTATCTATCTGTGGCCTGCTGGTTCTGCCTGCCATGGGAGCCATCCACTGTCCTGCGTGCCTCCAGATTCCCTCAGTGAGAAGCCTGCTCCACTTTGTATCACACAATGCTGATAGTCATAAACTGCACAAGAGCAAATCAAAGAGTCTATGACAATGGTCACCTGCACTTGTTTTACTTTTCTTTTTTGCTGGTAGGAATGGAACTCAGGACCTCGTACATGTTAGTTCTCAGCAAGCTCTCTGCCACTGATTTACAGCCCAGCTTAGATGTTTGAAACTTTTAAAAACTTTGGGCTCTATCTTTTGGCCCAGATTTTTCTTCTATCTCATCAAGAGGCAAGATTCTTCTCTTAACAATTTCTATGCTCTAATGAAAATTACAATGTTATATTATACAATATTACTGCCATGTGAAAAGAGAGTACAGATTCCAGAGGTGCCAAGAGAGTAGAAGTACAGATTATCAGGACTGGGATTACCACAGCTTGCTTATTTTATAGAAATGAAAAAGTCTCTGATGTTAAATAATATTAAATGGAAACAAAAGTTCTAAGTGATATTTTTCAGAGGATTGTATATGGTCAATTTTATCTTTTTGGATGGTTAAGAAAACAGGCACATAGGGGAATCATAGGAGTAGCTCAACTGTGAGGGGAATAAAAGTGAATACAGAATGATTGTGCTTATATGTCAGCACACTGCACAAGATCTATGTTTCCCATTGCATTCTGTGGCCACCACCCAAGTGGCTCTTTCAAGGCTGGTGCTATTGAAAGGCAACTGGTTTCCATGAGGCAGCAGGAGGTAGGCATAGCCACTCCACCCCCTTCCCTCCCGGTGAGGAACACATCGTGGACTTCATGCGATCTACAATTTGATTGAAGCTTCTATGGCATTGGCTTAGATATTCTGGTTCATAAAAATACTAAATCCTTTAATGAAACACATAGAATTAAGTTAATGTGATTTATGTCACCCTTCACCCAGTGGGCTGATGCTTTGTAGTGATTTTGATTAAAGGAAGATTATGAAATAGCAGCAGCCCTCCCTCATTTGCATTTAGTTCAAAGGAAATGGCCCAAACAAAACTAAATAGGCATTTAAGTACAAGAAAAAGATTTTTTTTCTTTTCATTAAGCATGAACATGAAACAACTTGCCAATAATTTGCACAACATTATTTTAGGACTAGAAAGCAAATTTGGCATGAAAAAAATTCCAAACTGATCATGTTAATTATGTTCCCTCTGAGCAAGGAAATTTAATAATCTCCATCTCCAATGCATCAATCTCAGATTTGACACTTTAAATTATTCCTATTTTAGAGTGTTGAGAGGTACATATTTTAAACACATGAAAAGGATTTTATTTGCCCCTTGGGGAAAAAAGAAGAAACTAGCATTTATGTATTGCCCTGTGATTTTTGTTTTACTATTATCTTCATTACACAGGCAAGGAGTTGAGCAGTTCAGAACTGATATCTGAATGGTTTGATACAATGTCTCTAGAAGCAGTGCCTGGCACAAAGCAGGGGCTCCCTGACTGTCACAAGCAGCAAAGAGAAGTAACAAAGCCTAACTGTAGCCTGTGATATGAAAAGAGAGTGAAACAGCCACAGGCCAGCTTCAGTGTCAGTGTCTGTTTCTGTTACATGAGCTTTGGGAGATGGATGAAGTGTCCGCTAGCTTTAAGAGAGGTGTGTGTACTGGGGAAGCCAGGAGAGGCCAGGTAGGGAGGACTGTGGTGTATACGCTGATCCTGAGGAGGACGGCCCTTGGGGCTCAGGGGAACACCTGTGCATATACAAAAGGTTCCAGCTCAATATTCTTGCCACTTCACCTTTGTCTGCTGAAATTGAAAATGACTTCGTATGAAATTGTACTTTGGTAGTTATCTTGGTTAGTTTTTTCACTGATAAAATAAGATACCCAACACCCAAAGTTAAAGAGGGAAAGTTTTCTCTCAGGCTTTCACAGAGAGTAAATTGGTCAAGCAACGGCCGTGACTCATCCACACGGTTGACACTGACAAAGGATCTACAAACTGCGGTACAGGGTTTCAGGGTAGATCTTGAGGGGATTTGCCTGACCTTGCCAGATACAAAAGTTACATTTCTTGTTATATAGGGCTTGCTTTATCTTGATCTTAACCATCCAGCAGAAAAGTATAAAATGAGGTATAAAAAGTAAAGCCATATTAATATGCTGAGCTGTAAAAGACTCAAGTCAACAACTTCTGACACTGCCAGTCCTACGGATGAGCCACTACTGCCATGCACTACTGGACCATATTGGATTATTTTGCTGAATTCACATACCTACAATATTGAAATGGCAATGGGATAGCCATCTTTGACAAAACTAAACAAAAAAGAGGACATAAATGAAGGACCATTTTGTATCTGTATATACAAAATAAGATACATATACAGCTACTTTGTCTTAATCCAATGAGAAGAAAGATTTATACTAATAGTGTTTGGACAGGATAACATGTCTGCATCTTGTATTATGAATAACCACTACAAAGACAACAATATGCAATGTATTAATTATTGAAACTCTCTTACTAACTTGTTTTTAAAACTTTCTCATTGCTATTTGTTTCTCAATAAAACTAATAAAAAAGGCAAAAATATTTACTTAGTTCACAGTTTATAGAAGCTTCAGTCTAAAGTTGGCTGGTTCCATGGTAGAGTGAGCACATGGCAGAGAGGCATCCTAAAGGAGAAAAACAGTTCATCGCAGGCAAAGGTAGCAAAAGCAACAAGGGACTTTAACAGCTTCTTTCTGTCCCTTTCATCTTATCCAGATTACTTAGGGTGGGAAGCACTGACATCTTTAATCCTTGAGCCTAGCATTGCACTACGGATCAATCCCAGCATCACACGCTCTAGATCCAGCTACCTCTGAGAAAGCTCCACTTATGACTACACAAAGCTTTGGGTGGACATCTCGACACAAGCTGTAGCAGTAGTGATCACTGGAAAAATGATGATGAGATACATCAATACTATTTATGGGTCCCTAATATAATCAAATTAAGGATCTTTTATATTCAGTGAAGCATGTCTAATAACATAACAGCAGACATTCCAAATAAAAGGCTTTCTGAAGAGTCACTTTAAATGATTTTATGTCTATCTCAAATGGTTTCTGAAATTTCATTATGAAACTGACATTAGCTTGTCATTTTGCTATATACTAGCAGGCACATGCTAATTGATAAATATTGTATTCTCAAAACACAATGTCAAAATACAATGACACAGTCTGAAATGTTGCAAAAAATAGGAAATGTGTGCTCAGTTGTTTGATAATGGCCCTGCAGTCCCAGGAGCAGAAGGTCTTTCTTTGCTCTTTGTCCTGTCTTCTCCTAGAGACAATGAGCTTCTCAGCAGCTTGGCAAAGCTGGCCGGGGAATGGGTTCTTCCTATGGTGCAAATGCTGAGCTGTGCATGGTTCAGGTGCTTTCCTGCCTCTCAGAAACAGGAAGAGAAGGCTTTATCCCTTGACTCCCAAATTTTTGTGTTCATCCAAGAACCATTGCATTTTTAAAAAATATTTCACAATATTGATGAGGTTTCTGTGAGGGACCGGGGGAGAAGTGGTGCCCAGAGGCAGCAAGATGGAGTTGGGGGAAGAATAAAGGCTATTTAGATTCCATGTCTCTTCTCTCCTTAGCTGTGGGAGTTCTCAGAAAATCCGGTAGAGACTGTGTGCCCTGAATTAACTCAAGAATGGCACTTCCTGCTCAGTGACGGGCAGGACATTTTGCTTATAGAAAGCTGAGAGGGACAGGGTGGAGGTAGTGATGTGTGCTCTAGCTGACTTATGCATGACAAGGACACACTTGCCAGCCATAGCAGGCTCAGTGTGCCACTGATGACCACTGAATGTGGTTGGGATGGTGTGTAGGCAGGGAGGAAAGCAGTGTATAAAGGCAAGAGACAGTATGGATCTGTCCTGTAAGAGATGCACTGACATCACTGTGGCTTGAGAAGATGGAGTATGACTGGGCAGTCAAAAGGCTTGGTGGAGGAAAGGTGTGCTATTTGGTAAATTCTCTCCAATTTTATGGATCGATCTGGGCTGGCTTTGTCTTCCCTTGTTCTTTGTGTTTAACAAATGTACATAATAAAGAGAACTTGGCATTGTGTCTTTATATGCTGTTGGTGGCTATTTTAAAGAGAGGGCCTTCATTCCACTGTAAGAGAAGTGCGAGTGTCCCAAGACGTTTTTAAATCACACCATTCCCTTATTACAAGGCACAAAGAGAAATAGGAAAATCCTAGTATTTATCTCTGATGATGCTTTGTGTCTGTTCAGCATGTAACTCTGGGAAGCAGGACAAAAAGCAAGACAAAAACTTTAATTGGCAGAAAGGAAGTGGCAAGAGCTAAAGGTGAACCCAAATCTGTCTCTTCTGTAGGGAACACTAGTCAGTTATAAAACATTCAGTGTGGCTCAGCACTCCCACGATGGGCTATATAACACAGAGGGATTGGCTCTTAGATGAGGACAAGCGAACCACACAAAGTACACAATGTCTGAAAATCTCCATGTGGCCAAACACACACACACACACACACACACACACACACACACACACACACACATCATATGTGCCTTTTGGATGTACAGGGACTAAGCAGCATGGTGTGGGGTCAGCATCTAAGTCCTCTTTCTGGTGTCAGGTGGATGGATCTTCTTCATTCATTAAAGCTGAATGAGTTGTGTTCTCTGAGTTCTCCCCTGCTCCTAAGGTTCTACTATTGGTGCGGGATCCAGAGCACAGCTGGGCCAAGTCATCCAAGTTTGGTGAGTCAGGAGGCATTGCTTGTCTGCATATTTCAGATGATCTTACTTCTGGTGGAGGAAGGGATGGGTGAGCAAACTTTCCAAGTGAGGGTTACTCCTTTTGTTGGTAAGAACCTCAAGTGAATCCTACAAAAGCTACCTCTGATGAACCAGTTATCCAACCCCCACCACTGGATGGAAAAGTGCTCATGAGAGTGGACACTCAGGAGCTTCCCCGAATGCAAAGAAAAGTCCAGCTACCACAGAGGCCTGTTTTGGGCCATGGCTCTGTCTTGTCACAGCCCTTTCCATGGCACCGAGGGAGGAAGTGACTGGGGGAGCCGATTGGTCCAGCTTGCATTTCTTGGGGTGTGCATTTTGGCAAGACTCCAAATGGGATCGATGCAGACTCTGAGGAAACTGACAAATGGCTCTGTAGGGAGGATGGATTCTGAGGAAATGACTTTTCTTCCCCTCTGGTACATGGGGAGTGAGGGTTGAATTACTTTTCTGACTTGATTCACAGCTCTGGAGAAGCTGAGTAAAGGACTCTGTCTAAATATTTGTTTGATGTCCTTATAACCACAGAAAGACTATAAGGTATGACCTAGAGCCAGAGATTCATTCTCCTCTCATTGAAGTGCACATCTGTCATTAAAGAGGACATGGCACTAGGTCCATTTGCAGGTGGAAGTGCCCTGTCCTGTCTGTCAAAGCCTATGGCATTCTCTGTGGCCAGCCTGTGGGGGTTTCATATGTCATATACACACTCCTCTTTCTCATTTCTTCCTTTAAGAAAATCTCATTCATCTAGCCCTTCACACTGAGGGAATGTACCTCTTCTTGAAATGTGGAGAGTTCACAGCCCTTTTCTCACACACATTATAACCCAGGCCAGTATCACCTGTCATAGTACAGGAGACAAACTGCCAGCGTGTCGTAAGCCATCCTTGTTGCTGCGCACTGAAGCCATCAGAGGGGACTCCCAAGCTCCTTATAGGCAGAGTGAGCATGAGTAGAAGACTAAAACCAGAGTTGGGAGACCTGGCTTCACATCCCAACTCTGCTGTGAGGAAACAGGGCCCCTTCTGTCTTTCAGACTTGGTTTCCATGGGGCAGTATTATTCTAGATGTAACAGACTTTCTAGGAAGACAGAAAAGGAATTTATAATGCAAAAAACCAATTTTATACTGAAAAATCCAGTTATAAGCCTTTTATTATCCATACATTCTTGTAGTGTTTATTTGATACTCTGATGATATTGAATTAATCATGATACTTAATTTTCTTTTCTGTGTTTTATGATGCTTTACTATTATGGAGCCTTGTGAAACTAGCAAGGGACCGTTCTTTTCATTGTTAGCTGATTGGCATTGGATCGCCTGGATGTGCAAACTGGCCTAGACCTGAATTGAGGGAGGGCCCTTGGAAGAAGCGTGTCTTCGTCCGTGGGGCGGTGTTCCTTTAAAGCCCCTTCCACCCCAAGAGTTCAGTGCTCAGCCTGGGTTGAGACTTGGTGCTGTGGGTCATCTGTCGAATTTTTTCCAGCTCTAAGATACTATAGTAAATAAATACTAGGGGACCATTCTATGTGTATGTAGGGGCAGGGCGATATTTGAGAAAGACAAATTAGATTTGGACAGCTCCAGAATATTCAATCCTGTGAACTACCTAAGAGGAATGTATTTACCATACTTTTAGAATCAAGGGAGAGGAGGCTCACCTTCCTAGAGTCAGAGTTGAACAGAAAGCTGTTGCACCCACTAAGAGAGGATGGTAATGTACAATGATGTGGCTTTTTGCTTTTGCATTTGTGCCCTGAGCTTTTTGATGGAAGAATTAGCTTCAGTGATATATAATTCAGCATCGTGTATCTGGCCCTGGAGGCGGCCAGGGTACTTTATATAATGATTTTACTCATGAGGGAAAAATTAATTGCCTCTTCCTCACCAGTTGCCAAGTGCTACAGCTTCATTGGAAAAAGCCAGAATTCCCCTTAGGAGACCCAATTTTCAAGTTAATATACAGTAATGCTGTACATGGCTTTATTAATCTGAGGCAGGGTGGATCGGGAAGTCGGAATCAGCAGGCTGGAGAACCGACTCCTGTCAGGCCAGTCTGTGATACTGCATGATACAGACAATACCCTTCACCCCTCTGTTCATGTTCTTTCTTCAAATGTCAAGCTGGAATAGTCATATATAGCTCTTGGGCACACACAATGAAATCAAGTGAGATATCTCTGGAGAGATTTTAGTTCATTGGAAAGAATTGCCATAATATATACACAATAACAAAAAACCATACACATTTGATATGTACCTAATCTAACAAAGTGGAAAGTGTAACCCCATCATGTGTAATTCTACTCCATCCGTTATTTTTAGGATCAAAGCCACCTTTCTTCCAGCAGATCTGCAGTGAAAGCTACTATTAATGTTCCTGATGGCTTGTACTTGGCGAAGGACCCTGTATTTCCTGTGGCTGGTACACAAGACCCCTTTCATTCCATGGGAATGACCCCATGTGGGGCTCTGTGAAGGCCTCATACACGCTTTCAAATGGACTCTGTCAAATCCCTGTTGTATATTCTTTCCCCTACTAATCACTGTGGTGTTTAATTGTTAAAGTTATGTGTGTCTCAAGGGAAGCTGAACCCATATGTTTCTGAATCATTTGCACTGAGCTCATCAAATTGTTGTTTTATAAGAGCTGTTTGCTGTCCAGAAAGGATCCCCCAGTGCCTCGTCATACACTGTTCCATACTTTTCAACATCTTTAAGACAGGAAGCTATGCTTGGCCTGACAAAAGCCACTATCCATCCTGCAGACATCACCTCCTCCTCCCCTGCAACTTTTCCAGTTATGGAAGTTAGCCTTCTTGAATGGGAGCCAGACAAGAAAATACCTTATGGAAGGCCTGCCCAAAGTATCTCACACAGGAACTTCACTGGCAAGATTGAATTAACATTAAATGAAACTTTCATTGATTTTTACAAGGACTTAAATAAGAAAATATATAAAAATAAAAAGTTTTCCTAGATTCATTCATTCATCAAATATTTAGGAGCACCTACTGTATACCAAGTCATACTTTTGGTCTCTAGGTATATTGCCATGGCGGGATAGTTTTCTTTTCTTTTTTTTTAGTACCAGGGATTGAACTCAGGACCCTGCATTTGCCAGGCAAGAGCTTATTCTATTGAGCTATCTCCCTTGCCCCAGGATAGCTTTTCTTTACTCTTCTTTCTTTCTTTCTTTCTTTCTTTCTTTCTTTCTTTCTTTCTTTCTTTCTTTCTTTCTTTCATGTATTTAGTACTTAGTCTACAGGGTCTCACTACGTGGGTTGGATTTGTAGTGATTCTCCTGTCTTCAGCCTCCTAAATGCTGGGATTACAGGGACGCAACACCACGCCCAGTCTCAATCTCTATCTCAGTGTGCCTCAGGGGCGGGGCCAGCACCACTTGCAGTGCTGGAGATCAAACTCCTACCCCTGGCTCTGCCTAAGCAGGTGATTTAGTCCACTGAGCTAGGATAGCTTATTTTCAGGAAGTGTGTATTCTATAGGGGATTTCCTAAGTATATTTTTATCATAGTCCCTGGAAAATACTAGTTTAGAGGTAGAAGCTATAAACCCAACTGACCTGAGTACCATGTACTCAGATTAGAAACTCTGATACCCATTTGCAGTTCTTGTTTTAGGATGTGCTGGGTGCAGGGGAGATTAAATAGAAGTCATTTAAAGTCAGGTTCTGATAAGTGTTTTGAAGAAACCAGAGGAGGACAGCAGTGGGTGCAAGGGGCTTTTTGATTTTAGTGAGGAGAGTAACATTCAAGAAGAAATAAATGAAAAAGGGAGAGAAACTTTCTAAAAAGGAATGAAAATGTCATTCTATTGGTAAATTTATTTTTGCAGCATGCCAAGTAGAAGCAGTTCAGTAGTTTAAAAACTGGCATGATAAGGCGACAGAGAAACGGGACAACACTCTGAGTAGGTTCAGCTTTGAATGCGGAAGAGACCACTGTAAGCGGTGCTGACAGAACGCGTGGTCCAGCAGAATTAGGCAAGATGCCTGCTGGGAGAAACAGGACCGCGTATTGTTCTTCCGGTCACTCTCTGTTGTCGTTCTGCTGATTCCTGATATGGCGATTAAGACAGTGTCACTAGGACCTATGTAAGTGTCCAGATGCACACATTATCGTAGACGATGTTTTGTTTCATTTTGTTGTATGTGCTGTGTTTCTGAGACAGAGCCGTGTTGTGCAATGCAGGTTGGCCTCAACTTTGTGATCCTCTTGCCTAACCTCTCAAAATCTGTGATTACTGGATTAGAGGACATTGTTTTGTTTGTTTATTTGTTTTTCTGCACGGAATCATCCCCAACCAGGAACTGCTTCTCCGCTATGTGATCTTGTGTCTGGGCAGTTCAGGGTCTGTCGTCCCCCTGGCGCCAGCAATTGACCCTGAGGAAGTCAAGCCAGGTGCAAGCTGGGCTGATCAAAGCACCTCAGAAAGCTGTTTTTCTTCTTTGGACCAAATGACATAAACTGACTGATGTCAATCTCAGCAAGAAATGGGGGATAATTTAACTCTGAAATGCAGTCTTGCTTAGAGCCAGCACCACTGCTGGACTACTTAGCTATCACTGCCAAGCAATTATCTTGACACTTCAACCATAAAATCCAGCACAAAGTATTATTTAATTAGATTGCTTTGTACATGTAATTCACTTCATCGGTTGGGCAAATTATGTTTTCTATGTATGCAGTTCCAGGTGGAGCACTCTGGTAGTGCTCAAATGAGTTACCTGAAATGAGACGGGACCATGAGCCCAGACTGGGGAGACCTGGAAAGTAGCCGTGCCTCCAGAATGTGCCCTGAGCAGGGCCTGCCCACCCCAGCTCCTGTAGTGCTGCACATCTTCAAGTACGCAGTGGTGGCGGTATCCGTGTCCTCAATTGCTTAAACATGTCTATCTTTGATGCTCTTGGGCTTTTTTGTATATTTTCTTAGTTCATGTTTGTGATACATAATGAATAAATCCATGTGGTAAGTTTGCACATAGACATATTACATTGTAATCCTCTTTAATCTCCCTTCCCCTCTCCGTCCTTTCCTAAACCCCTTCCTCTTACACATAAGGTCTGCCTTTCTCTGCCTTGTCTTGGTCCATTCTTTTTGTTTTAAAATTATTTATATGGTGGGTTTCACATAAAAGAAATTGTATGATATTTGATCATATGTATCTGATTTCTTTCATTTAGAATGTTAATTTCTAAATCCATTCATTTTCCTACAATGATTTAAATTTACTCATCTTTATGGCTGAATAGTGCTACACTGTATGTACCCACCACATTTCTTAATCCACTGATTTATTAATGGACATATAGGTCACTTCTAAGAGCTAGCTCTCCAGCTGCTTTAAACACAGAGATGCACATATCTGTGTACTAGCATATCTTTAACCCTTTAGGAAAGATATCCAGACAGCATATAGCTGGGTCAAATAGAATTCTTGCTTTTAAGTTTTTGAGAATCTCCATGCTTATTTCCAAAGTGGTTCTACTAGTTTACATTCCTCCCCCCGACACACTTTTTTTTTTATTTTGGGGGAAGGGTCTACAGGGTGTTCAGGGTCTCACTGCTTGATCAGACTTATAGTGATCCACCTGTTTATAGCCTCCCAAGAGCTGGGATTACAGGTGCATGACACCACGCCCAGTCTTAGTTGCTATCTCAGCATGCCCTGGGGGTGGAGCCGGCATGGCAGGCCTGGAGGTCGAACACCTGGCCCCTGTGCCTGCTTGCAGGAGCTTTAATCTGCTGAGCTATTTGGTCAGCCCAAAACTTGAGAAGGATTTTTTTTTTTTTTCTGACTCAGGTTACCTTAAGGGCAGGTCTGGTAAGGCATGTGGAGCTGAGGATTGAACCACTGAGCTAAACAGCAGGCCCCCAACAAAGAGGTAGAAACTTTTGTTTTTCCCGAGCACCTCACCAGTATTTGTTATTTTTTGACTTCTTGATGATGATAGCTCTTCTTTTTTGAGCAATGTAGAATCACAGTGTTGTTTTGATTTGTTTTCTCTAATGGCCAAAAATGAGGAACACATTTTACATACTTTACTGGCCATTTGTCCTTCTTTTTCTGAAAAGTTTCTTTTCATTTCAAGTCTTCATTTCTATTTTTTGGGTGCTTTAACTTCAAGACCCTGGTTGGCTGTCTGAGGAGTAGCTGGCATGGTCACTCAGGCTGGTGGAAGAGCCAGAGGTGACACAGTACCAGCTCTTGTGAACAAGGAAGGTGAGGACATATTGCAATGCATTTATAGGCCTGCCTTTTTTTTAATATAACACTCAGAAACAACTGTCAGTGAATTTTTGCTCTTTTGTGAAGACATTGAAGAAAGAGAGCTTCTAAAGTTGCTTCAGAAAGTGATAAGAACAATGGGATAAGTGTTATCCAAGTGAGGGGGAACATTTTGACTGGATTAAAGGCAATGTGTCTTTTACTGGAATACAATTTTAAATTTAAACATTCACCCTATATTTTGATCATCCTCTGTATGTTTCCCAATATTAATAAAATAGAGCATAGACAGGAACTATTTAACTATCTGTGTACAGAATCTTCACTACACTCAGATATGGTAGTGCTTTCTACTGATTACGAAAACTGAAACACCTTTAACTCAACAGACTCCTCCAAATAAGAGATTTTAGTGTTAATAGCCTGTAGTTGGCTGATGCTGGGAGAGAGGAATCCTGTCTGCTAGAAAGCTATGTTAATCCTCTAGAACAGTGGTGGGGAACATATGGCATGCTTTTGTACCACTGACAGCTCTAAAATTTGTTTGCTATCACTTCTCTAGAAGATCTCCACTTGCAGTTGATTTTGATCTCTGACTTCACCCCATCTTGGGCTCTTTGGATAATTTTAAATCTTCTCGTTTCTCCTCACTACATTCCATTTTTTTTTGCCAAAATATTTATTTTCATCTATCTCAAAATAACAACATTGCTTAAAGACCACATTGTAATACCCTCGGAGATTACATGGAATGATTGCTAAAAATGACTAAAGTACATTTTGAAATTAGGGAAATTTCCTGAAATTGCCCACAGGTATTCTGTGGAGGTGCTTCTTGTGAAGGGGTCTGGAAGGTGGCAGCATCACCCAGAGTAGAAAGCCAGGTGGGCAGCTCTCCTGATGCCTCTGCCAGTGTTGCCATGTGATCCTAGAAGACAGGAAATTCTAAATCCTCGCTATTCAATTTGGCTTTGATAAATGTAATTACTGTAAGGCTTTTTTTTTTTTTTTGTATTTTAGGGAAGGGTCTACAGGGTGTTCAGGGTCTCACTACTAGATCAGACTCATAGTGATTCTCCTGTTTACAGCCTTCCAAGAGCTGGGATTACAGGTGTGCTCCACCATGCCCAGTTTCAATTGCCATCTCAGTGCACCCTGGGGGTGGGGCTGGCACAGCAGGCCCAGGGATTGAACCCCTGGTGCCTGTGCCATCCTGCAGGCACTTTAATCCATTGAGCTATTTGGCCAGCCCTAATTACCGTAAGTTTAATGTTGGCTTTTTAGTTAGTTTTTTGAGATAAGATCTCACTATGTGATGGTATATATAGAGAGTATTGAACTCATAACCCTCATCAGAAGGGGTTGATCATCAACCCTCATCATTGATCCTGAGCTCCCCAGTCTCCTAAACCATGAGCTGAGTAAACCTCTATCCCTGATAAAATTACCTAATGTTTGATATTAAGTTGTAGAAACAGAAAATAGGCTAACTCAAGGGGGAAATCATGCAGCATTTGTCCTTTTGTGACTGGCTTACTTCATGTGGCATGACATCTTCTAAGTTTATCCATATGGTAGCATTTATCAGAACTTTCTTTCTTTATAAGGCTAAATGAAATCCCGTTGTACTCATACACCACATTTTATTCATTCATTCATCTGCCAATAGACAAATGGATAGCTTCCACTTTCTGACAGTTATAAATAGTGCTGTTATGAACATGGGCAGCAGTTTGAAATGAATCTCAAAGAGTAAGGAAAATCTCACAAGTAGCAAAGTAAAGGACACTACAGGGCAGTATGGCCAAGCATAGTATGTTTCAGGAACTTCAGGTGGTCTGTTCTGCTTGGGGAATTATAAGGTTGTAGAGAAATGATAGGAGACGATGGGAGACATAAACAAGTCTCTGAAGACATAAGCAAGTTAGGTCATAAATTGAGCTTTGAATTTTATTCAACAACCCATGGAAGGAAATATGGAGCTACTTAGGAAGATAGAATTCATATGTCATTCTGTAACTAGTCTCAGGACCAAGCAACTGAAAATTGATTAAAAGGAAAGTGGTCATTTGTTAACATGTTATGGTAGACAGTCTCCAAGAAAGTCCCTAGAGTTCCCTATTACTAACGCTGTTCTTACATCTGACTTCTGCACAAATAACCACATTGACATTATGAAAATGTCAGTATGAGACTCTTAATTTTATACTGTAATAATGTAATACTAAAGAAGATGTACTTCAATTTTTTTTTCTCTTATGGGTCACTTACTTCAGAAGAATTCAGCTTTCATGCATCAAAGAAACTCCAGATGCTCTATGGTGAGCTTTGCATGGCAAAGAGCTATGGCCTTCTGCCAGCCCTAAATGAGAACTCATGTGAGTGATCCACTTTAGGAAGAAACCTGCTCATGGTAATCAGTTCCTCAAGAGGTAGGTTTTGTTGGCAAGATGTACTGAGCCAGCTAAACTGCTCCAGAATTTCTAAGTCATAGAAACTATGTCATATCCTAAATGTTTATTGTTTTAGGCCACCAAGTGTTGGGAAAACATGTAACAATCATTAGACAGCACTTATCTATGATGTAGTCTGTGCCCCAACAGAACTTGTCTACTCTCTGTCCCCTGGATGTAGGGTGGGCTTCCTGTCCTTTTCTTCATGTTTGCCCATGCACTCTTCTCATCTCTTGTAATTTTATCTCTTAGGAAAATTTTGCTTCTATTTCCAAGAACTGAATAAAGTTTCCTGCCCCATAAAGCTGTTCCTTATTTTCTTTAACTAAACGTAGTCCATATTTGAGGTGCACCTTGGGCAGTTTTTGTTGTACCAATGATCAAACCAAAGAAATTAAAAACCAGACACTCAACAAAAATGCAACATAAAATCAAGAGTTTAAAGGAGGTACATGCTACTTCCTGGAAGGTCATACTCAACTTTAAAAAGATAGTATATTGGGCAACATGCTACCATTTCCTTGATCTATTTCCCACTCAGTGAATATTACAGACTCCTGGGTTGTGCTATGAACAGCATATAGATGTGGCTTTTACATCTCAAATCTCTCCTATAGTGGATCATTTTGCTCCTCCACCCTAATTTCAACACGAGGAACAAAACAGCTCTTAGTGCACAAGCCCATTAATTTATGCCAGTGGCCAGCAACAAGAGCACAGCCCCTTTTCTCCAACCTTAGTTGCTCAGTGGGATATCCTTCAGTGGGTGTGGCTGCTGGTGTGCAAGGAGCAGCAACTCATGCAGCTTCAGGCAGACTGTGCTAAGCGTTATGCTGGAAGAAGAGAGGCGTGAAGACCGGAAAGTGCCTGATGGCCTTGGGCAAAGAAAGGCCAAGGTAGCAGCCTCAGGATGTGGCTATGTCTTCAACATGTTGTAGACTTTGTACCTTCTCTACTAGCAAACACCGGACATCTGCCAGCCCATGCATCTACATCCCCAGGTCTACTTCATTACAGATATGGGTTCATTTCTGATTATTTAATTTTCCCATGGTGCACAGTTCCTAGGGGCTTCAACCATTTCAGGTCAAGAAGTCACCACTTTGATACTGCCTCACAAACTTCACACTAAGAAGCACAAGTAACTTAAGGAAAAAAACAAAGCCACACACACTACAAAGTTCAAGCTTAATCCTCACTGTGACAAGACAGAAAAATCATGACAGAACTCTAGGTAGTATTCTTAATTTCAGAATTTTCTTCTTTTCTTTCCACCTGTGTGTGTTCTCTCTTGGATTATTTGTGTCCTCATTGTATGTTTATTGTGAATTGGGGGCCTCTTAGACTAGAGACTCTATCATGCTATGGATCTTTGTTCTTTTTCAGCACCTCACCCCGTTTCTGGATTATAAAGCACTGACTAACATTTACAGGACCTTTTTTCTTGTCCTATGAGTTAGCCAAGCTTAGTGACTGGAAGCCTATTAGAGACCCAGGGCCCAAACTGTAACCGGAAACCCGCTTATGTATCACAAGTGCCAGCACTCCAATTAAACCTGAACATTGAGGGTTAAGTTTAGAGAAAAAAAATCCAGCTCACTTATTAGCACCTTTTTGTCTTAAAACTCAACAGCAGAGCTTTGTATCAAATGGCTTTTACTGGGAGGAAAAAGTTTGCATTGAAGTGCTGCTGCGCAATGGATGTGGCCCATGCTGTTGTAGGCATGCTCACAATTTGTCCAACCTTTGCTCCTGCTTTATTGGTTTGAGAGCAACACATGCAGTGCTCAGGTCATCTGTTAGTCCATTTCTTTGATCAGATCTGATGTAATTCAAGGTGGGAACAGCTGCTCCCAAGTAGAAGATGATCCAAGCAAAGTAAGAAAAGCAATCTCAAGTGCTTCCACTGACTTTAAAATTAGGTGGCAGAGAATCCCACACTTTGAAGACTTTACTTTTAGGAACTTCTTTTTTTAAAGAATATGTTTAGTAGAGGGTCTACAGGGTCTCACTACACAGATTGGGCTTATTGTGATCCTCCTGTTTTCAGCCTCCCAAGCACTGGGATTATAGATGCACACCACTATGCTCAGTCTCAATCCCTGTCTCAGCGTGCCCTGGGGGTAGGGCCAGCACAGCACACCAGGGATCAAACCTGGTAGCTGCGCTCTGCCTAAACAGATGCTTTAGTCCACTGAGCTATCTGGCAGGCTCTGAGAGCTTCACTTCTAGAATTAACAATTGTTCTCCCTTCACACTCTCTTCTCAAGTGTTGCACAGAGGTCATAGAATTTATTTGTCGAGACGGAGCTTTCTTGAAGTTCTACTAGCTCTGCTTCCAGGTTTCCAAAATCTATCCATTGTAAATGGTGGTGATTAAGTTCATCAAATTTGGCTTTATCTGGAGACAAAACACAAGGTTGTCATTGTCTTATAAAACTATAAAAAGTAGTTACTAAAATTCTGCTTTCACCTGCTACAATGGTAGAAAATTCCTTGTAGATTTCCTGACGGTTTGTAAGACTATCTGCAAGGGTATTTTCTAAATGCATTTTTAGATTCATAAACTATTTCAGCTGCCCACTTTTAAGTGACAAAACCCTGCCATTTTTAAAAAATTGGTAGTATTCTCCCAAATGTTTTGATATCACCAAACATCCTGTATGCCATTTTTCCCTCTACAATGTAGTTCTTTGTTTAGTACATTGAAATGTAGTGTCAAGCCTATGAAAATCATGAGATTGTTAGACCAGGCCATATCAGTGAGCTGTGGACATTCCTGACCTTTTTCATTCATAGACAGCCTTATTTCATCCAAGCAGGCTACAGATCTCTCCAGGACTTGTCCTCCGATCAGCCACTGGACATTATTGCTCAGAAGTAGAGCATTAGACTGTGCCTGAACCTCTTCAGGAAGTACTTGAAACTGTCAAAAATTAAGAGCACGAGCCATGATGTAATTCCCCATTTTTGTGACATCTTTGAGGATATTGTCTAACATTTTGGTGTTTTACCTGGCACAGTGAGCTTCTTGGTGTATAATTCAATTGAACTGATTAACTGGATATTTTACTTTAACAAAGAACTGTTTGAAATTCTCCCTTGCTGTGAAGATGCCCCATCACTAGTAATTGAAGCTACTATTTCTGGCCTTCTGTCTTATGACAAAAAAGCATTCATCACAGCGTTAGAAATAACTATCCTTTGTGTTCTTCTAGGCAGAGACAACAGTTTTACCAGGTCTTCTCTCATGATGTTACCAACAGTGTAACACAAAACTACTGCTCGCTGTGCAGGTTTATGTGTACCTATGCTTTCACCCAACCACATGGAGGAACAGGCTGCCTTTTATAAGTCAGTCATGAGCTTCTAGCATCATTCCCGTGCACAGAACTCAATCTTTAACAGTATTTTTGCTAGGTAGCATCTCAGAGACATATTGTATAATTTTACTCTTTTGGGGCAAATGATGAAAAAGATAATTATTCCAAGACAACATGGCCATTTTTATACAATCCCTGTCAGGGGGTTTCTGTGTTTGCTATGCACAGTGAAATTTGAAAGCTGGCAGTGGGCAGATGCTTTGTTCTAGAAACATAGTTGCAAAAACTAAGACATTGGGAATGTTATTTTCCTTTTTAAACTTCTTTCCATTCAACTTCACCAACTTTGGCAACACTGTTGTGCTTGGTGTCAAGGTGCCAAATGACACTGGCTGTGGAGTACACAAAATTTTCACTACACAGAAGATGTAATGCTTTCCCATTGCATCCAGTCACTTCAAATTACTCTGTCTGGGCCTCTTGGAGAGAACTTCCACTGTCCATTTTCAGTTGTTGTGGTTTCTTTCCTGTAGTCAGTTTTTGGTGTTCATGACTTGGAGTCTACAAGAACACAAAATAAAAATAAATAAATAAAGCACTCATTAGAAATCTATCCCTATGCAAAAAATAATGAACACTACTATTTTATGCTAAATAATTGGATATTCTTTGAATCAACAATCTGTGGCAGTGATTCTAAGATGAGGTTGCTCTTAAATGTGCTGACCCCAGTGCAAAAGGACCATGTTCCATGGGCCTTCAGGCTATGGCCTGTTCTGAAACAGCATCTGAGTGCATTTCCTGCCTTGTGGGAGGTTCTGCTAAGATCATAGGCAGATATATATATATATATATGTTTACGAAGAATATATATGTATATATATTTTTTGTAAACAACTAAATATGATTTTGCAAATTGAAATAGTCCAGGGGTATAATGCAACATTAAAAGGATTTCATTCTTTCCATTAGAACACCTCTGCTAAATCTTAGATATTAAATTTCAGTTTTCTGTCTGCCTAAGTGAAGGCAGTCAGGCTCAGGATTCTGTGGTTCAATCCCCAGATCCTCATGCCTTACCAGAACTGCCTTTAAGGTATCCTGAGCCAGCCAAAAAAAAAAAATCTTCCCAAACTTTAAAAAAAAAAATTTTTAGTTTTCTATAAGAAAGCTCAAACTATAATCTTGTGTTAATAAAAACAAATATATTAAAATTCAAGTCATTCCAAGCAAATATATATACAAATACATATACAAATATTTACAAATATATTTGGACTAAACATGAGTTTAAATATATAATAGTGTACAAAATATTATATAAAAATATATATATGTATATATACACACACACATAATCAATGCTTTAAACCAGAAGTGTTTCAGATTTAAAATATATGCGGTATTTGCACACACATAATTCCTTGGTAGCTCACTGACTGGTCATGGGTAATCTCCAATTAATCACTGCTAATGAGCCATGGTTCATGATGTCATTACCTAGTGCCACATCCACATGGCCCATTATCTGATGCTCAAGGGCTAGAGTGAGGCTGGGTGACATGGTCTGCTTCCTGACAGAGAGTTATATGTGCCCACTTGGCAAGTGTTTTATGGGTTTGTCACCACTGGTCTAGTCACTCTCAGGCATGTCTGAAAGATTACTTGCTGGGTTTTTTACCCTTGTATTTTTAAAAAATATATATTTAGTACAGTGTCTACAGAATCTATGGGGTCTCACTACACAGATCAGACTTGTATCGATCCTCCTGTTTCCAGCCTCCCAAGTGCTGGGATTACAGGCACGCACCACTACACCCAGTCTCAATCACCATCTCACTGTTCCCCGGGGGTGGGACTGGTATAGCACGGGCACACCAGGGATCAAACCCTGGTCCCTGCATCTGCCTAAATAGGTGCTTTAATCCACTGAGCTCTCTGAGTGGCCCTTGCCCTTGTATTTTGAGTGAAAAGAAAATTGTCTTGGGCCACATACAAAAATATATATATATATATATATATATATATATATATATATATATATAAAACTTCCTCTTAAAATATTTGTTATAACAACAACAAACAGAGTAGAAATGATGCTCTGCAAATTGGATATGCCTAAACTTACTACAAGTGTCACCTCCAGGTTACAGAGGAGAAAGTTGAAGAATAGATAGATGATGTACACTCCTTGCCTGTCCACGTCAAGTGTAGCAGAGCCAACACTGAATACAAATATTTTTGGTCCTTAAGTCATATTCTAAGATACCCTGCAATAATACCTTGCTGAAGTTTTCTTTTAAAGAAAATGTTTTTTCATTGAATAATTATTACTGAATAAACTAAGTTCCACAAGGAGAAAAAGAGCTCTTACAATAGACGCCAATATTAACCTGTGGAGGGAGACCTGGTCTGTACTGGCATTCTTTTGAACATGGCCTTCTTACTTTGTTTCTTGTGCTAGTTGGCCAGCAGGACCTTGTCTCTAGGCTTTTGTGTTTTTGCTGTTTGCTTTAAGATAAATCTAACATTTACTCTGGACTAGCTATCAGACGAAGGTGATTAGTTTTGGCCTATTTTGACTTGTTTTACTTTATTCATAAATATATTTATTCTCAGTTAAGGGAGATAATGGAGTTAAACAAAGCTCAGGCCACAGGCACTAACTGATACAAGAGCTAATTCACCCAGCGAAGTCTACTCCACATTGAGCCTTAATAATTGATTTAATAACGAGTAGTTGGAGGCGTGGATACAAAGGGTATGGCTATATTTTGTTGGTTTTCCATTCTCTGATGTGTGGCTTGATGGCTGGCATGACAAATTACATAGCAATGGCTGATAGCAAAAGAAATGTCATTTTGATAATGCTATTACCAAATTCTGTCACATGGGGTCTGTCACAAGTGATATAATGACACAAAACTAAAAATTTCATCTGTGCGCTGTTTGAACTCCAGGACTTACTCCATCATTACACACTTAGCTGAGCCAACGGAGCCACTTGCAGTACTGCTAGTCAACAGCCCAAGAGCTCCTGAGCCAGAAGGGACCTCAGCCTCTTGCGTCTCGCGCAGTGCTAGCCAGGGAGTAACCTCTACTCTTCTATCGTGCCAGGAGCTCAGGCAGACCAACCCAGTTCAGAGTTGTTTGCGGTGACAATACATTTCAAAGGAAATCAGCAGACCAGAAAGCCCTTGTCCAGGAAATCAGAGCAAGGCCAGCAGTGAGGTTGGACATAGACTTCCCTGGCAAATGTGGCCAGGTGAGCATCTGCTCACAAGGAGACTGCAGGCGCTCTTCTTGTCAGGGCTGGAGCTGCTGTTTTAGGTAGGTATAAAGCTTCTGATTATGTTGCAAGCCTATAAGAAAATGTGATTTTAAAACCACTCCAAATTCAAATAAATGTCATTTTATAAGTGTATGTCTGTATTTCAAAAACTTTCATTACAAAAGATTTTCAAGGTATAGCTGCTTTTCCATAATTGATGAAATTATTTTTATAAAAGGGATTTACAATGTCCAATGTATTAATTAGATTGAAAGTACACAGCGATCATACAGGAGATAGGAAATAAACATAGAATATGTTTTGTAAGTAGGTCTGAATTGTCCTTTTCTTGATAAATGTGTAATTCCTATTTCCGAATTTTTCTCTGGGCACATTTCAGTAAAGAAACTGATCATGTGTCAGAGTTTAGTGACAATTCAGAAAGCACGGCACTTAGTTACCTAGACATTAACAGAGCCCATTTTAAATCTCAACATGTTATGTATAGCACTAAAATCTGCTTAATAGATTTATCTTAACAATAAAATAGTGAGCAGGTATAATTAACAGTGAGTAATAGTTACCATTAATAATTATAGTTATTACTTAATTGATTTTATCACTGCATGTGCCCACCTCACATTTATGCTTCCTTTGAAAGTATAGAGTTAGATTTGTACAGGCAAGTAATAATGATAATAGTAGTAAAGCCCTATCTTGAAGGATTTTGTTATAGCATAGGATGGATATTCTGCTGCTCAGATAATGAGCACCATGTGCATAGTAACGTATAGACTCCATTGTATCGAACAGTCTGGTACAAAGATGCTAGCTCTGTTGTTCACCAAAATATTTCTAATTTTTTCCTGTTTTCGAAACAGTATTTGAAATATCATTTTGAAGCCAAAGATTAACTCAGCAGCATAGTGCCTGCCTAGAAAGCACAAGGCCCTGAGTTCAATTCCCAGTGCAATAATTATATATAATATATATATATATATATATATATATATAATTTTGGAGAATATGGTGTATAGCTATAGATAAAAAGGAATTTACTTGAACAACATATTGTGCTGTCCATCTCCATTCTCAGAAAATAAGAAAAGCACAGAAAGGAGAGAGGGAGGAAAGGGGGAAGAAGGGAGGGAGGGAAGAAAATCAAATGTTTAATAGATTATAAGTTGAATAATTGGTAGCATATTTGCACTTTATGATGGAGTATACCCTGGAAATAGAATGCTTTTTAAAATACTAAGTTAGACTTGTATGTTTGTTTCAAAAGAATGAGATACTACTGTTAAATAAAAAGAAAATATAGATATAGTGCCAAGTAGTACATGATATGTATGGTATCCCATTGTTGTTGGAAATGAGAGAGACAGAGTGAGAGGCAGAGAGAGACAGAGAGGCACACAGAGACAGAGGAGATAGAGAAAGGGAGAAGGAAGAAGGTAGGGGGGCGGCGTGAGCAAGTAAGAGGAGGAAGGTCAGGCTGCAGAAGACAGAAGAGACAGAAGGCTGAGCTGAATCTTACTGTTAGCATAGACAAGTCCAAGGCAGGACGCTGGCCAAGCCGGCATTCTTCTGCAGACAGAATTGGAGGAGAGAGCAGTCAGTCCAAGGTTTTCTTATAATCCCCTGGTTTCTTTTATGCATTACAGAAGTTTTTATGTCCTTAACAGACACACATCAGAAACTAAAACAAGCCAAAACCATAAAAAAAAACATTAATCATGAATTTGGAACATCAGAAAAAAATATTTTTTTGGCAATTAGCTTTTATTTATTGAATACCTAGTTGCAAACATGAGATGCTTATTATATTTAATTTTTTAATCACTTTTCACTGTTTTATATGGAAAGCACTATCATATACAACATTTCATTTAGTCCTTAGAGCAAAAATCTCAGGATTACTTTACTTCAAAGGTCAGAGTGTCTATATCCTCCTCCGCTTCTACCACAAATAGGAATTAAACTTTGATTTGAATCTATAGGTTTAGAATAGTGAAGTGTGGCTTCTAATAAGGAGAATGTGGGCTTCTTATGGGAATGCTGTGTCAATAATAATTTTTTTTCTTTTCAAAGTTTTATTGATAAACATATAGCAATGAGACAGTTTCAAATCAAATCGAAAGTACAGTTTCAACAAATAATACACTGCATACATTCTTCTCAGTGGTTAATTGCTGTACAAGATGCAGACTTGTGATCCTACTTACAAACACCATTAGAAAAAATCATTCTATTCATTAAGAGAATGCAACTATATATCTATCCCAACCACTTTGAATACACAGATACAAAATGGACATTCATAGTTATACCCCAATTTTTTTTTAAGTTCCGTTGTTGAATATTATAGGTGTGTAAACTCAGCAAAATATTCTAAAAGAGTACAGAAGCCCATAATATCATTGGGTCTTCTGTTTAACTGGCAATGTCAGAAATTATTGACCTGAGTCCCCCACAGCTCAACATAACAACATGGCTTTACTTCCTATATTTCATCTTCATACTTTTCTACTGGATGGTTAAGACCAAGGTAAAGCAGGACCTGTGCAACAAGAGTTGTAGCTTTTTGGTCTGACAAGGTCAGTGAAATGCCCTCAGGATTTATCTTGAGATCCTGTACCTCAGATTGTAGAACCTTTGTCAGTGTCAGCCATGTGTCAATAATAAATTTTAGAAACATACAAAGACACTTTAAGTAATATATTCTGTCAATAACAAATGAAATAACATGATTTGTACTCAGTGGTAGCTGCCTACTAAAACATCATTATTTTTCATGGTGCTGTATTCTCTAAGAATGATGATTATCAAACTTTTAGCCTCATTAGTAAATCAAAAGTTATCAGCTGTAGGGCTGGCCAAATAGCTCAGCAGATTAAAGCACCTACAAGCAGGCGCATCAGCTGGGGATTTGATCCCCAGGCTGCTGTGCCAGCCCCGCCCCGGGGCCCGCTGAGATGGCAATTGAGACTGGGCATGGTGGTGGGCACCTGCAATCCCAGCTCTTTTTTTTTTTTTTTAAATTTTTTTTTATTTGAGAGAGAGAGAGAGAGAGAGAGAGAGAGAGAGAGAGAGAGAGGTGTGTGTGTGTGTGTGGCCAGCTCAGCCCACCAGGGGGCGGGGCTGGCTGGCATGTGGTGCTGGGGGATTGAACCGCGGTCCCTGATGCTTTGCCAAGCTTGTTCTAAGTAGGTGCTTTAGACCACTGAGCCATCTCTCCAGCCCCGCAATCCCAGCTCTTGGGAGGCTGTAAACAGGCAGATCACTATGAGTCTGATCTAGGAGTGAGACCCTGAACATCCTGTACATCCTTCCCTAAAATACCAAAAAAAAAAAAAAAAAAAGTTGTCAGCTGATTGGTCATGACAGTTATTCACTATTCTTGATACAGTTTCTATAACTGATATTTCTTGTGCTGGGGTACAATGTTAATAGAGTGCTCTAACCTGTCTTAGTCCAGTTTTTCAAGTAACGATACACTCTTTCTACATTTTAAGTAGAAAAGGCAGTAAAATACTTTCTGTTAGAATAAAAAATATATAATTCCAGCTCTGCTATTTTGGGAAAAGAGGAAACATGTGAGGCTTTCTACATGTATAACATTTGTTATTGGTAGTCTTTCCAGAGATTGGAATGGGTAGGTGATTGATTAAAATTGTTATAATGTTCATTTTGTTGCATGAGAAAGAAAGCAGGTGGAATCTAGGAACCAGGTAGTGAGGGGGGATGAAATGAAACACTGGTAGGACCCTAGTGTCCTGATTAGAGTCACTGCCTGGGTTTCCCATAATTAAAAAGCTTATCAACATTTATTGTAATTATTTGTTATGTTCTTTGTGTCACTGAAATGCAGCATTTTATGTTGGTTTGGTTTATGGCTTTGTGTCACAGCCTCCCCCAAATGTCTACTAAATGGATAGAGTGACAGAATTTTCTGAGTAGAGAGACTCCACCTCCTCAGTCTGAGCTATTGATGTGACCCGTACAACCCTGAGCTCTAGAGCGATTGACCTGGAATGATGTAGCTCAAGTAGATCTTGCTAAGGTTCGCTGCTATGTCTCCACCAGTGTCATCTTTGTTTTGTCAATTATATGTATCTGTCAAACAACATTAAGTGACAATTACCTACTTGTGGGAAAAAAGGTAGAAAAAAAATTGCCTGGTTTCTGCCTCCTCTCAAAACTTTCCATCAGCGATCCTCCATCCCAGGCCACGGACCAGTGTCAGTCTGTGGCTTGCCAGGAACAAGCCAAATGAAGCTTTGTCTGTATGTACAGCTGCTCCTCAGTGCGTGCATCTCCACGTGAACCCTGTCTCCTATCGGATTAGTGGTGATATTAGGTTTTCATAGAAGCTTGAACCCAGACTCAAGGTGAGTGTGAGAACCTGTTCTGGGCCAGAGGAGACAGGATGACTAAATGTAATGTTATATCCTAAATAGGACCCTGAAACAGAAAGACTTTGGAGAAAAACATGAAATTCAGATGAAATGGGCCAGAGAGATAACTCAGCCAACTAAGTGCCCACTTAAGCAAGCGCAGGGACCCTGGTCCCTGGACCCCATTCCACATCGTCCCTGCCCCCAGGCATGCTGAGCTGGCCCAAGAGTGTGGTGGTGCAGGCCTGTAATCCCAGTGCTGGGGAGGCTGAAAACTGGAAGATCACTATGAGTCTGAGCTGCATAGTGAGACCCTGTACCATGTACCAAATTCATAAAACAATAAGGAAAAAAATCATAAAATTCAGACGAATTGTGGAGTTCAGTTAATAACAATGTGACAATTGTGGTTGCTGAGTTGTGACAAATGTACCATCATAATGCAGGATGTTAACCACAGAGGAAACTGGGCATGGGTGGGCAGGAGCTCTGTGTGACACTCTTGAAGTGTTTCTGTAAATATAACCTTGTTCTAAAATGTTTAAAGATTTATTCAAAGATCAAAGGTGTTAAGGATATTAAACTCTCTACCACATCGAATAAATAAAACATATTAAAGAGTTTTCAAGTTTTTAGAAATAGCTCATTTTATAGTTAGTGTAATATACTTCAAGGAGACCGTATCATTTTTATTGAAGTTTTTTTGTCTCTTTAAAATAAAAAAAGAATGATGTGCAAAATTATAATAAAGATTGGTTAGGAAAGTTGGTTTTTAAATTTTGTTTGGTTTACCTTATGAAAGAATCCACCTAAGTTTCTCAAATAATAAGTTTCTGTATTGGAATAGCAAGTTACTTACTTTTTTTAGATGCAGCTATTTTTTTTTACAAGTAATTTATGCCCAGAGCACTGCTCTCTTAACAGGCTGTTTCTAGATTTAGACTTTCAACCCTTTTTTTTCTTTTGCAAACATTTGTTATTTAAAGTGAGCAAGTTATTAGAAAAGCTTTCAGAATATATAAACTTCAAACAAACTGACACTCTTATTGTGGAAAGGCTTTTATTTTTAGTGACTGGGCTTTTCTTTTACACAAATGAAAATACCTACTGTAGTCTAGGATTTCCACTGTTTAATGAAATGCCCTGTGTTAAGTCTGCTCCTTAAGCCATAGGATTTTCCAAACAAGGAACTATAGTAGAAACATTACAAATTGAGGCCTTTTAAATATATAAATTGGTAAGAAGGTCAGATCAGAATTCATTTGAAACATAGCAAATTTAAATGGATTCCCTGGTGGAAAAAAATAACAAGACTTCGTGGTCAGAAGGTCATTGCATTTCAACATTCTTAGCTGACACCAATTTTTAAATCACTTTTCCTCTGATCATTGGAAGACACCTTTAACATTTCAGTCATTATGTAATTCCATTTGACTTTAGATTTTGGAGTAAAATGTGATCCAGGGAAGGTCTATAAGAAGGTTTCCTGAGCAGTTATTTCCTTATTTTTAACAGCTATTTCTTCCTGGGGTTTCTGCTATAAAAAGCATAATCCAGTCACTGCTCACAGCAGTACTGTATCTTCACAGAGCTTTCAAAGAGCATGCTGTATTTTCTGAGGCACTTAGAATTAGGTCATACGCACAAGAATCTGCCAGCTCAAATATTCAGACAACAGCCATCCAAACTGTTTTTTTTTTTAAAGGAAAATTATTCCCTGCATTAAAACACAGTCTCTTTCTTGGGGAGCTTTGTGTCCTAGTGGCTCGATCTTCCTCCTCACCCAAGCAAGTCAAGGAAGATGTCATTATTGCCTTGGTCTTATAGGAGGTGAGACATCTCAGGAGGTCACTGAGCTGTCCATGGATAAAACAAAAGTTCTAAATTTTCTAACAGTTAAGCTTGTGACCACAGGTGCTACAGCTTCCCAGTTTAGCATTGTAGAATCTCAGATCTAAACACAAACTTCTTTCCATCATGTAGGAGCTGAATCCAGGTTCCTGTGGAGGAGGATGACTGCTGCCCCAAATTGGGACACTGTCAAATGTTATCATTTTATTTTTAAAAATTTTTCCCTTAATTTTATTGAGAAATAAATAGCAATGAGACAGTTTCAAATCAAATTGGTAGGACCGTTCCAATAATTAACACATTGCATACTGCCTTCCTAGTGGTTATTTCTTATACAAGATGCAGACATGATATCCTATTTACAAACTTATATGAATATTTACCAAGATGACTTTTTACTGTTATTTGACTGTACTTTCCAAGGTTTTCCAATATGAAAGGCTGAAACTCTTCTATCAAAGCTGCACCCTACCTTTCCAGGGTCTCCCATATCCCAACAGAAGCCCAACTTACTTTGTATCTATCTGCTCTGCCCACCCGGTCCCAGCTCCATCACCTGGAACTAAGATTGCTCCAAATTTTCTCATATAGTATAGTTCAGAATATTCTGTGTCTTGCATTAAGTCTTACTTCCCTTTACATTTTCTGAACTTGGATTTCTTTCTTTCTTTTATTCAAATTCATTTTTGCTCTACAGACTTTAAAATTGGTCAGCTTCTTCCTTCCTCCAATCCTCTGCTCATTCCCATCTTACCTGTCAGTGTGGTCTTCTCTATGTCCCGTGTACCTTCTAGGTCAGCTGTAGGGCAGGGTATGTGTAAACAGAGTGGTTATAGTTTGCTATTTAAAGTCTATTGGGAACAACCCAGAAGGCTTCCCTTCCAGATTACAGAGGACTGAGGTGGGAGACAATGACAAACAGCAAGTGCAGAAGTGAAGTTGCCTCATGAAACATGATTTTGCTTATCTTCCATGGTCCAAGTTATCTATATTTCTTTGTGTGTACACTTTTACACGCAGCCAATTCCAGAGTCAGCATTGTAGTTTGCAGACATCTAGGCCTTGTATGATATTTTCTCTCTCACTGATTTTTAAAAATTTTATTTTTATTTTTA
>NW_004524647.1:10228509-10242592 GCF_000260255.1 Octodon degus | reverse complement strand
CATATTTTTTAATGTCATTTGTATTGACTCTTTCTTTCTCATTGATGCCTATTAGTCTCACATTGTTCATCTTTGCATCATGTTGCAGGTGATGCATTATTCTTTCCTGCATCCTCGTTTTTAAGAGATCCTTTCTTACCTTTTCACTAGCTACACCAGCGTCTTCAAGATCTGAAATTCTGTCTTCACATTCACTTAAACGGTTTTGCAAGCTTGTGATTGAGAGTTTAATTTCCTCTATATCTGTTTGACTCTGCTTCATGCGTTCTATTTCTTTCCTGTATTGCTCATTCAAGGAATCCGTCATTTTTCTAATCTCCTGTATTTTTTTATCAATATCTTCTTTAGAAGCAATTATAAATGCTTTTACTGCAGTGTTTTTTTCAGATTGGGTTTCCTCCCTATGTTTCTGTAGTTGCTTCTTTACTTCAGATGATATGAGTTCTGAGATTCCTTTTTTTATTTCAGAAAAGAATTGCACTCTGATTTCCTCTATATGTTTCTGCTGTTGCTTATTTACTATCGAAGCTATTAATTCATGCATTTGAGCCAAGCTGGTGTCCTCCGCACTTGTTCTGGGTGGGCACTGGGTTTCTTCCATATGTTTCTGCATTTGATTCTTTACTGCAGATGTTATTAATTCAGGAATTTCTTCTTTTATTTCCAATCTGAGTTCCTCTATACCTATCTGCAGCTGTTTCTTTATTTCAGAAGCCGTTGATTCATTGCTTTCAGCTGTGTGATTCCCAATTTGTTCGGTGTTAGTGTCCGTTGCACTTGTTATGGGTGGGCTTAGGTTCTGAGGTTGCATTTTGTTCCTTCTCGTCATTTTCTGTAGCACTGTCTTCTGACCTTTGTTGTACATCTTTGTTGTAGTTATAACCTTCACACACACTGAAGTTCAGGTGCAGCTCTACAAAGTTTGGATTTATTCAGCTGTGCCTGGCTTGGGTCTGGCTGCTGTGCTCAGCTCCTTCCTGCTGCTGCCCTTGAGGGTGAACCTATTGTGTCCCTGTGGCAAGATATTCTGCTCCTGGACTAGCTGAGTGGTTCTATCCTCTACACTCTCTTCAGGGATTGCAGTTGCAGGATTACACCCCAGGCATGTATGCCAGGCCTGAGCTGTGCCTGGAGGAGGCAAGGTGGCATAGGGGGGAGAAGAAGCTCTCCCACACAGTCACTGGGTCTGGGCTAGGACTGGGTCTGGGGGTTCCTCGAATGCGGCAGAAATTCCTACCCAGCGGGCAGGGTGGGGGAGGTGCTGCGGAGTGGTGGGGGGCATCCCAAGGGGGTGGGAGAGGGTCTGGCCCACGCTGCACCTGGGTTGGGACTGGTCCCACAGGCGCAGGGTTGCAAGAAGCTCTCCCATACACTCACCGGACCTGGGCTAGGACTGAGTCTGGGGGTTCCCGGAATGCCGCAGAAATTCCTGCTTGGTGGGCGGGGTGGGAGAGGTGCTGTGGAGTGGTGGGGGGCATTCCAAGGGGGTGGAAGAGAGTCTCATCCACGCTGTGCCTGGGCGGGGACAAGTAGTTGGTCCCGCTGGCACAGGGTACCCGAAAGCTCTCCCACACACTCCTCTCTCTCATTGTTATTACCTTTTTTCTGGCTAATACTGTGCTTTATTCTTTGAATTTTTACCAGGGGAAAAGTAAAATGGCTATTACATTTTACCTTCCAATCAATCTATTTGTGTCACCACTTCTTCAAAAAAGGTGTTGGTAGATGTTTTCTGTTTAAAAAAAAAAAATCATCATTTACATTTTTATGCTGGGTAAAGATAGAAATCACATGGGAAAAGATGAGACAAAGAAGACAATACTTAGGGAAGAACATTGTTAGAACCACACATGAAATTTTCTGTGTTACCTGTCACCAAGTAAAATAGAAAAATAAAGTGATGCTCTACATAGTTTAGTTTGATAAAATAAACATAGTAAATTGTCAGAAGAGAGCACTTTCCTCAATGTCATATTTTATGAAAAAATTATACAGACTCTTATACCAAGAACATAACAAAAACGTCTTCAACACTGTTTTCCTCGGTAAAAAAGTAAACTTTGTAAATTATATTTATTATCATGCTGTAAGATTTTAAAATAACTTCAGAGGATAAAAAAAGACAAATTGAAAATAAACCATATTATTTGGGCAATTAGACTATCTGAAATATTTCTTATTACTTATCTGGATTTTCCAATTTATCTACAATGAGTATGAATTACTTCTATAAGGAAAAATAATGTTTAAGGATAATAAATAAATGCATTTTTTGAAGTTTTAAAAAATACTAGTGTTTGATGAGAGCTGAGAGTGTGGTAATAGATCTTATTTCAAGGAAGCGTTTCTAGAGGGTCAAATTATTATAAACCAAGTGTGTACGCTAGAATGCCCTGCTAAGCGCTAGGTCAAATGAAGCTACTCTTCTGCGTAGACTGCTGCTTACGTATCATTTATCACAATTATACTTCTCACCTGGGTTTCAGCAGCAGTCAATCTGAGATTTACCTCAGGTCATTGCCAAAATTCTGAGAGTCTCTTTTATAAAATAATTGACATATTGCTTGCTACACACTAGTTAAGAAATTACATTAATATCACACTGGAAAAATCTAAGAACCACTGATTCGTTCCATCCTCCAAGTTGGAGTTGCTCCAGCACCATCAGGCAGTGTAGTGGGAAAAAGAGCCAAGCACATTTCAAAATAACAAAAAGCTTTAAATTGGTCTTCAAAGCCCGGACAAATACTCAGTTGTATCTGTTGTTCTATTTAAAAATTGATTAAATACCTTTGTTCCGGACATCTTAAAGGACAACATGCACTTCAGATCAAGTATTTCACTGCTCATTAATAATCATAATAAAAATATTTGCATCTCAGGAAAATAAAAGCTGTCAGTTACCAGTGAGTTGCAATAATCCTACTCTATTAAGAATGATTAACTGTGGCCCATGCTATCACATCTATTTATGTAGAAGTCTTTAACAGTGTATATTGCTATGATATTATTTCTATTTTTAACATATTTGTTTAGGAAACTTCCTTGATTATAATAACTTAGATTTTAAGGGAATTATGCTGGATCATGAAGCCAGTCTCAGAAGGTTACATACTGTATGATTCCATTTATATAAACTCCCCAAAAGAGACAAAATTAAACCCACGGAGTGCACATTGGTGGCTCCCAAAGTTTAGGAATGTTAGGAGATAGGGGAACTTTCTGGTGCTGCAGTTTTGTGTCTTGACTGTATTGATGGTTCAAGGACTCACTCATGTGACAAAATTGCAAATAACCACACACACATACTCCCCTGCATGAACACATGTAATTCCGACGACAGCAGGAAATGACTAGTTGAATGTAGCATTTCTTGGTTCCAATATTTTGCTATAGCCATCTAAAATATTTGCACTGGCGGAAACTCAGGGAAGGGAATGTGGGATCTCTGCATTATTTCACAAGTTCTTGGAAATTCAGAATCAATTTAAAATAAAATATGATTGAAACAGTAAAATATCTACTAGTTCTGTAGAAAGACTCACTGAAGTTTATATTTTAGTATTGTCTTTCATCAAAAATCTTTCTAGATGCTGAAAGTCTTAACCTGTAGAATGCAGGTTGCAGGAGATCTTATTTGGCTTTTCGCATCTCACAGTTGAATATTTACTGAGCACCTGGGAAATTGGCACACCACGTAACTGGAAGCCTTGTCCAGATCACTTTACTTTTTTCTTTCTAGCTGGCCTTTCCTCTCTGGTTTCTTGTAATTCTGTACTATGCTATGTAAACATACTACTTAATTTTGCTGGAATAAATGTAGTTCTAAAAATACAGCTAACTTCCAGGTAAAAGAGCTACATTGTAGATGCTGGTAGTTTTTTCTTTAATAGAGAATTAACTCAGCAATTATATCTCTCAGCTGGAAGGCACATACTCTTGGGGTCAACATCTCCTCTGTTTTGTTAGCTACTATATTCTCTGTAGGATCTGCACATAAGAACATTATTAAACATTGTGAGAGAAATAATGACTGAATGGGTTACGTGTATTTGTGTAATTGGTATTTACGTGTTTGTAGAACTGAATTAGTAAGTTCACTTCCTTAATGTGAGAGTCTTTGAGCATCTTACTCTGTGCCTTGTCTGTCTCGGGATGTGTGCATTACTGATGAGAATTTTGTCTTTAGTTGTTTTCTTTCAACAGGATGGAAGTCTGGGTTTTGCTCTCTAGCTCCAATATATTTTGTAGGCAAGTGAGTGAAAGGAAGACAGAAGCAGACAAAGAAACAAGGGGAGATGAGAAGCACGAGAGGAGAGGAAGGACACCAGAGGAAGAGCAACTATTTGGAGTAAGAAGATTTATAGGGGTTTCCAGATACTGGGAGTTAGAAAGAGGAAGGGAGGAAAAACAGAGAATAGCTATCTGTCTGTATCTCTTCTGCAAGAAAGGAGCAAGTGGTGGGCCCCAAGTTCAGGTGTCAGAGCTACATCCTGTTTGCAGGGACAGTTCGATGCATCCTCTCTCTCTATGCTGTGTGGCCAAGTGCTTCCTCTCTTCTTTCCCTTTGTATGTTTGAATGCAAAAGACTGCTGCTTGCTTTCTGTAAGACCGATAGTTCTGTTTACTTTTATTCTACTCTCCTATTTCCAGAGCATATTTTTTTTTGGTGGAACCATAGATTGAAGTCAGGTCCTTGAGCTTGCCAGGCAAACACTTATTCCATAGAGCCATCTACCTAGCCCAAGAGCAGATTTTAATTGTTATAATATATTTCATTTTGATATTTTAAAAAATCTTTCCACTTTTCATCTAAAAGTATATCTTCAAAAGCCTCTAAATTGAAATTTTCATCTAAAATATAAATAGTTTAATTTCTGTTTCTTCTTTCAACTTTGTTTTTTTAGGACCATATTTTCTTATATTTTAGTCACAAATACAAACCTTCTAAAATACGTTTCTTCTTTCTTCCATGGCATGAATTTACATGATATGTACTTATAATGCATAAAAATGGCCAGAAGGATTTGGAAAAAAATTTGAGTGGGAGTTAGGGAAGTAAAAAGAGAAGTTTAATGTATTGATCTCCATAAAGATTCTCTTGTTTGAGTCTTTTCCAGTAACAATTTGTAATTTACTTATTATACATCAAATAAAATAATAAAAAACCAACATATTCTAGATAAGGAAACAAGTTTGGTTTACTATCTTAGTTTTCAATCTTTACCAATGTAATTTCATAGTTTATAAGATTATCCTCATATATACCTTAATATTCACAGTTTCTGGGGCCAGCCAGATAGCTTGGCAGGTTATAGTACCTGCTTAGGAAGATGCAGGGACTGGGGCTTGATCCCTGGTGTGCCATGCTGGCCCTGCCCCCAAGGGCACACTGAGATAGTGAATGCGACTGGGCGTGGTGGCCTGCGCCTGTAATCCCAGTGCTTGGGAGCCTGAAAACAGGAGGATCACTATGAGTCCAATCTACGTAGTGAGACCCTATAGACCCTGTACTAAATACATAAAAAAGAAAAAAAATACCATTTCTGGTTTAACTTAATTGATAAGACTGACTTTTGTGCCACATTATTTCTGTTCGCTAAATTTTACCTGATCTCATGGCTGAAGCGTATCTTTTTTTAAATTTTTAAACAAAACTTTTATTTATTTATATATTTGGTACAGGATATCTCTCGCAGCTTGGACTTATAGTGATTCTCCTGTCTCAGTTTCCCTAGCACTGGGATTACAGGGATGCACCACTACGCCCGGTTTTGGTGGCCCACCCAGTGTGCCTGGGGTTCCAGGGTCCAGCATGGCTTGCAGTCCCAGGTATCAAACCTGGGTCTTTACTCTTACCAAGCAGGTTCTTAGGTCACTGAGTTATCTCCAAAGCCCTGAAGCATATCTTGTATTACTTATTTTCTTAAAAGAGAGTATGTGTGTTATATTTCCTGAGCCATTTATGTTTGAAAAGACTTTCTACTATAGTCATTCATGAAAGACCACAGATCTGTTCCCTAAGTCCTTGAACAACAGGTTTTTACCTGAAAATTTCTGCATTTGCTGATTTATTAAATTCTGATATTGAGAACTTAATCAGTGGAGAAACTTGTCACTTTGTTTTGTTAAACCTACTAACTCCTTTTACAGAGTCAGTCTGGGAAAGAATAGTACCTACTAATGTCATTATTTGTTTTCTTGAGAATGATGGTCTTCTATAAGCTACATACCCTGGTCTTCAGTTTTGGAAAGCTTTTACTCACTATATTTTTGGTGAATGCTTTTTGTTATATTTTCTCTTCTGAGAATTAGTGCTGTTAAGGCTCAGAATATAATGTCTAAAGTAAGGTCCTGTTGTGTCCTGGGTACTTTGAACTAAAGGGCATTGGATTGGAAGGACTGCAGACACACAGATACTTTCCACCCAGCTGACCTCCTGTTCCCTCCCATCATTCTCTGCAGAAGCAAGTCATAAAACCCCGAATTCTTCTTTCTGTAAAAACTAATCACTCTTTCTCCCAAAGGAAGCCACAAGCCTAAAAGAGTGCTCAGACTTTCTTTTTGCTTTGCTTTTCTGGGTAGGAGCCAGCTGTGAAAAGATGTTCCGACCTACTTTGTCTCATGGTAGATTATAAAGCCATCATCCCAGAAGTCCAGTGGACACGTCTTTCTGGTTGCCCCTTCAACAGATTACTATTAGGTCATATCCTTGCTTTCCACCACATTGCAGCATAGTTCTGAACACTTCACTCATCTAAGTATAAATACCCGAAGGTGACTGAGTCTTTCTTCTGAAGGTGCCGTGTCATGTCAAACATTGATTTAAAAAACTGCTTTTTGATAAACCTGTCACTTACTGTGGGAGTGTCAGCTGGGGCCCTCGGGATGGGAAGGAGAGACATCACAGCTGGCTCACTCAACAGTATGTGCTGGATTCCTGTCAGCTATCATTGATGTCTATCACTTTTCTAGGTTAGTAGTTCCTGTGTGGATATGGCATGATGGTAGGGGAAGGTGGGCAGGGTGATATGCTGCCTGCCCAACCCAACCACTACCCAGTTTCAATGTCCCTATGGGATCTGCATCTCTGATTCAGGAGGATAAGGGGAGGGGCAGATGTGGAGTAGCTCAAGTGCTCTTTTTTTTTTTTTTCAGATAGTCACTGGTTTATGAGCTGGAAAAACTTCTTCCTATGCATCTTTCTACACTTTATCATTCATGGGAGATTTGGGCATTTGATTGTCACCAAGTCTTTGTTTTGGAAATGGCAGGCAGTTTTGAAAATCACTGTTTTGTATCATCAGAAGTATTTTAAAGATTTAGGCTGCATTAAAAACTAAACTTAAGAGTCAACGAGTTAGCTCAGCAGACTAAGCAACTGCTTAGGCAAGCGCAGGGACTGGGGTTTGATCCCTAGCACCACATACCATGTTTGCCCTCCCCCCCACCCCCGGCATGCTGAGTCAGCCAAGTCTCATTGTGATGGTGCACTCCTGTAATCCCAGCACTGGGAAGGCTGAAACAGGAGGATCACTATGAGTCTGAGCTGCGAAGTGAGACCCTGTACCAAATACATTAACCAAAAAAAAAAAAAAAAAGAAGGAAAAGAAACTAAACCTAAATGTCAGTTTCAGCCAGAAACTACATTTGTATATTTATTCTGCTAGAAGTGGTACAAACAGAACTCTAATTCCCAGAATAGAATGAGCAGGGCAATTTGTCCATTCTCTATTCTTACACAATCTTTTTTTTTTTTTAATTTTAGGACAAGATCTATAGGGTCTACAGGTTCTCACTATGTAGACTAGACTCGTGGTAATCCACCTATGTTCAGCCTCCCAAGCCCTGGGATTACAGGCCCAGTCTCAATCTCTGTCTAGCATGCCCTTGGGGTGGGGCCAGCATGGCTTGGAGCGCTGGGGATCAAGCCCAGCCTCTGTGTTCTGTCTATGCAAGTGCATTAGTCCACTGAGCTATTTGGCCAGCCCTCACAATCTTGATTTAACACACCAGCATGCACATTGTCAATATTGATGTAATAACTATTAATTTTGATCTACAAGTTGATATTTGTAATTGATAACAAGTTTTATAAAAGCTTCAGTCAATCCTCTCACTGGATAAATAGGATTGTCTGCTGTTAGCCACCACTTCCCCCCACACACCCGGAATAAAGAGTTCATTGGTGGAGTCTTATGGGGCCCAAAGGCCTTAGGAAGGCTCTGCAAATGACTTATTGTCTTTCCAAAGTGAGCTCCAATATTGCAGAACACAAATATTTACTTGGCTGGGGCATAGAAATGGGGAAACTAAATATCAAAAAATGAATATCTTAAAATAATATTTCATGGCATTAAAAACTGTACTCTTGATGATATAACAAATGATGGACTGATGAGGACAGAGAATTAGTAAGCAATTCTAGGGAGCTTTGAAGGTCCTGTGTCACTACATTAGTGAGGGGGCAAAAGAGATTCCAGATTCCTCTAACTCCTTGGTGTCTGTCTGACTTTGTACCAGACATCAAGTATCTCTTGGCAGTGTGCCTTAGAAGTTGATTTCATTCCTCATATTTGTTTTTCTGTACAATCATTAAAAGGAAAGAGAATTATCTATTTCATAATTTCCTATGCTGTTTAAACATTGAGAGACAGTCTCACTTTGTCTTCACAAGATAGCTGGCAAGATTAATCAGGGCAGTTAACTAGCTATTCTCACACTCAATTGCTCATAAAGGTATATTATTCAAAAGGTTTTCTTCTGTAAACAGTTGAAAACGTCATCAAACCTCCAAAGCATTACTTAGCCACTTATGAGGCATTGGGTTTAATACAGATAGGCGTTAGCTTTTTGTTGCTATGACCGAACACCAGAACGAAACAAAACAGCTGAGAAAAGCTTACCTTTATTGCGGTTTACTGTTTCAGAGCTTTGAGTCCACCCGGCGGGTTCCACGGAAGGAGCAGCAGGGAGCAGGGCAGGAAGAGCACAGCTGTGCAGCTCCTGGAAGCCCGGATGCAGAGCACAGGGCCCGAGCCAGAGGGCAAGAGCCAGGGCCGAGGCCTAGTGCCGAAGGCCATGCCCCACACTGCGCATCAGACACACCCCTAAGTGGACTCCGCTGATCTCGGCATGTCTCCAGCCAATCAAGGAGACGATCAAGATTAATTATGACAAGGCATTAAATTGGCTGGAGAGTGCGCTGAATAGAGTCCATGGAATCAAATAAAGATCATTGATGATAATTCTTTTACTTAACTTTCGCTTAGCTACTGAGGTCGCAGCAAAAAGGGGGAAGGATCCCTTATTCTCATGCTTTTTCAACTCTGGTCTAAGTATATTTAGGAATGTTACATTTTTAAAGAAATGATTTAAATACTTTAAGTTTTATTAATTCTGTATTTTTAAAAGAAATCAAAATGGTAAAAAACATCGGAAATACACAAAATTTTATTAAACAAAGTAACAGGAATTTGATGACTATTGTATTGCATGTTATCTTCAAAGTAGTTGTTTAGGTTAACAGATATAAGCCTGCAAAACTGATTTTAAAGTTATAAGAAATTAAAAAGGAGAAAAAAATTTAAAAAAACTTAAGCATTAAAGGCTCCTTTCAATAGATTAGCAGATATCAGCAGTACAATGATCCAAACTATTCTGCATACGTTCAGGAATATATTTTTTCCCTTCTTTCTTTTGTCCTTTTCCTCATCCCAGTTTTTCCTTCTCATTGAACAGATTCTTTCCCTTTCACAGTATCTATTATGCCTGTGTGATTTTATTTACTCTTTCAGATTCTCACACTAGTGAGACAATACAATGTTTGTACATGTAAGTCTGACGTATTTCACTTACCAGTACAGTCTCTAGTTGCAACCATTTACCTATAAAACCCTCAAATTTTTCTTTTTTATAGCTCAGTAATACTCCATTGTATAAAAATACCATATCTTTTTTATCCATTGTGCAGTTGAAGGGCATTTGTTTTGCTTTCAAGATTTAGCTATGACAAATTGCACTGCTATAAATATGGATACATATAATCGCTGTGGTTTGATGTTTTCATTTCTTCTGGAAAAATACCTAGAAGGGGAATAGCTCAATTGAGTGGGAGCTCCAATCCTAGCTTTTTAAATTTTTTTTTAAAAATTTTTACTTATTTATTTAATACAGCGTCTCATTATGCAGCTCAGACTCATAGTGATTCTCTTGTCTCAGCCTCTCAGCTCTAGGATTACAGGCATGTGCCAACACACCCAGTTTCAGTGGCTGGCACAGTGTGGCCAGAGTTCTGGGGTCAGCACAACACATGGTACCAGGGATTGAACTTAGTTTCTTCTGTTCGCCAGGCAGGCGCTTAGATGGCTGAGCTATCTCCCCTTCCCCAGTCCTAGCTTTTTAGGAATGTCCACACTGATTTCCATACTGGCTGTACCAGTCTGCACTCCACCAACAGTGGGGAAGGGTTTCTTTTTCTCCATAGCCCCTCCAGCATTTGTTATTGGTTGACTTCGAAATGATAGCCATTCTTTCTACCATAAGATGGAATCTCAGCCATCTTAATTGTTATATTAATTTGCATCTCTTGAATGACCAATGATGTTAAACATTTTTTCATATGTTTATTTGGCATTTATGTTTCTTCATTTGTGAAGTATATATTCATCTCAGATGTCCATGTTTGGATTCAGTCTTTAAATTTTGGAAACCTGATTTTTTTTCTTTTTTTTTAGGTACTGGGGATTGAACTTGGAACCCTGTGCTTGCTAGGAAGGTGCTTATTCTACTGAGCTATCTCCTTCCCCAGCCTTTTTTAAAAAATTATTTATATGTTCTAGATAGAATTTCCTTGTCTGATGGACAGTTTTCTATAATTTATTCCCAGGTATGGGTTTTCTTTTTACTTTGCTGGTGTTTTCTTTTGATTGCAGAAACTTTTCAAAAAGATGAGATCTCAATTGTTGATTCTTTGAAGTATTTCCCACGCAGTTTGGTTTTTGTTAGTAAATTCTCTATCTATCTTTATGTCTTAGTCTTCAGCATGTGGAAAGCCAGTTTCTCTGGCGCCATTTATTAAAGGGCTTATTTTTCTTTCAGTGAACATGTTTGGATCCTTTGTCAAAGATAAGGTGGCTTGCTATGTTTTTGTCAGTACCATGTTGGTTTTACCACAGTAGCTTTGTAGTATAATTTCAAGTCAGGGATTATGATGCCTCCTGCCTCTTATTTGTTACCCAGGATTGTTTTTACTATTCTGAGTCTCTTGTGGTCCCAGATGAATTTTAGGAATTTTTTTTCTAGATCTGTGAGCTATACTAATGGTATTTTAATTGGGATTACGTTCAATCTGTGTAACAATTTTGGGAGTATGGCCATTTTCACAATGTTTGTTTTTCCAATCCAGGAGCATGGAATATCTTTCCAATTTCTGAAATCTTCTTTGATTTTTGTTTTCAGAGTACTGTAATTTTCACTGTATAAATATTTTACTTCCTTTGTGAGATTGAGTCCTTAGTGTTTCATTTCTTTTGGCATTATTTGAAGATATGGTTTCTCTAATTTCTCTCTCGGTGCATTCATTATTTGTGTACAGAAAGGCTGTTGATTTTTGAGTGTTGACTTTGTATCCTGCTACACTACTAAATTTGGTTATTAAATCTACAAGTCTCTTGGTGGAGTTTTAGAGGTCTTCTATGTACAATATGTCATCTGCAAATAATGATAATTTGACTTCTTCCTTTCCAATTATTATTCCTTTTATGTCTTTCTCTTGTCCAATAGCTCTGCCTAATGTTTTCAGAACTATATTGAATATGGGTGGTGACAGTGGACATGCTTGTCTTGTTCCTGATTTTAAAGTGAAGGCATTCAGTTTTTTTCCTTAAGTATAACGTTGGCTATCACTTTGCCATAGATGTCTTTTATCAGGTTGAGACAAAGACAATATCTTCTGATTTTCTGTACTGTTTTTATCATGAATGTATGTTGGACTTTGTCAAAAGCTTTTACTGCATCTATTGAGATGATCAAGCATTTTTGTCTTTGGCTCTGTTGGTGTGGTATATTACACTTATGTATTTGCATATATTGAAACATCCCTACATTCCTGGGATGAATCCAACTTGGTTGTGATGTATAATCTTCTTGATGATTTGCTGCTTTCTGCTTGCTAATATTTTATTGAGGATTTTTGCATCTATGTTCATTAGGGAGATGGCCTGTAGTTTTCTTTTTTGGTTGGGTCTTGCTCCGGTTTTGATATCAGAACAATACTTGCCTCCCAAAAAGGGAGAACTGCTTCCCTTTCATTGATGAGTTTGAGAAGAATCCATTAGGACCTGGGCTTCTGGTAGGTATTTTATTACATTTTCAATTTCATTGACTAATATTAGGTTATTCAGATTTTTTTAAATGTTCTTGATTCACCTTTGGTAGTTCATATGCATCTAGATATCTGTGCATTTCTTCTGTGCTTTCCATTCTGTGAGAGTAAAGATTTTGGAGACAGATATTGCTTATCTTCTGAATTTCTATAGGGTCTGTAGTGATTTAACCCTTTTCATTCCTTATTGCATGAATTTGAATTTTTTCTTTCCTTACTTGATAAGGTTGGCTAGGGGGTTATTGATTTTATTTATTCTTTCAAAAACCAACTCTTTGATTCATTAATTATTTGTATTGTTTCCTGGGCCTCCATTGCATTCATTTCTGCTCTGATCTTATAATTTTCTGCCTTCTTTGCATTTTGGGCCTGAATTTGTTTGCTTGGTGGTTCTTTTATGCTGTTCTTAAAGTTGTGGTCATTTTTGTATCTTTTAATTTTTTTTATTTTTAAAAAATACAAAATAGTGATAGAAAAAAAAACTGTTAGAAGCAATACAAGATTTCACTAAACAAAGTAATAGGAATTCAACAATGGTTGCTGTATTACATGATGCTATCTTCAAATTAGTTTTTCAGATTACCAGATATAAACTTGTAAGAATCATTTAAAGAAAAAAATAAAACAATAACAAATAAGTTTTAAGAAATTCAAAAGAAGAAACAAAATCAGACTAAAAGAAGTTTTAAACATTAACTGCTTCTTTCAGAAGATCAGCAGAAATCAACAATATAATTATCCAAACCATATACCTAAATATATCTATTCCCCTTCTTTCATGTATCGTTTTCCTCATCTTAGTTTTTCCTTCCCATTGAACAATTTGTTTCCCTTTCACAGTATTTGTTGTACCTTTTAGATTTTCATTACTCTTTCTGGTTCTTACACGAGTGAGACACTATGATGTTTGCACATGTGGGTCTGATTTATTTTAACTACCAATATAATCTCTAGTTGTATCCATTTATCTACAGGAGCCTCAAATTTATCTTTTTTATAGCTTAATATTTCATTGTGTAAAAATATTCATTTTTTTTAATCCATTCCTCAGTTGATGGGCATTTGGGTTGTTTCCAAGATTTAGCTATGACAAATTGCACTGCTATGTGTCCCTTTTCGGAGGGTTGGTTTGATAGTTATGAATTTTTTCAGCTGTCCTTTCTTGTGAAAATATCTTATCTCTCCATTAAATTTGATAGATAGTATTACAGGATTCACCAATCTGGATTGGAAGCTTTTTTATTTTTTAAATTTTTTTTCAGTACCTGAAATATTTCTTTTCTTTTCTTTTCTGTTTGAAGTATTAGGGATTGAACTCAGGACCTTGTGCCTTGCCAGGCAAGCACTTATTCTACTGAGTTATCTTCCCAGCTCTGGATCTGAAATACTTCACTACAAACACTTCTTGATTTGATGGTCTATGTTGGGAAATCAACTGTGATTCTGGTGGGCTTTCCATTGTAGATGATCTGTTTCATCTCTTTAACAGATTGTATTTTATTTTTTATATTAATTTTACTGAGAAAGAAGTAGCAATGAGGGTTATAAAACAGGTTAGTAGGGCAGTTATGATAATTAATACATTGCATATTGTTGTTCTCATTGTAGTTATTCATAGTACAAGATGCAGACATGATATCTTGTTCAAAACTTAGTTCAAAACTTTTTTCTCATTGAACTAACAGAAAGTAGCTTTAT
>NW_004524647.1:10208250-10228409 GCF_000260255.1 Octodon degus | reverse complement strand
ATATACATGCCATTCATTCATATCCCCCTTTTTTGTTTACTTTTGTCAGAGATGTGTATTCCATTGCCATTCATATATTGTAGGTGCATGAATTCAGCAAAGTAAGCCAATATAGTCCAGTAGTCTATAATAGTAGTGGGTTATCTGCATGACTGGCAATGTCAGAAGTCGTTGACTTGAGCCTTTTACAGCTCAGCATATTAATATGGCTTTACTTTTTATACCTTGTTTTTATACTTTTCTGCTGGATGGTTAAGAACAAGATAAAGCAAGACCTATATAACCAAACATGTAACTTTTGTATCTGACAAAGTCAGTCAAATCCCCTCAGGATTTACTCTGAAACCTTGCACCGCAGTTTGTAGATCCTTTGTCAGTGTCAGCCATGTGGATGAGTCATGGCCATTGCCTGACCAATTTGCTCTCTAGGAAAGCCTGAGAGAATGTTTTATCTCCATGTGATTCTCCTTAGGCACACTCTACATCATCAATCATTTTCCTCTGTGGCCCCATAATCTCATTGATCGAAAATTTGGGACACCACTGAGTTATAAGATGTTACAGTACATATACTCAGAAGTGAAACAAACCAGACCCACAAGTGTAAACATTGTATAATTTTCCTAATATAATAACTCAAAAGAAGAAATAAAGATTGGAAGATATAACACAACTAAGTGGAAAGTGAGAATTTAAGGATTAAACAATAAGAGAGGGCAAGGAGTAATCTAGGAAACATGGCAGGGGCAAAACCATACATTTATATACACAAGATGGTTAAGGCAATGATCCTGAGAATCTCCATCAGGTTTTTGAAACTAGTAGTTAATTGGTAGGATTCTCACCCTGACTAACTATATATGCTGATATTTGTTAACAGATTTTAATATTCTGTTCTTTTGCTGAGTTTCTGGGATCTTGATTATTCTGTGTCTGGGTGTTTATTTATTTTGATTATGCTAACTGCAGTTCTATATGCCTCACTTATCTATCTGTCAGCTTTTTTTCCCATCCTTGGGAAATTTTCTACAAAGAATCTTTTTATGTCATTTGTGTTGGCCACAGCTTTTTCACTGATACCCATCAGCCTTATATTACTTTTATTTGTGTCATCTTGCAGTTGTTACATTGTTATTTCCTGGTTCCTTGTTACTCTTAAGAGATCTTTCCTTTCATGTTCACTAGCTGCAATGCCATCTTCAAAGTCTGAAATGCTGTCTTCATTTCATTCAAGTGGTTTTGCTAGCTTTCAGTGGAATTCTTAATGTCCTGGATATCTGTTTGAATGTTTCATGAATTTTAGTTCTTTCCTGTATTGTTTGTTCAGTGTTTCCATCATTTGCTATTCTCCCCTATTTTTTAATCTATGTCTTCTTTAGATGTACTGAGCAATTCTTTCATGATTTCTTTTTCTACCTGAGAGATTATTTCTTATCTGTTTTTTTCCATAGCCTAATGGAGGTTTTTTTTTTTTTTTTCTTTTCAGTTTCTATCATTTCAGAAATTTCAGGTTTATGACTTCCAAGTTCTATGATTTTTTCCTCAGGGACATGTTTTGTGTGGTCTGGAGGTCTGAGATTGCCTTTCACTCCTTCCTTTTTCCATTTCTGAAGCTTCCAATGTTCACCCTGACTGTGCAGTGATGATAGAAGGGTTGAGGTGTGGGTGAGCAAGGCTCCCATGAGAGTAGGAGGACAATTTGGGCTCATCAAAGCTCCCACTGTGTCGGGTTCAGTGTGGTTTCCTGTTGATGAGGCGGGCAAGCCACAGCTCAAGAAGGAGCTCATGTTTCTTGGGGTAGGCTGAAGCTCCATAAGGCTCTCTCAGTGGTGGGGTGGGCAGGATATGGTTCACCAAGGCTTCAGCTACTGGTGGAACAGGCAGCAACAGCTCAGTAGAACTATGTTGATGGCCATAGTGGGAGAGATGGTCACAGCTCAGCCAAGCTCTGGGAATGGTGGGGGCAGAACATGGGACAGGGCATACCAGGTCTATGTAGCTGTCCTGGGACCACCTGACTTCTAAGACTGTGGGAAACGCAGCAACAGCTCAGCCGACCTCAGGAGAGGGGCAAAGCTGAGGAGTTGTGGGGCCGGGCTTCCCTTAGCTATTCTGACTGCCTGCCTTTTTCATTTGCCTTATGTGACAGTAGGAGAAGCAGCCACAGCTCACCAGAGTTCTAGATGGGGGGGGGGGTCAGTTTCATCAGGTCCCCCGCAGCTGTGCTCTGTGTACACAATCTCCCTGGGTAGTGGGAGAAGCAGCCACAGCTCAGCTGAACTCTGGAAAGGGTTTAAATAGCTAAACTTTAAAAGCTATTTAAAATTATGTAATTGTATATATATATATATATATATATATATATATATATATATATACAATTGAATAGGAATATTTCTAACTTTCCAGAATGTCCCTCTTGTCTTCACTGGGTTTGATTTTATTTCCTCTCCACTCCTTCAGTTGTAGCTCTTGGTAGCTACAGTTTGCTGCAGTTCTGCCATTTCAGAACATCATAAATGTAGAAGCATGCTGCAAATGGTCTATCCATTTGCCTTCTTTCAGATAGTCCTTTAGCATAATGACTTTGAGAGTTGTTTGTGACATGTGTCAAAGCTCATTCTTTTACAGCTAATTGTATTTCATTATGTATACGGACCACAATGTGTTTATCCATTCATCTGTTGGTGGCCATTTGGGTCATATTTTTATTTTGTACATTAGTAACAAAGTTGCTATTTATCCTGGCTTTCTATCCACATACATGACACATCATCTGTACTTATATAAGTCTTCTTTACTTTTTGCATTGATTTTTCATAGTTTCCAGCATGCAAGTCCTGTATATATCTTGTTAGACCTATCCTTAAGGTTTCCTCCTTCAGTACTGAGGATAAACACAGGGGCTTGCACCTGTCCAACAAATGTTCTCTTACCAAGCCACATTATTTTGAGGAAGAGTCTCCAAGATGACCTCAAACTTGAATTCCTTCTGCCTTAGCCTTCCCAACAGCTGGAATTGCAAGTGTGTGCCATCTTACCATGCTTTTAAAAAATGTTATTGCAAGTGCAATGTTTTGAAATTTTCAACAACTATGCATTGTGAGTATATAGAAATCCAAATGACTTTTTTTTGCCATAGTTTTATTGATAAACAAATAGCAATGAGACAATTTCAAATCAAATCGGTAGGACAGTTTCAATAATTAACACACTGCATACACTCTTCTTAGTGGTTAATTGTTGTACAAGATGCGGACTTGTTGTTGTACAATATCCTATTTACAAACACCATTAGAACAAATCATTCTATTCATTAACAGAATGTAACTATATATCTATCCCAACCACTTTGAATACACAGATACAAAATGGACATTCATCTGTATACCCTTTTTTTGTTCAGTTCCATAGGTGTGTAAACTCAGCAAAATATTCTAAAAGAATCCAGTATCCCATAATAGTATTGGGTCTTCTGCTTAGCTGGCAATGTCAGAAATTGTTGACCTGAGTCCCCCATAGCTCAACATAACAGCATGGCTTTATTTCTTATATTTCATTTTTATACTTTTCTTCTGGATAGTTAAGACCAAGGTAAAGCAGGACCTATGCAACAAGAGTTGTAGCTTTTGGGTCTGATAAGGTCAGTGAAATCCCCTCAGGATTTATCCTGAGATTCTGTACCTCAGATTGTAGAACCTTTTTCAGTGTCAGCCATGTGGATGAGTCATGGCCATTGCTTGGCCAATGTGCTCTCTGTGAAAGCCTGAAAGAATGTTTTCTCTCCATGTGACTCTCCTTAGGCACACTCTACATCATCGATCACTTTCCTCTTTGGCCCCATAATCTCCTTGATGAGATCATAAATAAAAACTTAAATACAAATGACTTTTGTATTTAAGTTTTTATTTATGATCTCATAGTTGGCCACATACTTTCTTAGACTCTCTGAAGCTTATGGCTACCTTCCTAAAGCTCTGTCTAGGTAACCCAAAGATTTAAAATAAGACTTATTTATTCTGCCAACTGATCTATGCTCTTAGATTCCTTAATTTTATATGGAATAGACTGGTTTTTTTGGTCACTATCAACTCACAATCCATAATTATGTGATTATGTGTGTGTGTGTGTGTGTGTGTGTGTGTGTGTGTGTGTGTGTAAATAATACACTAAAACTGTCTTAACAATTCTTTGGAATCCTAGATACATTTTCACTAACAAGCTAGAAATTGAATTGGATTCTGGAGAAGTTGTTAGCAACAATAGGCTCTAAGCTTTTAGGGCTTTGAGAATTCCCTTTTGAAGAATCAGCAAAAGGTTTAATGAAGTATTTACTTCATGCAAAATCAATAAAACTATTACTATTTTGACTTGAGGATTAAGAGTTAATGATATGTCATCAACTGCATTGGGTCTTTTATTCTTTTCTTTTAAATAGGATAATGAATGAATGCTTATAGATGAAGCTTTTTAAATTCATAAGCAATTGAAAGAATGTTCTCAAATTTATGAATTAATTTTTCATAAAAATTGCAGGTAAAAGACAGAAATAGATCAGAAAAATAAAAATGCATTTCATTCCTAGACTTAAAATCATATTAGTTAAAAAGAAAATCCTTGGACTAAGGAAGTAGCTCAGTGATAGTGTGGCTGCCTAACATGCACAAGGCCTTAGGTTTAATCTCCAGCACCACAACGAAAAAAAATCCTTTAAAATTGACATCTGAGTACCTTTATCCTTCCAAGCCAGGCCAATATAGAAATTTCCATTTAGACTCTTTACTGAAGCTAGCCAATGTGCTTCCTTAAGTACTTTAAAGGCAAGCATGCTCACAACCTGGTTAGGGGAATGCATCTCATTTCCAAATACCTACAATTATTAATTGTTTATAGAAATGTTAAACTGTATCCTTCATACTAGCTCTCAAGAGGTAAGTCTCAGAGCCACAAGGAATAAGCCCTTAAATGAAGATCACTTCTATTGTCCATCCTTAAGACTTTACTCATAGGCAAAGCATTCTTTGGTTGCTTTCCTCTATCCCTTCTCTGACATTCTTACATGTGTCACTTTCTTTGGAAGTGTAGCTTTTCTAGTGCAAATTACATGCATGCATCATTTGAAATGGTGTTTTGAATGCTGAAAAAATCTTTTCCAAGTGAAAAGTTATCCAAAGGATGTATGGAGATCCTTATGGGGGTGAAACAGGCAAGACCAATCAATTATAGTCTGTCAATCTGTTCAAGTTCAAGCAAATTCTGATGAAAAACCCTGGAAACTGAGACCAGAAAAATGGATGGATTTGTCTGAGGAAGACTTTTAAGAATGAATGCTATTAATCATTTGCCTATCTCATTCAATCAACAAATTTTTTTCCATAATTTAAGAAGTTGTTGTTATCTTTCTTTCTTTCTTTCTTTCTTTCTTTCTTTCTTTCTTTCTTTCTTTCTTTCTTTTTTTTTTTTTTTTGGAACCGGGGATTGAACTCAGGCCCTTGCACATGCCAGGCAAGAGCCTATTCTACTGAGCCATCTCCCCAGCCCTCAACAAATATTTATAAAGTACATGATACATAGTAAGATACTATGTAGGCACCATGACTGAAACAGTGGCAAAACTGATAAAATGCATAGGCACTTGGGGGGAAGTAAAGCAAACTAAGGGGAACAGATTTGTTAGGGATTGTGGGGCTGAGCTCTTGTAAAAGAGGTTTTTAATTCATGTAAAGTAACAATAATAAAACCATTAAATTTTACATAATTTTTATTTTTAAAAGCATACATTAAAATAATTAGCAAAAAGAGTGGTATCTTACAGTTTTACAAACCTGTTTCATGTAATGCTTTTTGTCCTGGGGGTTTTATGGCTGATTGGTATCTGAGTCTTTATTAACTTTACCATATGTTGCCCCAGCTAAAAAAATATGAAGAAAACCAAATAGGTAGTTGGAAGCTTTTTCAGTTGATTGTAGCTATTCCTTTTGGCTGTTAACAACATTCAAGTAATGATATTTTTTAAAGGTTAACTGCATATAAAATCTGAAACAATATCAATGAACTTTGCATATTGTATTGGGTTAAAATCTATTGATCTGTCTTGCACTTTGAATATATGGACCTTTTACTCATGAACGATTTCCTAATGTCATGCAACATCATTAGGTTTTGCACATGTTTGCAAGCTTACACAGTAGTGCAAATTCTATTTCCTATTATTGTCACCAACAAAAAAGTGGTCAAGTGTTTAGAAGCCATCAAGTTCATGGTGATGAATAGATTTACAACATACTAATTTCACTTGAAAACCCAAGCTTTGTTATTGCCTAAACATACTGTCAGCCATCTTTCTTGACATTATATTCTCATCATTTATTTTTTTAAAAAGTGTGCTAGATACCTAAGTATGAATAAACGTAGTTTGATGGCCATTCTTTCAGATAAAAAGGGATTTCTGTGCTGTGAGGAATAAGACTACTTCAGCTTACAAATCAAATAATCACACAGTAATTTTATTAGAGATAATCATTATAGTTTGACGTACAATAATTTGAAGTTGTTTGACTTTCCTCTCTCCTTCAGAATCCCAAGGAGATGTACTAACAAATCAAGATTTAATAAAGCTAACAATTCACAGTTTTGTTAAGACATTCTTAAATTACAGTGACTTTTATTTACCTAGTTATGTATTTAGGTGCTTGAACACATAGCAGTGAAGGGTCTAATGATGATCAGACACCTCGTTGCCACTCCTCGAAGTATGCTAGGGCCTGAGTTTTACTTACCTTTGTTTTTCCACCATTTGTGAAAATTTCAAAGCAGCCAAAATACTAAATAATAGCTGAATATTTTAAGAAAATAATTTTGATCTTTTAAATGCTTGATGATCTGTGGATCATATTTAAGAAAAACTGCCAGTAAAATAACAACAGTAACACATTTTTGGATAATTTCTACATCTGTCCAAGAATGGAACTTTACTATAGGACTCCTTTATTTTCTGATGGATTAAATTGTCAATACAACAGGCCCTAAGTTCATAAGATGCTGTGCTTTCAGCAGAATGAGACAGGCAGCACTTGCCCAGGATTAGAATTCCTTGCTGCTACTCCTTGATCTTATTTCTCTGTCAGGTTTCTGATACAAAGTCTGTGTATTGGAAAAGCACCATCCATAACCTCAATTCTAAAACTCCATCTGTTCTGGTTCTCTCTCCATTTATTCCCACCAATTTCTCGGTATACAATTTGTAGCTTCAGGGTGGTGAATTTCTTCTAAGCCGTATATCTTCTTGATACATGGTTTTCTTCTCTACATCTTATATTAGATTGGATTTTTTTTTGAGAAAAGGTACAACTGATGCTGCTTTATCTTAGTCATATGTTAGCCCTACTACCAACTTTTCAGTTAAACTCATATGACCTTATCTATCTTCTGGGGTTAACTTCCTAATTTCTCTTGCTTTTTTAACCTATACTTAATATATCTGAAAACTTAGGAGTTGGTTTTGATCCATTTCACTTACATATTTGTGTCTCTTTGACTCCTATTATTTATCCTAAATCTCTTCATTATTTCTGAACAAATATCTTTCTCTTCACTTTGTTCCAGCTTTCTAATTCCATTTGAGGATGCCAAAACTAAGTATCAGCTCCCAAGTTTGTGTTCTCCCACTTCTATCTTTGCTCTGCTTAGAAGCTGCCCCAGTTGGGCTGCAACTTCAGGCTTCTTAGTAACAATCCCCTGCTTTTTGCTGCCTTCATTGGGCAAAGGTGGTCTTCGCCTTGCCCTCCTACCTAAGGGGATTCCTGTTTAATGAATGGTCTGGGTCTTGGGTAACCAATTGGTCAGATTCTTGCACCCAGTAACGTAGAATTTACCTTTAGTTGCTATTGCTTTCAGTTTTGGGCAGAGCATAACTCAAGAGTAGTGGGAACAATGAGTATATCATTTAAATAAATCTATATCAACAACATGGTATAAAGAATGTAATTTTGTATCAAACTTGCCTTCATCAGTTTCAGTTCTATCACTGAGTAGCTGGGTGATTTAGTGCCATTTATTTAACCTCTCAAACATTCAGTTTACTTTCTTATAAAACACATAATAGAAGTTTTCAGTTCTCAAGGATATTAAGACATTAAGAAATTGAGTATTTTGCATACAAGAAATTTCACTTATCGATGAATGAGTTAATTTGACAATAACCCAGAGAAACCATAATCATGAGTTTAATTTCAAAAGTTTAGGTAGTTCATTTGTATAATGTCTATATGCTACTGATTGGGTAGTATATCTTGTGTGTCCATGTTTTAGCTCGTACGTTTACTCCTCTAGAAACTTGAAATACTAAATGTCATTTAAACATATTTTTTACATTATCAGAAACAACAGCAAATTGTGATACTCCATGGGGATGTTCTCACACCTCTGGGCTTCTCCGCCCACACAATGAAGGAAGTAGTGACTTTACCTACAGGACACTTGCAAATGCAGAGTGCAGAGGCCACTAAGACACTGTCCTCCATCAGTATTAGGAGCAAATGCTGCTTCTGAATTTGAATCACAGAACCCCGTGTATGGTCGAATTTAATGTTTGCAGCCCCAAGTCAAATACTGTTAGTCTCATTTATCTCCTTGTCACTGAATCACCTTCTCTGGAATCACAGCAATTATTGCCAACTAAAGATGGGCTCTGAGTACCAGGTAATTAATCTGCACTGAGAAAGCTGAGGATATTATCAGATATTGCAAGCAGTACCAAGGAAAGGAGATTTCAATTTAATTTCAACTTAACTTCTGTCTTTGACTGTTAACATTAGAAAAGGGCTTCCAATAAAAAGGCCATATTTGTGATCTCATTTGTTATAGAAACCACTCTCTCTAGATGTGATGCCTGATATCCAACAGCCAAAGGGGCAAGTCTATTGGATTAACTCCAGCCTTGTGATTGACTTGTTCTTACAAGGCAGATGTGATGGCAGAAAATACAGTCTGTATCTTTGTTAATGACAAATTCAATCTCTTCCGGAGAGTAAGATGCTGTCAGGTCTTGGAGTCATATCTTAAATTCCAGATACGTTAGGCTCCTTCCACAGTGTCAATATCCTTCTGCTTTCATCTAAGCTTTTAAGGCATCTATTATCACACGAAAGCCACAATAACCAATTCTAGAGCTGTAGCATTCTTCTGTTGATGCTTACATAATATATTTCAACCAAGTGTAACTCCTGGTTTGGCCACTATGTCATCAGTAAGTGTCAAAAAATATTAGCAAACTTGACAATAATCCAGAGAAACCATAATTAGGTTCTGGGAAAAAGATAACATCTTTATACATCTTCACATAAAACAGAATTGACATTTGATTCTGCTTTCTCCTTTCCCTCTCATAACAAGATTTTGATGAAATTTGATTGAAGCTAGTAAATTCTCAAGAACTCAAAAATGTAGGTTTATTGACCTTGTTTTATGTTACTGTGCCCTTCTAGTTGAGCTCTGCTGTCTTCATTTGATGCCTAACAAGTGACAGAGGATACCTGAGGTGGCTCGTCCTATCAGGAACTGAACAAAGATGAGACTTGAAACTTGACCTAACTTATCCATTTCCCAAGCTGCCTTCTTCAGTGTTATTTTAAATGTACTACTTAGTAAGCAACCTAAGTTCATAATTTCAAGGGATTTGTGCATTTAGATTTACTTTGAAATTGTTGGTTCAGTGTTGATCTTATAAACTTGCTTAAATCATTAGTTAGTTCATTATTAAACTCTTAATTGGCTTCAGTCCAATGCAACAAATGAGAACACGATGAACAAAGTGATTTGTAGACAGGCAGCTTGCCAGATGTCTGCAGAGTATTACATACAGCTCGACTGGAAGTCATCACTATCTCTAGTAAGTTTTTAAGTCATAATGAAATTGATGCCAGCTCTAAAAACTTACATTTGAAGTTGAATTGAGTAGAATATTAATATGTTGGGGCCAGTAAATACACTTGAGAAATGTATTTATAGGTCATGGGAAGGCAGGATTTAAGAAGTGACATGGTGAGATTTGGAAGAGGGAGCTACGTTAGATGAGGAGAGAAAATGAGAAGGTAATGGAGGTAATGCAGACAAGAGTGTGCAAATGGTGTAGTAGCAGGCTGGCTGGGGGAGAGGTGGGTACCCAAGAGACTTGGGGACTGAGGAGATGAGCCCCTGGGTGGTGCTGAGGACTGGGTGCAGGGAAGAGGCACCCTAAGGGTAGAGGCCAGAGGGCAGGGGCTGGGGGGTGGGGCCGCCATGATCCAGGGAGTGCCACTTCATGTGGCTTGTACAGAGGGGTTATTACAATTCCTTTGGCATCGCTGTGTGTCCAGAAAGTAGCCTCACATATTCCAAGTGTCTGAAAATGAGAAAGAGATGTAGCCCAGGAAAACAGATTTGGTGGTGGCCAAAATCTTTTCTTGTTTTTATGTTGAGATTAGTTCTCACTAAGCCTTTAAGTTGCCCAGGCTGGGCTCTAACTTGTGGTTCTCCCGCCTCAGCCTCTTGGAGTTTTGGTGTAACAGCATATGCCACCATGCCCTGCTGTGGTCAGAGCATTGGTGAAAAATGAAGAGATCAAATTCCTTAGGGAGAGGTTTAAAAATACAGGAATGAAGCAGAGGAGAAACTTCAGCTGGAGATTTCATGTATCTGGCTGAGGTTCAAAGAAAACAGTCCTTCAAGAACTTTAAATGAAGTTCTAGAGAGGTGGGAAGGGAAAGCACCTGCAGCAGAGGACATCGGAGCAGGGGTAGGCTGAAGACCAACAGCGCTCCCGAGGCCAAGCGAAAGTCTCTGGCTGCACACACAAGGCTTGATGACCCGTTGGTTTTCTTAGCTCGCTGATGGCAGTGCAGCAAGGGATTAAACAGGCAATGGAATAAGCCCAAATGGCAAATAAACATGGTTTTAAAAAAGGAATTTCTACATCTGAGGTTTATAGGCCTCAGGATAACCAAAGTTATTTCATTCAACCATTAAATTAACATTTGCTGCTCTATGTTCTATCTGCTGGACTCTAGAAATTCTATATTTATTCTAAATGAAGCCCTAGACAGTAACAAGTAAACAAACAGAGATACTGTCTGTAAAGTGGTGGCAAGCGTGGTGAAGGAAACACAAAGAATAATGTGACCGAAGGTGACGGAGCCATATGGAAACAGCTGAGTCATTCACAGAAAAAAAAAAAAAAAGCTTGGATAGCTTGAAGATGCCAACCCTGTTCAAAACTGATGCAACATTAACAAAGCTCGATTAAGTATAATATGATGTAAAACACAAAACGGAAGCATATCTCTCCCAAACAATCAGACACAATAAATTTGTAATGCTTTATGCTAGCCATAGGTCATTAGGCAAGTAAAAGAGTACAAGATCCATTCATGGGAGTGAAGTCAGAAAATGACACAGGTGACATCTTAGATAATTAAAGAAAGGATGCTTTGTTCTACAGATGACCCTGAAATAAATGAGGTCTAGTTTATTTTTTTTCTTTTTATTTAAATGATGATGTTTTTAAATGAAGAAAAGTTAAAGGCAAATTTTATGGCCCTGGCTTTTATCTTTCACTAAAATAAATTACATTTGGAATAAAGACAAAGCTATAAAAGAATTAAGCCATGAAAGAACAGGCTTATGCTGCAGAGTAGAGGAGTCCTTAAACATAACATGAAGAAAGGAAATAAAAAGGCTAGTGCAGGCGGAGCGCAGTAGAGGGCACACGCTCAGCACACACAAGGTTTGGTTCAGTCCTCAGTAGCATAAGGCAAACAAAAGAGAAGAGGAAGGGAGGGAAGAGGAAGGGAGAGCAGAAAGAGAAAGCGGGAAAGGGAGGGGGAAGGAAAGAAAAGAAGGGGGAAAGGAAAGAAGAAAGGAAGAGAGGGTAGGGAAAGAAAAGAAAAAAGGAAGAGAGAGAAGGAGTGAAACAATGATAAAAAGGGAGGAAAGAAAGGGAAAAGAAAAAAGGAGGAAAAAAGGGGAACAGGAGGAAAAAGGGAAGAAAGGGAGAGAGGGAGGAAATTGTAAGAGAAAGAAAGAAAAGAAAGGGAGACAGAAAGGGGAAGCAACAGTCTAATAGAAAAAAATTAAAATGCAACAATTATATTTAATCCTATATGTGTAGGGTAAAGGATCCTGAAGATAAAGCTAAAACATAGCATGCAAGTTGGAAAAATGTTAAGGTCTAGAAAGGTTCAATTTTTCTGTTCTCTCATCAAAAGATGAAGAAAACAGAAAACACTGAAACTCAGAAAACCAAACCAAAGCAAACCAAACCAAAGTTCTTGCGGCAGCAAGGGCCACACACAGAGCACATCACATGCAAACGTGGCGGCTGCTGTGGAGAAGCAGGTGTGTGTGATGTGTGAGTGGATCTTGTGAGAGTGGGTTCAGGGGCCTGGGATAGGATGAACACTGTTTTCTTCAACAAAATGGCATGGAGGCACTTCTTTGGCATCTTGTACATGGGAGGCTGTGTAACGACATCCCTGGAAGACAGCATCCTGCAGAAGGCCAGGTGAGAGCCACAGGCCTGACCCAGACACAGTGGTCCAGACTGATTATTTTAGTGATCTGCAAGAGATGACTGGAAGTTGGAGTGAAGGTCATTTACCAAATGAGTAGGTGTAGACAGCAGAGATCAATGATTTTCAGTGGACACCACCACTATGTGATAATTCAGCTACACAATCAATTTGATTAGAAATAGGCAAGTCAAAAGCAATTTGGTAAAAAATGATGACATTGAACAAGATACAGTATTGAATTGGATCAGATAATAAATTGCCAAAATATTAGATTTATCAAAAGAATTCCATCTCTCTCTTTATATATCTATTTGTATGCTTTTTCCCAACGTATTAAGAATTTTAAAGCTTTTCAAGGAAAATCTCAGAAGCAATACGTTGAAAATTATGACATGCAAGAAAATGACAAAACAAATGATATTTACTGCTACCAGATGATATTCAAAGATAGAGAATAAGGAAAAGGTTAGAAAATGGCTTAAAGAAATGAAGGAAAGCTTTGGCCAAATAGCTCAGCAGATTAAAGTGCCTGCAAGCAGGTTCAGGGGCTGGGGGCTCAATCCCCAGGCCTGCCTGCTGGCCCTGCCCATGGGGCGCGCTGAGATGGCAATTGAGGCTGGGCGCACCTGTAATCCCAGCTCTTGGGAGGCTGTGAACAGGCAGATCACTATGAGTCTGCTCTAGTAGTGAGACCCTGAGCACCCTGTAGACCCTTCCCTAAAAGTAGAAGAAAACTAAAAACAAAACCAAACCTTGAAGGAGTGAAACAGAAAGAGAAGCTAAGCATGAAAAGAATCTGTTTAGGGAAGAACATAGAAAAGTAATATTAACATGCATATACATGTATAATGCATTTTTAGAATCTTTTATTTTGCAATTTTTTGTTTCATAAACATTTTGTAATTTTTCCAATTATCCAATAAAGAACTGCATTATTAATTTTATTTTACAGATGTGAAAAATAAAACCTGCAGAATCTGCAGATTATAGAAAATTACATAATTTTAAGTTGTGATTGGAACTGGATCCTTCAATATTCTTTCTTTCTTTCTTTCTTTCTTTCTTTCTTTCTTTCTGTCTGTCTGTCTGTCTGTCTTTCTTTCTTTCTTTCTTTCTTTCTTTTTTGTACCAAGGATTGAACTCCAGACCTTGTTCTTGCCAGGCAGATGTTTATGTTGCTGAGCTATATCTCTGGTCCTTCAATATTCCTTCTTTAATATTATGCTGGGTCTTAGACATGGAACTTAATGGGATGTCTGGATATTTTAATTTATAACTGGAAATGTCCTTAAATAGTTGACATAATGCTACTTTTCCAGGGCTTTATTACTTTTTGTCAGATACAGAAAGAGAGCTATCAGTATTTAAAAAAATGTTTCTAATAAGAAGCATATTTCACACTGTGCTATGCACATATAGCTGAAACAAAGTGTTGCAAAACAATTCTTATTGTTACTATGAAGAATTAATTCTGATATTTTTCAGTTCAGTTTGTGTTTTATAAATGCTGGTCGCAATCCATTAAGTAGATTTCATTACCCACTGTTGGGCTGCAATTCTGGATTAGACAAAGATGCTATTTTTCAATTCTCATATTATGTGGCCCTCTATGTCTAGAGTAAATTCATGTGACCAGCCTAAATCTAGGAAGTAAGGAAGTCAGGCTTTCTAACTGGAGAAACTGTTGTTCTATCTGAATCTAATTTATTTGAAAAATTGGAAGTGCTCTTGAGAGGAAGCAAAAATCACAGAAGGGGAAAAACCACTGTGCCAGCACAAAAATGCCCGCCCCATTCCCACTCAAGTGATGCCATCAGCCTGTCCTAGTCAATGTCATCTTTTGCAATAAGTTGAATTATTAAAAATACTGGTGTTTTAGGTACAGAGACTAGACTTATCTTTAAAGTGCTGCAATATCATTTAAAAATGTTTCTGTGGAATTCGTTAGGAAGTTCTTGTTATACACCTTGCACAGTTTAGCTAGATGCTAAAAGCTTAAATGACTCCTTGAGCACAATGCTTTGAATAAATATTCATAAAACATCATTGAAATATGCTTATAAGATCATAGACCAAATTAGTAATGATATCAGCTAGTTTTCAGGTTCCATCTTAAATGTTTGCATCTATACAACACTGAGTCCACCAGAAATAAATTCTCAAAAATATCCTTAAGTATGTCCTCATTCTATGTCTGATTCAAGAGTCTTCAATGGCTGGGGTTGTAGCTCAGGGGCATAAGCATCTGTTTGGCAAATACAAGGTCCCGAGTTCCATCCCTGGTACCAAAAAATTAAAAAAATTAAAAATTAAAAAGAGACTTCAAGAAAAGGAAAACAAATATTACATTTTCAACACATAGGAGTAGAGAAAAACTGATCACCTCACAGTGGCTGGGAAGGGAAAAAAAGAGAGGGAAAGGAATGAGGGGAGAGAGACAGAGACAGACAGAGAGAGACAGAGAGAGAGACAGAGAGGGAGAGGGAGATAGAGACAGAGAGGTGGAAAGAGGGAGAGAGACAGAGAGAGAGAGATGGGGAGAGAGAGACAGGCAGAGAGAGAGAGGGAGACAGAGAGAGAGAGAGAGAGAGAGAGAGAGAGAGAGAGAGAGAGAGAGAAGGAGGAATGTTCTGGTAGTCTTTTTCTTTCTCTGCCTTTGTTCTATCCATGCCCCGACATAGTACCACCCATGTTCAGGCAGGTCTCACCCTCAGTCTGCTGCACTACATGCCAGCCATCTCTAGAAAAACCTTCGTAGACAAGACACACCCAGAACTGTGTCTACTGATGTCCTAGGGCAGGGTGGGGAGCCTTTTAGAGATCCAGTACCCAAACTGCGACTAGAGTCACTTATTTATCACTAAGTATCAACACTACAACTAAACCTGAATACTGAGGGTTCTGTTTAGGAAAATGACTCACACATTAATATCTTCTGTCTTAAAAGAGAAACACAGTAACATGGGTGCCATAGGTTCACCACCACTGTTTTGCGTATTTCTTAATCTAATTAAGTTGGTGATCAAGATTGACCATTGTATACAAAAAGATTGATCATTATACATGTATAAGCATCTATGTACATCAGCATGCATGTACCTCAGCTTTTACATATTTAAGTTTTACTGTATATTTATGTCTGACAACTTCTAATCAATGTTTAGTCAAATACAGATTTTATTTTATTTTATTTTATCTTATTTGTACTGGGGATCAAACTCAGGACTTCGGTTTGCTTCCTAGGGAATCTTCAGGACCTCCTAAGCTACAGGAGTGACCACAAGCAGGTGCTTATGCCACTGAGATATCTCTCTAGCCGTGACTTTATTTTTCATAAATAGGATTTTACTTAAAGAGAGGAACTTGAAATTATCTCATCAATTCCAGTTTCTATGATTTAGATAAATCATTTAAGAAATCTAATTATTATTTTATAATCACATTGATAAGGTTTTTGTTTTAGAAGACTTTTTTGGAGCCTTTATTTTTTATTAATTTTTCCACCAGCGTGGGAGTGCAGTTATCAATGGGTACTTTCCAGTCTTCAGAGAATACAGAGGTGAATTTCTGGTACTGTTAACAAACATAGGAACAAACCACATTGTGGGCTTACAGTAAAGAGTCAAGTGCTAAGAATATACACATGTATCTTCCCTTTGACTATTTTTTTGCTGGAGGAAAAAAATAACATCTTTTATTCACTAAAGATTTTGAGGGCAATAAAACCAAAGCCATACAAGAAGCACAATAGGTTCTTTCAGGGACCTAATCTGTTCAGAAAAAGTTAATATACTAGTGAAATCAAAATATACTGGTGAGATAAAGACAAATACCAAAAATCTTTATGGGTCAGGACTTTGGTCTGCTTCCTAGGGCATCTGCAGGACCTCCTAAGCTACAGGAGTGACCACAATTCTGTTCCGTTGCAGTGTGTCTCTAGTGGCCATTTATTATCACAAGAGTGATCTTTCCAGGGGTATGAGCCTTTTACACTTACATTTTGGTCTTTTGTTCCTCTTTGGTCTTTTTCTAGGGAACCAGGTCAAACCACCCCTACTGCCTGGCTGCAAGTAAGAATCTACTGCTCAGTGATGACAAATTGATTTCATCAGCTCTTGAGTTATTTAAAACTGAGCCAGATTTAAACCTGGGGAGAAAGATGGCGGCAAATAATTCCTCACGATCTGCAAGCAGCTGACCTAGTTAATGCAGAGCTCCTAGGCTTTTCTTTTAAATTTCTTTTATTTTGAAGAGTAAAAACAAGAGCAAGAAAAACAAAAACAAAAACAGAAACACTGTAACATATAACAATACATAAGTTACACAGTTTCAAAACAAGAATAGTGGATTAACAATGGTTGATATTATACCTATTTTAATCATCAAATCTGTTGCTCAGATTAACAGATACAATTATGCAAGATGGGACATATGATTGAATATTACCACGTGCTCTCAAGAAAACTTAAATTTTTGTTATTGTCTCTCATTTTTCTTTTATTATTTTTTTAAAAAATTACTTTAAAGAGAATATAAAAATAATTAACATGACATTAGAAATGGTACACATTTAGAAGACCCAGATGACAGGTATTTCAAGTATAGTTTTATTATTATGCATTGCTGTTCTCAAAGGTAGGAAATAAGGTAGGGGCAAAAAACATACATGTATATATACAAAATGGCTAAGGCAGTTGTCCTAAGGATTTCCATCACTTTTTTTGAAAATAGCAGCTAATAAGTGGAATTCATACCTTGACCAACTCTGTGCTGCTATCTGTGAACTAAGCAACCACATTGAGAACAGCACTCCATAATCCTAGGCTTTGTAAATACTGCTTTGAATAATCATACTTTCTAAGGAAGAGAGTCAATTCAGAAATATGATCTTGGATGGCAGCCCTGAAGTAGGGTCCAACAGTGGGTTATGACTTTGATTGGAGTGTTTCTCAAACCCCAACTCACTCAGAGTTAGTTCTGGTCAACAGCAAAATATCACATATCTCAAAAACTTAGGCCACAAGTAGGGTCCTTGATCCATCACCATAGTCTAAGTGGACACAAGTGCCCTAAATCAGGTTAAAAACTTCCCAACTGAGGTGTCTGGATAAGATATTCCCATTTGCATTTTGCATAAAGCCCTGCAAAATACACAGCTGATCCTGACTACAGGTCCACTTGTAAAGCCAAAAGCGTCACACAGAGCTCTAGGTACCACTTTGCGACAACACTGGCCCTAAAGAGCCACATCTGGGAATGGCAGAAGGGAAAATGTCACACAATAGCCATGGACTCTGCACCTCTGAGTGCACAAATCAAACACTAAGTTAAACCCAGGGAACTGAAAGCACAACTGTGAGACTAGGCTTCTGGCACTTTTCAGATGGAGGATGAATAAAAGAAAAGGATTCAGTTTTCTGTTATTAGTACTGTGAACTCACTGTAATTTTTTTGCAATGGTCACCTTAGGAAAAGCTGGCTTCCATTAAAAAGAGAAAAGAAACTGCTTGAGAGAGAAAAATCACAGCATTCAAAAATAAAATGACTGAAAACATCTACTCTCGTGGATATCCAAAGGGCAATTTAGGAAAGAACTGATGCCGGACATAACTGTCTATACATATTTGAAAACTTTATTTGCATCCTTTGAAAAACAATATGGAAAAAAATCAAGTGTTCACCCTGGAAGCATAACCAGGCTGAAACACAGAAGGCTCACCACAAATGCCTTCAGCTAATCTATTAATGTTTGTGGTTGCCCGAAAGGACAAGAACAATTTATAGAACAACTTAGTGAACATATGCTGAGTAAATAATCTCTGGTGTTTTATTCAGATTTGTAAGAGATGAAAGAAGTGTGGAAGAAAAAAAAATATACACAAGTCAATATTTAACACTACTAAGGTGATTACTAGTAAGGGCCCAAACTTATGGGATACTTTCTATGAGCACTTGTACAAGCACTTTACTTGCATTAATTTAATTTTGCAATAATCTCTGGAGAATTGTTACCCTTATTCTATTCAGTGAAGAATTTGAGGCACCCCAGGATTTGTAACTTCATTTCAGTCACACATAAAATGAGGTTAAGCTCTCAGTCCAGCTCAAACCACGTGAGATCTTCCAGGCATCACTTTCACAGTGGCCAAGGCTGTCCCCGAGGCCACAGTGAGGGAGAGAGCTGCCCTTCCAGGGGAACTGTGATCAAGACTCAGGTTTTGCGAGTATATGTAAGCCATGCCCTTACATACACTCACACCCTAAACTGTGAGTCCTCCGCCTTTGTTTCGTGTCTGGGCGCGCTGGCCAGGATCTTCTGCTTGGGTCCTCTGTCAGGAGGGTCGAGGAAGGGGCTGGAAGCACTTTCTGCAATCTGACTCAGGGCTCAGTACTTTTCTGCTCTTCCTTGCCCAGTGCCAGGACCTTTTGTTGGGGCTCCCTAAACTATAAGACACCCCTGGCATATCCATGATTCACCCGGTGCTGGCCCACAAGATTTCTCAGGAGGGAGGCTAGATCAGGGACAGTGGCACCTGCACCCACTCCAGCCGCTCAGTCCACCAGCATGGTGAGTGGTGAAAGCCTTACCACTTTCATTTTTCCTTAGATTTAATCAATAGACCTAAGCTTGGCAACTCAGCTGTCTCTGTAGCTCAGTGACAGAGCTCCTGACAGAGGTCTGTTTCATTTTGTTTTCTTGTTCCCCATGTTTAATGAATGTCACGCTAGATGAAAGAAATGTGGTCTGAATGCCAGCGGGAGGACTCTGGTGTGCTGGCTCTGCATTTCCTGCAGCAGCCCTACTCCTGGGCTGGGACCCTTGTGTTTGTCTGAAGGTGTCATAGAAGTCGTGGAGGAAATAAATACAAGAATTCCCAGAACAAAAGTGATGCCAGTGCACAGGTGCTCCATTCCTCAGAACTAATTTGTTTGCGGGTTACCTGTCGCTGGCAGGCGGTGCCGGCTTTCTCTGGCATATGTTTGAACAAAATTTTATGCAATCACTTTCATGACCCAGGTGTCTTTCGCTGGCCTCCTGGTGTCACAGGGGAGCCTGCTGGGCACAGCCTTTGAGCTGGGCACTTAGCATAAGTAAACATACCAGAAAGTCTTTAGTGGGGCTCACATTTCTTTTCTGATGTTTTATGTCAATGGAACAGTAGGAAACCACTCCAAGTTTTTCTACATAAACGTCAATATATATATATTGAACGTTTAATCTGCCCAACAATCCCTCTTTCACAGGCTCAGAGAGGATAGGTAGCTGCTCCAGTACAATCAGCTAAGAAATGGAAGAGCAGAGATGGAAACCTGGGCTTTCTTAATTTCAAGAACCAAATTTTTAACTACTATGATCATCAAATAGGACTGAGCACAGTCCCAGATACCAGGCCACTCTCATTTCTCTTCCTACATGCTTCTCTCCTGGTTAGCCAAGGTTGTTGGACAGGCCACATGGTAAGTAGTTGAAAATTTATTGCAATATCTGGAGAGCCCACGTTTTAGACCTGTGCCGCCCAAGAGTTATGGAACCTTAACTAGGTCCTAAAGCCAGGAAAACAGCAGAAAATCATTTTGAGTCTTCTATAGATTGGTAAAGTGGATCTGGTG
>NW_004524647.1:10186517-10208150 GCF_000260255.1 Octodon degus | reverse complement strand
AGCACTTATTCTACTGAGCCATCTTCCTGGCCCCCATCAATATGTTTTTAAAGACACAGTCATCAGAAATGATTCTCGGGAACAGGGAGATGGTTCAGTAGAATAAGCACTTGCCTGAGTTCAATCCCCGGTTAAAAAAAAAAAAAAAAAACCAAACAGAAATGATTCTGGTTTGGTAAAAACTAACCGGCCACATCTCTCCTCAAAATGGTGAGCAGCAGCTTGCTCAGCGTTAGCGGCTTTACAGAACGCACTGCAGCGCACTGGGGCCGAGTCTCGCTACCTTTCCCTACATCCTGCTGCCATACAGATTCCCCAGGTGAAAAACAGAGAGAATCAGTGACATCTCCTGTTTTCCTCTCCCAAGGAATGGAAAACAAAGCTGCTCAGAGTGCAAGCCACTAATCCTCTCTGGAGAAAATAGAATTCATGGAGAACACCAATAAATAACCAACGAATGGCTACCCTCCCCAAATCATATCTGAATAAATGAAGAGCTCAAATGCTCCTTCTAAATTTGACCTTATTTCGAAGAATATTATGACTAGAAGAGATTATGTGTACCAAGAGCTCTGAATATATCCATTTGCTAGGAATTAAACCTTATGTAATATTGGAAAAAGTGTTTAATACAAAATTTAAATCACAGGAACACTTATAGTAATGAAAAGAGACTATACATTTTTACTGATAGATTAGTATACTTACATGGTAAAATGCAAACAAATGTCAACAAGATTTTGTTAAAGTAAAATATAGTTATGACATTATATTAAAAGCATAAAACTATCTATAGGCTGAGCTAAAATGTAAAATAATATGCATAACAATAGTTTAAAAAGGAAATCGCTAAAATTTGAATGAATGTCCTCTCAGGGTGGAGACTACAGCTACAATTTTTTCCTCACACTATTATGCATATTCATTTTTGCTTTATTGAGCATGAGCTGTATTGAAGATCAGAAAGCATTTAAAAATTACAATTGCAGCCATAAGCTGGACATTTACAACTGACCTCCTCAAATTGTAATGTGCATGTGCTCACCTGGAAACTTAATTAAAATGCAGATTTGACATGAACTTGGAGAGCCTGAGATTCTGAATTTCAAGCAAGTTCCTAAATGCGACTTGTCTAGGGGCCACATTTTGAGTGACATTTCATGACCAACAAATATAATCACTGTGGCTCTCTTAACTCCAAGAGTTAGAGCCCTAGGATGCCTCCTCTGTAAATTCTTCCCATATGCTCAAAGGACTGGCCACTACCCTGCCGTGACTGTGCCAGCTTACCCCTTTCCCAACTGCCTTGGGTTCCACTCCACTTTTAAATTCTGCAGTCCAGCTCATGAGGTTTTATTTTCCTGGGTAACCTTCTCTTGCCCCTGTTTTGAAATTAAATTCCATTTGTTCTGCTCATGTTAGCACAAAAATTGTCTCAAGTTAGTTTAATAAAACCATCACTAAAACAATTTCCTTGAGTAGTGTAATTATAGAGCTAGTAATTAGACTCCTCGGTAAATGAATAGTGTAGTTAGATTACATTTAGAAAAGCACCACACGCCCCATCCCATTTTAATCACCCCTTAAATACAATCCTGTTTGTTTGCATGAAAAGACTTTTTAGATGGTAATAGTGAAGCCTCCATATACACTCTTGGAAGATTATGCTACCTATAAAGTAAAGTGACTTGTCATCTACCACATTACACATTACCCTGTGGTGATGGAGGTGGGACCAGTAGAGGGAATTACCTGTGGAGGTGAGGTGAGAATTCACTGAACTGTGATTTAGGCCTCTCCTATGACATCTTCCAGATAACATAATCTCACCATAAAGATGCCCTGGTGAGGCTTTGCTTTGGCTTTTCATGTCTTCTTCTCCAGAGGGTTTTTTTTTTTTTTTTGATTCAGCAACTTCTACACAATCTTTTGATTAAGTTGCTTGCTTTAGTGTTCAGTTTTGTATTTCATTTTACAACCTGTATCTTTTCTGTGTTCCTCAAAGCACCTGTAGTTTTCCAAAGCAATTGTAGGACCAGAGATGAGGTTGAATCTCCCAGTAGGGCTCTCATAGGACTCAGCATGAGCTGTCGGTTTGCAGTAGACCATGGAGAGGTTCATTTTATTTCCAAACACCAGGCAATTTCCAATGAATGATAATGTGACTCCGACCTGTGTTATACTTTCCAAAAGACAGCACTGCTAATTGCTAGTAGTCAGGTGTTGGGTGCTTACCACTGTGTTACTTGCTTTAGATGTGTCCTACCACTTAATCTGCCCAACAATCCCTCTTTCACAGGCTCAGAGAGGATAGGTAGCTGCTCCAGTACAATCAGCTAAGAAATGGAAGAGCAGAGATGGAAACCTGGGCTTTCTTAATTTCAAGAACCAAATTTTTAACTACTATGATCATCAAATAGGACTGAGCACAGTCCCAGATACCAGGCCACTCTCATTTCTCTTCCTACATGCTTCTCTCCTGGTTAGCCAAGGTTGTTGGACAGGCCACATGGTAAGTAGTTGAAAATTTATTGCAATATCTGGAGAGCCCACGTTTTAGACCTGTGCCGCCCAAGAGTTATGGAACCTTAACTAGGTCCTAAAGCCAGGAAAACAGCAGAAAATCATTTTGAGTCTTCTATAGATTGGTAAAGTGGATCTGGTGCTAAGAGCAGTCCTGGGTTTCCCAAATGCCTCTCACAGGATTTTTAATTGGGAAAGTTCATTTCCTTGTCTATTAAATGGGAAATAATTCAGGTATGCCTCTAACCTCTTAGGGGTGTGTGCGTGTGTGTGTGTGTGTGTGTGTGTGTGTATACACATATGTGACAAGCTATTAAAAGCAGTTTGTAAAATGAAAAATGTTATTACATGTAAAATTCTAGGCGTAGAATAATTATGATTTAATGGGATCCAGAATATGAATGGCTCGATAAACTAAGTTGACGTTTGGAACAGTTTTGGTGTCTTACTGCATATCAAAGAAAAGTAATATCCCATTACATATAAATATTATCTGCATTTATATTATGCTTATTAATATATCATCACCCAACAAGTAAGATGCTCCCATGGATGCTGCAAGCCTAGTTTGGCATTTTACCTTTCATCCTGGCCTCATTTTGCATGCTTGCACTTTCCTCTTCAGTAATAGAACTGTTCTGTTCTCCACTGACTGATTCTGAGAATTTGCTGAATGCAGCCAGACTATGACACATTTACATTTTTAAGGCTGGAAATGTTCTTTCAGTTTTTAAAAGGAATTTATTTTGAGGGAATATAAGACTTCTTGAACTAATGGCAAATTAAGTTAATAAAATTCATACCTGCTGTGGGCAATGATTATGTATCAAAGGGAAAATAAATCAAAGACTAAATTCCACCCTCTCTAATTGAACACATTTCCCATGCATTTTGGTAGGAGTACTTTCTGTTTGGGATTGCAATGTTGAGGCGTAGAATAAACGATTCCTCATTAAGTTCCTTTTTTCTATAGCCTTCCTTCACCAAAACTTGTGCTGTGGACATTGCTTTCCTGCTTACCTAAACAGCTATCAAAGATTTCTTCCAAACAACTATCACTACACAACATACAGCATTTTCCTTGGGAAATACATTTAATTTGTTTATCAATGTGCTTGCAGCTGATATGCTAACACCAATCACATTTTTAATGGCATTTGACAAAAGCTAGTATAAAATAGTCTCAAGTCTGGAATGCAGGCATATTTTCCACTTGTTTTATGTATAGACTCTGGTACTATCTAGTTAGAAATAAAATCTTATTGAGTAACTGCTCAACTATTAATTAAAGTCCTTATACTAAAGCCAATTCAAGAAAAATTTTAAATGCTATCATCTCTGATGATACTGATGAACCACACGGCTTTAATTTACTATCCATTTTCCTGAGACCATAACTCCAAGCCCATCTGAGGCTGGGATAATCAGACATTGTAGTATGGGTTAGTATATACTTATACTAATAAATATATATCCAAACACATACTTTTATGGGTCCAAAATAGATTTGTGTCATTTCTATCAGAAATTTACCGAGTATATATTAGAATGTATTTAGCCAAAGCTTTCATAAGCAGTGCAACATTGATGGATGACAAACTGTATGGAATAATAAAGTACAAAAAGCAGCCATTTAGAGAAAAAGTATCTCAAAGTAAGAAATACTAAGAAACTGTTGAATAGAGAAAGACATTTGGCCAACTCACATCCACTGGAAAGAATACTGAGCAGAATAATTTCTGACAAATATACCAGGAATAGACAATTGCAGACCACAACTAGCTTAGAAAACGTGTTACAAAGAATGGATATCCTGCAGAAGTAAAATTCAATTCATGGCAACAAATGGTTACTTAGCAAGGACTCTGTGCAGATACACTCTGATGGGTGGGTGTGTCCATATTTAATACATACCCTGATCTCAAAGAATTGATACTTAGAAAAGAGTTAGCAAAATGAAGAAAACAATTTACAAGAAGATAATATGTAAGAAAATAGCTGGAGCCAGGGGTTCGATCCCTGGGCCTGCTGTGGTGGCCCCACCAGCAGAGCACACTGAGACAGTAATTGAGACTGGGTGTGGTGGCGCACACCTGTAATCCCAATGCTTGGGAGGCTGAACACAGGAGAATCACTATGAGTCTGGTCTATGTGGTGAGACCCTGTAGTAAATACAAAAAGAAGAACAAAAAAAATATAATAATTTATCATTGTGTTCTATGCCTAGGCTTGAATTTTACCAAGTTCTTTGTTTCCTTGGTGATATAGGGGGTTAATAAAATCACTTAGAATCCTGGGACACTTAGAAATATTGCATGTAAAGTTCTTTTTCATCCTTAATTCACTGTCTAAGAATAACTCATGGGCAGGAACTGGATTGTTCAATAAATAAATGACTGGACAAAAGAGTATGAAAAATGAGTTCAATAGTGGGAGAGGCAGGAAGAACCCTTCAGGAAACAGAATTTAATGCTTTTGGGAAGGATGGATAAGTTGGAGAATTCTAAAAGCAAGGACACAGAAAACAAATGTGTATCAAAGGAATTAGTCAGAGGAAATTTGTCCCCAATTAAATAATATGTATACATTGTCTTTGAGCAAGACAAAAATATTCTGAACTGTGCTTTAAAAAATAATAAAAATAAACTGGAGGAAAGTGGGTCAAAAGCCTGGTGATAGAGTAAGAAGGAAGAGTATCAGGAAGCTTCAGGCTAGAGTCCATTTCATCTACAAAACCTTTGAATTACTGATGTGGAAGTCATAAAAAAAATAACAGTAAGAAAACCGGGTATGGTAGTGCACACCTGCATTTTCAGCACCTGGGAGGCTAAGGCAGAAGACTCCCCACATGTCTGAGGCCAGCCTGGGCCATGTAGTGAGTTCAGGCTCAGCTTGAATTGCATAGTAAGATCCTGACTCAAACAAACAAGAAAGAAAGAAAATTAGAAGTAAGGAAAACATGCGAAACAGTGCTAATTTTTGCTTTGACTTCATGGAAACAGACCCATTTCATAAAATTGTTACTAGCTCATCTCACTGCCTGACTCCCCTCTGAGTGTGAGATGAGGCTGCTTCAGAGTGAGTCATCAGAGCGCTTTACAACGAAGATGAAGATGAATCTGGCAGCGGGTATGTAAATGGATCAGGGAGATGCTGGACTCTCAGGGACATGGAACGTGCTTAAAGAAGCTTATAGAGGCAATTTAGTAAAATTCCACTAAAGTTTGTAGTTGGGAAAAGACAGCCAGGACATTGCTGTGGCATGTCTGTCCATGTGATCTTGATTTTTGCACTAAGGCAGATTAAGGATTCCCGTCCTAACTCCACACAACTCACACTCCCTGCTGCACTGCTGCCTAGGTAAGAACTAAGCCCAGACTGATGTGCTGCCAGTGGTCACTGAAAAGGTAAGATAAATGCCTGTTTACAGAACATAGCAATTCACTGACTGAGGGAATTAGACTGTGAGAAATCAAAATAACACCAGGTTTTATAGTTTGGGTGACTGGGTGAGTGCTAGTCCTATTAAAACAATCCAAGAAGTTGAAAATGTTACTCAGTTTCAGAAAGGTTGAGTGACAGTTAGGTAGAGAAATTCAACAGAAAGCTGAGAAGTTTAGAGCTTCTGGGAAAGGGCAGAACTGGGTAAAAAGTCTTGGGAGACATAGCATTAAAATCATAGTAGAAGCCAGAAAGGGGATTAATTTCCTGGATTAATAAGGCAATCCCTGCAGGGGAGATAGCTCAGTAGAATAAGTGCTTGTCTGGCAAGCACAAGGTCTTGAGTTCAATTCCTGGTACCACAAAAAAAATGCTTTAGGGCAGGGGAGATAGCTCAGTAGAATAAGTGCTTCCCTGGCAAGCACAAGGGCCTGAGTACAATCCCTGGTTCTGCTAAAAAAAAAAAAAAAAAAAAAAAAAAGACAATCCCTGACGCAGCTGCTGAAGATGTGCCTACCAGTTCAAACCTGTTCTACCCATGGTCTTGGGAATTGACAAAAGTCCCCAGAATGGAAAGAAGCTTGCTGATTTATTAGTACTGCCATGCAAAGGGGGTAGACCTAATCAACCTAGTCTGCTAAACCAAATAATTAAACCTCCTCCACCATACCTCTATTCTCATCTCCTGTGTATCTAAATTACTCAATTTGTAGAGCTCTATTGATTAGATATCCAACTCCCCCACTTTGTGTGGGATAAAATCATCGAAGTATTACAGGAGTCTTCCAAAGAACTTAACCTGATTCAACATTCTAATAGCACATGAAATAAGCATATATCTAATTCCATCCTACGAATTAAGGGCAATACTTGAAAAATGGAGTACATTAAAAATATTACAATTAAAACACCATCATCTTTTTTCTGTTATTTACTATTATCATAGAACATTTCTTTCTGTCAGATTAAAACAGAAGGAATTCTTACACTGAAAAAAATGTCTTTATTATGTAAATGACTAAAAAGCAAAGAACAGTTAAAACAAAGCCTGATCTATATATTAGAGTACAAAATATATATATATATATATATATTAATGTGAGTTAACATTTCTGGTGGAAGGAAAAATGTAAGCAAGAAGCCTGGGTTTACCTCCCCTGTGACCTTAGGTAGGTCATGTGACATCTTCTGGTGACAGTTTTCTCATAGATGAGCTACAAGGGCTGCTGCCATCTTTGCCTTGGTGGGTGGTGGCAGTGAGGAGACTGTGAGCTTCACCTTGGATGGCTCCATATGCTTCCATTTAAAGACTCTTTGTTTGTTATTTATTTAGTTTTATGAGCCAGGGTTTCACTATGCAGTGCAGGCTGGCCTTGAACTCGCGTCATAGCCCAGGCGGGCCTCAAATTCACAGTGATTCTCCTGCCTCAGCAGAATCTTTAAAAAAAAGAAAAGTGATTTTATGGCTTAAAAAATATGTTTGCCAAAACTTAGGCTAGATGCTTTTGACCCATTCATCAATTATACAGAACACAAATTATTGTGTCCAGGGAGATGTATGGGCTAGTCTTATAAAAATGTTACTTTTCCTATGGACAAAGAATAAATGTTCAAGAGTGGTTGGTTAGGAATAAAAGGCACAGCACCTGGAGGGCACCCTGGAGACTGTGAGTTTGGGGTTCTGTGCTCTACACCACCAGAAAAAGATCCCCTCTTCAGACCTGAAGTATGCAGGCTGCCTGACCTCTTCTGTAACTCTCACCACCTCCTCTACCTAGCACTGTCACACACATGCAAGCAGGCACAGGCTCTGGGGTTCTTAGACTCTGTATTCTCAGGGGCTTTTACTTGTTCTTTGTCTCAGAATACTTAATTCACAACTCAGTGGAAGGAATGTCTCTTTTGTTCATTGCTGTGCCTCAATTTCCACCACTAACATGAGGCTCAGACACTGGTTGAATGAACTGGTTTTCCCATAATTCCAAGGAGTACTAAAGTTTCAAAAAGTCAGCTTCCCTAAAAGTCTTCTTTCTTTAGAAATGTTTGCTTTTTATAAACATAAGAGCAATATGATAGTAGCAAGGCGAGGTTCATCAAGCTGAAGAAAAATGCAGTAAAAGGAAGATTCAGAGCAGCAATTAAAGGCAATGGAGAGCAATGGGGGAAAAAGAATAAGATAGATTACACACAGGCGCAGAGGAACTCTGTATTTCCATCAGTCAGAGGAAATCCTTGCAAACTTTTGGTGCTGTGTAGTTTAGCATTTTTTCCTGTTTATTCTTTCCTTCCCTCACTCTCTGGATCCAAGACCTCCTTTGTTCATGAGCCCAAGACTAGCGCTGTCCAAGTGGGTGGGGCTGATCCCAGTGTCTGAAAGTTCTTGCACCTCAGAAGGGTAGATGCACCCTTGAATCTGCCTTGCTGCAAGGGGAGTAAGTGTGAATGTGGGTGACCATTCCAAACGCGTCAGTCAGTTGGACATCCTGGCAACACAGGCTGCTTTTGGGGAACAGGAAAGGGTGCTGTACCAGCTCAGTTGAGGCTTCCAGAGGGAAGGACCTCCCCCAACAGAATAGTTAAGCCCACATCAATGGGGAAGATGCTGTCACTGGGCTGCAGCAGAAGAGGGCGTTGACTCTGGACATTTGGACCCAATCCAAGCACTCAGCTCTCTCCTGTGCTGTCTAGATCTGAGATGTGCTACCAGGGGAGTGGAGCATGGCAGATTCTGAGGCCAAGAAGTAACTACAAATGACTAACAAGCAGAATGACAGGCTTTTACTGAAGTTGACTGGACAATGTTTTCAATTGCAAGAGGCATTGGGAGCTTGGGGTAGAATTTAGTCCTAGAAAAATAAAAGTTTCTCCCCTACCAGTAAGTTTCATGTTTTATGAAAAGATTATCATGTATTCAGTAAACTTTTCAAATTGCCAGATGTCCAAGCCAAATGCTAAGAATTTTATTTTGACCCTTTACCCATGCTTTTAATTGTTTTTCAGAAAAGCTTGACTTGCCAAATATTCTCTTCCTTTTTAAATATCTCATTCTTATGTGTGTGTTGGTCCAGGACATGGGATGGTTGATCTGACCTCTGTTCTTCCCACTCCATCTGTTCTTGTACAGAGAAAAAAAAAAAATATTTCATTCAGTGCATGTCTGTAAACCACATTTTAAACTAGGTTAAAAATAAATAAATAACCTCCAAAAGTAAGAGCAAATTCTTCTGCAAAGACATTCTTAAAGAGTCCTCTTTCTATAAGACTACTGATTTTTAGAATTAAGGAATGGATTACACAGTGGTGTGCGGATGGTAGCCTATCCAATGTCCACTGATATTCTCCCTGATTGCCTAAACCATTTTGTGTGGTAGGGGTGCTCCGTAACCTCTCATCCCCAGCTTCTGCTATGGGGAGCCACAGCCTGTAGCTTAGTTCTGGCCGCTGGCTTGTGCGCTACACTTCTGGGTGTGCTACCACATATGGGATGGCACTAAGACATGGCCACAATCATCTTGGACTGCTTCCTTCAGACTTTGATACATGCTTGTGCTTTTAAAACACTGTTATGTTAAATCTCTGTAGATACAGCTGAGCTCCACCCTAACAGGTACACACTCCAAGAGCTCTCACACTCTACAAAGAAAAGTCACCCAGAAAAGTTGGTTCATATTTCTATAGTCATGGTAGTTTTTACACCAGTTTTTGAAAAGCAACCCAAAGAGAAATCTCATCAAATTCCAGTTATATAGTGTTTAGCTGTGGATAAATTCAAGGCTCTGAGGAAGACAATTTAAGCTTCTGTTATGGTTGATACACTGTGTCAACTTGAGAAGTTTGGCAGTTTGACTAAATGACTCAGCAGGGGGCCAGGTTCTTACTTTGCAAACATCCATACTGTGTAAGAGGAAGGCTCAGAGGCTGTGAGAGCTATACCCACCCTAGGGTGAGCAGCCTGCACACAGTATAAGAAAAGAAAAGAGACTTGCTCTCCGCCTCCCCCTTTGTCTTGTTGCTTTTACTGTCTTCTACCACCATTAGTGATTGCCCCTGTGCCATGCCACCCTGCCTTGCAGCCAGTTGATTATGGACAGACACCTCCATGAACTGCGAGCTAAATAAACCTTTCCTTTCTTAATTTCAAGAGTCAGACATTTTGTCTCAGTAATGAGAAAAGCAACCAAGACAGCTTCTTAACTGAGCGTTTATCAATTTAAATATTTGGAGATATTTCTTTTTAAATATATGAACCATGACCTTAGTGAAGAATTGCAACTTTATTACCAGTACTGAAAACAGGTAGCAGAGGGGATGTCCTTCAGTGCAGCAAAAGGCTGGGTATCCTGTAGCTCCCTTGCCGTTGGCCCAGGGCAATATTCCACCTGCCTATTAGTTGCACTTTTTTAGTATGCTAGATGTCTAAGGAGTAAATCCCAGACCTTCTAAGCTTAGGAATGATTTTTGTACAATATAGTTCTATTTTAACTTTCTAACTTCCTTTTCTTCTACAGCATGTACAAACTTAGCTCACTTTAGTACCGGGAACTGAACTCAGGAGCTTCGGCTTGCCAAGCAGGCTCTTGTGCCACTGAGCTATATCCCCAGTCTTAACTCACTTTAGATGGCATGTAATGTATTTTTCATGATTCTTTATTTTTGCTTTTGCTGTCCTTCTAACTCGGCAGTGCCCTTCCTGGTGCACTTATCCCTCTCTACACACATAGATTTAATAACTGTTCTTTGACTATATGCTATTTGTCAGACAGGTACTATAAGAAGTGTTATGACTTTCTCAGCAAAGTAGATACAGATCTAATTTGCAAACAAACAAACCCCCATGTATTTACTGCCAATGCACCCAGAGATGTAGCTCAAATATTTTTGTCATGAAACTTCACTGTCCTTCCTTTTTCTTCCTCAAAATTCCTTTGAGTATTGTCATCTCTTCACATGTTCATATAAATTTTGTAACCAGTGATGGTTCTGTGCCCATGCAAAAGTCTGCAGGTCATGATGGCTGTGAGCCAGCGTGGCTTGGGGATCCAAAGTGATCAATTTGTGGCTCCTCTACTAACTTGCACCCCCCGCACTTAACCTCAACTTCCTCTTTTGTTTTTCACGTGTCAAGCCTTCCCCGTCATACCAAGCCTTCCCTGTCAGTGCCTGTTAGGACACTGTACCGCCCATGCAAACTCCACTGCCATCCTACCCCATGAGTTCTTTGTCTTCCTGTTAAAGGGTTCTTGCCTTCTGCAGCTCTCCTGTGAGCAATGAAAGCTTCCTTTACCTCTCTCCCACTTTTCGTTTTGTTTTTTTTCTGTGTTTTAGGGAACGCTACAGAGTGTTCAGGGTCTCACTAGGATTGTAGTGATCTGCCTGTTTACAGCCTCCCAAGAGCTGGGATTATGGGTGCACACCACCATACCCAGTCTCAATTGCCCTCTCACCACGCCCTGGGGCGGCCGCGGCATGGTAGGCCCAGGGATCAAACCCCCAGGCCCTGCGCTTGCTTGCAGGTGTTTTAATCTGCTGAGCTATTTGGCCGGCCCCCATTTCTCATTTTCACCAGATGAATAAAGCTTACACTGATTAATCAATTTACAAATTCATGAATATAAACTCATGGTATCAATTGCATAAGCCTATAAATGAATGTAAGAAGAACTGGCACTCTTACAATGTCAGTCTTTTAATTGTGTTTCTCATACATCCTGTCCTTACTTAGGTCTTCAACTTCTCCTCCACGTGCTTCATGATTTCTGAATCCAAGTTTCACAGACCTTTTTAAAGATTTATTCTTAAGAATTTCAGGTACCTGGTGATATTATACATCATATAAATGTACATTTTATTTTCTTTTTGTTGCAAATCTGTAGGTTTAGAGTTGATTTTCTATACTGATCAGCTATCTATACTATATTAGTAAGTGTATTAAATTTAAGCTGTTTGACAGATCTTTTGGATTCTATATAGAATCAGTTCATCTATATATAATGACAACTTTCTTTCATGTTGCCCTACATTTTTGTGTCTTCTTGTAGCATTATACTACACTGAACTCTGAGGACAGTGTTGGACACAGTGGCAAAGAGCAGCGTCCTTATTTCCTTTAACTTCTCAGGGGACCATTTCACTGTGTTACCTTTAATTTCTCATGTGCAGGAGCCTCCTCTTGCCTCTTCCACAAACACAGTGCCCCAAAGCTTGGACAGAGATAGCTCTGCTCCCTGGAGGCAACCTTCACTGGATACTGATTTTTTTTTTCTGCATTTAGGACAGGGTCTACGGGGTCTACAGGGTCTACAGGGTCTACAGGGTCCACAGGGTCTACAGGGTCCACAGCGTCTACAGGGTCCACGGGGTCTACGGGGTCTACAGGGTCTACGGGGTCTACGGGGTCTACAGGGTCCACAGGGTCTACAGGGTCTACAGGGTCTACAGGGTCTACAGGCTCTACAGGGTCTACGGGGTCTACAGGGTCTCGCTACATAGATGGGGCGGGGCCGGCACAGCACTCCAGGACCCAACCCCGCCCCTGCGCTCTGCCTAAGCAGGCACCTTAGTCCGCTAAGCTATCAGCGGCCCTTAGATGCTGAATTTTTACCTTTGTCTCCCTCTGTGGCATCTCCAGACTAAAGAAAATTGCACCCAGGTTTTCAGATATTTTTGGCTTAGCTTTTCATTTTCCTGCTCTGTGCAGTTTGGGAATTTGGGGAATGTCTTAGATGGATGGATATGGTCCTGTGTTGGCATGCCCTGCCTGGCTGGGCTCCTCAGAGCTTCTGTGGTCCTCCTGTGCCTGACAGCTTTGATGCTGCACTGCTTGCTCCAAAGTCGTGCTCCAGGGATAAGGCTGTTACAGGAAATGTCCCCCATTTCCCTGCATCTTAATCCCTCTGCTTTGCATAGCCTAAGCAGGTCTTTGGTACCTTTAAAACAGCTGAGTTTTACATTTTATCTGGTTTACCTAGTTCATAGTGTCAGCGTTAGTCTGTCACAAATATCTCTCTGTTACTAACAGAGATCTGCCAGGCATTGGTAGCCCAGGCATTGGTGGCCCATGCCTATAATCCTGCACCCGAGAGCTGAGGCAGGAGCAACCTTGAGAGTTTCAGGCCACCTGGCCTACAAGGTGAGATCAAGGACAGCCTGAAATGCATAGTGAGACCCTCTTTCAAGACAGAGAGAGAGAGAAGGGAAGAGGAGAGAGAGAGAGAGAGAGAGAGAGAGAGAGAGAGAGAGAGAGAGAGAGAGAGAAGAATGAGAAAGAAAGAGGTAATAATAGACTTCAATGGATATTTTCAAATATCTTTGGGATTTCAAGGTTTGGAGACAGAATATTGGAAAGGAAGCAATCTGTGGAGATCTACTATATTCCCTGCCTGAAGCGCAGCCCTAAGGTTTATCCCTGAATGGGAGAGAGCTGTGGAATTAGAGCGCTGACAGGGGGAATCACTGAACATTGGAGAAGTCTGGAAGAAATGGGATCCCAGAGCAGATGTGAGCCCCTGGAGAGTCACACACTGCTGGGGCCGCACTCTGGGTGCTTCCTTGATTTGTCCAGGCCTTTGGGAGACCATTGGTCAAAGGAAGGGAGCACCTAACCCTGCACACTGCCCAGAGTGCTGGCTCCGCAAAGTGTGCTCTGCGTCTGAGTGTGGGAACAGGCGTTCAGAGAGCTAGTCGATGTGAATACAAGAATATTCTACAGCAACGTTGTTGCTAGAGATCATTTTCCAGATGTCATGCACATTATATCTGGTCTTTTTTTCCCTCTCATCTTGAACACCTTTTCCAAGTAGAATTCCTTCATTAAAAAATGCCCAAAAGACTGGAATATTTCTATGCAAAAAGGAGGCGTTTTCTGGCTTTAATCTGCCAAGGCTACTTTGGGCAGTACTCCAGTAGCAATACCTCACTGTCTAGTGTCATGCTATTTTCCTATGTAGGCACAAGTAAGTGGTAGAGTGGTTCTCTTTGGAATTGACTCATATTCAAGTTTTTCAATTGTGGGGAAGGAGCCAATTCATGATTTCTACACGAGGAATAGTGGTTGTTCCTTCGCTTGCTTGCTCCTCAGGCTGTCCCAACATTAACAGTCCTCTTTCCATCTCTGAAAAGACAGCTGAGAAACTGGGCCCCATGGAGACTCAGGAGTGGTCACTCATCTGGGGTTTGATTTTGGGGGGACTTTCAGAGATGTCATTTTGTGGACTGAGCATTTCTTAGTAAGGATGGTAAGGGAAGGAAAGAAACAAATAATGAAATGCTTATTTAAGGTTTTTTTTGGGGGGGGAGAGGACTAAAAGGGAAGTATTTGTTCATCTTCAGTTCAGTGCTCTTTTATGTTTCCTAAATTCTGATACTTGTTCCCATGTTAAATCTTATGTAGATTTCTTTCTTAATAAAAAAGGCCGGCATGAAAGATAATTCATATTCATAGAATCGATGCTGATGAAAATAGTCCCTAGGGCTTCCGTGCGCCACATCCTGAATTAAAATGCTTTGGATGTTCAGAGCTTGGACTTGTCTGTCTCCTGGGATGCCATTAATAGCATATGCATATTAGGCTATTTTCCAAATTCTATTCTTTTTCTCTGGAAAATAAATTAAGAAATCCAGTTGAGATACATCTGGAAGGCTTTAAGAAATGGGAAAGATTATCATCTGGGTGAGATGCTTTACGTGGGGTGCTGCTTGAATTTGGGACCAAGGCGATGGTAACTCTCGAGGCTATTTCCAGCACTTGCAGTTTATAACACTATGAAAATAACAACCCTCTTGGGGACAAATTTGAAAAGTGGATGTTATGTGCAAAGAAATTCTATTAGGTGTTTTCTTTTAAATGTAATAGCAAATCCCTGAGTTAGAGTTTTTAAAATATAAGATCTTGTTCCAGCTTTGTGCCTAATTAGATGAATGGCTTGGGAAGTCATTTCAATTTATGGGTCTCAGTTCCACTATCTGTAAATGAGGCTATGTTGGAGAAAACTGAATGTCCCTCTGAAATATCGTCTTCATCACTAGTCATTCACTTCTCTTCAAAATGTGTCCGCGGTGTCCCTCCTCCCTCCCCATTTCCTGGTTGTCGTTCCAGTGAGTACCTAGTTCCTGGCTTCCTCTCTCGCTACCTGTGTGACATTAGACAACTTACCCAACCTTTCCGGGCGCTGAGAAAAGTGAGCAGCAATATTGTCTACCTCAGAGAATGCTGTGAGGATGAGTTTATCAATATATGTAAATAACTTGCTCAGCCGTGAGTAACCGTTAGCCAATATTCATTATTTCCACACAGTAGTTTTAGTTATTCAAGAATATAGTTGACGTATTTTATCCCTGCATAATGAGGACAGGATTGAAGACATTATTTTTCAGAGTGGCCTCTATTGAAGAAACTTATCAACCTATTGGAACATTGGTTCTCTCATCAGGTCTTACACTGTTGTTTTAGGAACTCTGTATAGTTTGACAAGTTTTAATCTCTCTTTCTCCATCTATAATTCTTCCACTTTCTTGTGTTAAAACACAAAGTGAATTATTTTAACTCCAAGACCCTGAGCACAGGATCCAAGCATATGATTGTCCTTCACTTTCCCAGTCTACTCTACATGTTGGAATTATCAGCCTGCATGGACAGTGGAGAAAGTAAAAATACATATATCCTAGCGAAATACACACAAAAAGATGGAGTAAAATGATTAGAAAGAAATAGGAAAAAGTGCTCCTCTATGCAGCGAAATGGCAGCTCTTAAGTGTATAGTTGGATGTTTCTGACTTGCCTACAGCTATGTGCCCAGTGTCCCAGGCAAGACACATACCATCAACTCAGAAAAGTCTCTGTGCCCCTTCCAGCTAATGGGCCTCCTTGGTAGGTGGCAGCTTGTATCTTGATTCTTAGCCTTGTAGGATGAATGTCTATAATTTTTTTTTTTTTTTTTTGGAACTGGGGATTGCACTCAGGCCCTTGCACTTGCCAGGGAAGCACTTAATCCCCTGAGCCATCTCCCAGGCCCCAAATGTTTATAATTCTGAACTTCAAAAGAGTAACTGTACTGTTTTGTGTTGGTTTCTTTCATTCATTGTAATGTTTTTGAGACTAATCCCTATTGATCCATGTACCCACAGCTCATTCCTTGATTGTGTTGGGGGAAATAATATTCTATTGTATGCCTTTACTATTCATTTGTTTGTCCCTCTGCTCTAGATGCACATTTGGGGTATATTTTTATCTTTTTTGCTGTTAACAATGAAAGGACAGGTAAGATAGAAAATGATGAAATACAGTTACTGTCTTAGTTACTCTTCTCTCATTGCTGGGACAAATACCCAACACTCAAAATGAAGGAAGGAAAGGTTTATTTAGCTTACAGTTACTGGAGGTTTCAGTCCATACTCAGTTGGGTCCAACGCAAAGCAGCACATAGCAGAGGGCAACCTTTCATGGTGGTGGCAGAGAGCAAGAGCGCAAGGGAGGAGTAGCAGCAGCTCAAGCAGCTAGCTTCTCTTCCCACCTTACATTGTAATGCAAATTACCTGCCCCAGGGTAGGGGAAGTACTCACCTATGGGTACTTCCCAGTATTTACCCACCTGTGGGTAATCCCAGCAGTACTAAAACCCATAATCCCTGCCTTGGATCACACATAATCCCAGTGGATCATGAGTTAACACAAACTCTAGAAGTCCTCACCCCATGACTGCATGAGGCTTTGGGGGGACAACTAGACACAAACCATAACAGTTACTTTTCCCCCTTGAACATTTATTATTTTTTTGCCACAGAGTTCTACTTTTTTAAAGATCTAAAATGAATCTCAAAGGCTGCACAAGGACTCCACCATTCACAAGGAGCGCCATTCCTCTGCCTTCATTTCTTGTTAGAAACTCATGCGCAAGAACCAGGGCTTCACACAGTGCCATCCTGTGGTGTGTTTGTGATCCTGTTTCAATGTTCTCATTTTGTTTCTTGTAAAGTAGGCTTACCCACTCATTAGGTAATGCTAATTCTTATATTTCTTTGTTAAATCCATGGTGGGAAGCAATACTCAACACATTTGTATTGTATGATAGCTATTTTGCCCATTTATGGCCTTTGGCACGGGAGAGGTTTAACTTAGTAGAGCGAAGAAGTGAAGACTTTGGAGACAGACCAGTGCTCCAAATCCCAGCCTGCCTTCCCCCAGTCATTCCCACACAAGTTCATGTCATGGGCCTGTAATTCATCTCGGCCATAAGTCTGATTATTCGCCTTCTGCAGCGCTGGAGCATGCTGTTGGGGACACCTGTAGCATGACCATTCAGCTGCTGTGCTCTAGGTGGAGAGTACACAGAAACAGCCCTCACTGAGTTCACCGTCAGCGCCCAGGTGGGGCTTCCAGTCTTGGGATGCTGTGCTTTGTATGGGTTTGTATGCATGTGTCTGCATGTGTGTATACCTGTGCATGAATGAGTATGTGTGTAGATGGTCTGAGCATTCATGTGTAGTGTGTCTGTTTATGTGTGTGTGTGTATATATATATTCTTGTGTGTATGTGTATATTTTATGTGTTGTGTACTTGAGTGGAATATGTAATTGTGCATATATGTGGACAAATGGAGATATGTGTGTATGTGTGCTCCTGTATATGCTATAAATTCATATGTGTGGTGTATGGTATGTGTAAGTGACATACACATATCTATATTCATGTGTATGTGTGTGGCTATTTGTGCAATGTGTGTGTGCTATGTGAGTATGTGTATATGTGTAAGTGTATTTGTATGTGCATATAAGGGTATAGCATGCACACACCTATGTGTGCATCTATGTGCACATGCTTGTTATCCATGAGTATGTGCACATGTGCATTCAAGTACATACTCTATACATCCTTCTACCAATTCAAGAGAAGTGATGAAAAGATAGGATTGCTGGAATTGCAAATAGAAATAAAGCAGCAAGTCGTGCCATTATCTGACATGGAATGTCAGTCCCGGTTGCTGAGCGGAGAGCCCTGTCAGGGGCCTGCCCTCGAGGAGTGCCAAGTGCTTTTCTCTGAAGGCCACACAATGGCCACACTCCCTGTCCTCTGCTCTATTTTGGGCTTAATCTTCCCTTTCATAATTGCTGCCTAGTTTGATCTGGATTTAAATAGTGACACTATATTTTCTTTTACATTTGTTCTTCATGTATATATCTTAGTTTGATGAAAGTAAGCAAAAAAAAGCTTAAAACATTTTCATAGCAAATATTTAATAATTTGTCAGATCACAATAATGAATAACTAAAATACACAATCACATAGGAAGGAAGCATTATTTTCAAATTATTAGGAATGTAGTAATAGTTCATCGATGCTTTATTAATTATTAGCACACCTACTTTAATTTTTTTTGTTAGAGACAGGGTTTCACTGTGCAGTTCAGACTGGCCTTGAACTCACAACGATCCTCTTGCCTCAGCCTTCCAAGTGCTAGAATTACAGACATGCACCACCATGCCTGGCTAGCTTAATTTTTAGTTGTTTCAATTTAGGAAGGCTTTTTGCAAATTTATTTAATGTATTAAGTAAGCATAAGAAAAAGGCCTATATTTTTTTCTTCAATTTTTATTAAACACTGAATATCAACTAATAGTGAATTTATACCAATGTTTATACATTTTACTTTTATTAAATAATACCTATTCATTGTGTTAAATTGAAGAATAGAGATTAGCAGAAGAGGAGCGGGAGAGATGGCTCGGTAGAATAAGCACTTCCCTGGCAAGGGAAAGGGCCTGAGTTCAATCCCTGGTTCTGCCAAAAAAGAGAGAGAGAGAAAGAGAGAGAGAGAGAGAGAGATTAGCAGAAGGAAAAAACGCTTATTAATTTGAGAGTACATTTATGAGGAAATTATGACATACATGCATAATTTTATATAGAAAGAAAAAGATATCTAAGAATAAATACATACGTGTTGTATGTGTAAGAATACATAATATATTCATCTGACTGTATATACAGATATATTCAAAATAGAATCAAAGATTGCATACAGTCATTTTTCATATTCTTATTAATAGATTAGGAATATATTTACATATATATACATACACATATATATATGTATTCATATATATAGAATCATTAAAAATGACCAAATGCAACCTGATTCTAAAATGCCACATGTATAGACAGCCCTTTTCTTAGAAATACTAGATGTTTCTAGTTTTTCTTTATGCAAAAACCCATCATGGAATTTTGCTTCTTGACAAGTTGAAATAAGAGCATACAATTTGAATTTTTAGCTGAAAAAATTAAAAAACAAACAAAATCTATAAAACAACAGTTTCTCAGCCATTAGACATCAGGGAGTTAGTGCCATCTGATGGCTTTGAGAAGGTCTGAAGGCCACAGGAAGAGGGGAATCCACGCAGAATTTGGCAAACTGCCTGGCTCGGGGGAATGAAAGCCCAGGGAGACCGAAGTGGCAAAGGCTCCTGAGCACTGGCGAGGAAAACGTCACACAGAGAGGATAGCGGAGATCTGCCAAGGTCATCAGAGCACTGGTCCAAGGACACCAGTGAGGAGCCTGTCCCAGTCCAGAGACAAAAGCCTATGCAAGGATGGAGTGAATGAGTTGCAGCTCACCAAGGCCAGCAATAGTATCCTCCCTCCACCGAAATGGAACTCCCATGATTCACACGGCACTGGGTAGAGTACTCTGGAGGGTTTTTGCCCCCAATAAGACAATAATCAGCCCAACACCAGGCTTCCAGATGGGTCTAGGTTGGTGGATAGTCTGGGCAAAAGGATCAAATTATTTTTTAAGTAATGCAGCTGTCCAGAAAAAAACTTTGAAAAAGAAAGTTAGCAACTGGATTCCAATAAAAAATCTTCAGGTATGGAAAGAAGAAAAACAGCATGTGCAATTGATAACATGGTGATTGACATATTTTTATTTATTTATTTTATGTATCTGGTCCAGGGTCTCACTACACAGCTCAGACTCATAGTGATCCTCCTGTTTTCAGCCTCCCCAGCATGGGGATTACAGGCATGCACCTCCACACCTGTTTTTGGTGGCCAGTTCAGCATGCCTGGGAGCAGGACTGGAACTCCGGTTCCTGCATTTGCCTAAGCAGGCATTTAGCCCACTGAGCTATCTAGCCAGCCCGTCATTGCCATTTTGGAAAAGTTGTATACTCCTCTAGTCACATCTAACTGGGCCAGAGTCAGGCCCCTGACCCTGACCCTGAGCAGGCTAGAGAGTCTCTTTCAGCAGATCACTACCTAAGGCCTGAGTCCAGTTCTTCCTGATAAGCTAATCCAATAAGATAACTTTCTGTCTTTCTTTCTTTCTTTCTTTCTTTCTTTCTTTCTTTCTTTCTTTCTTTCTTTCTTTCTTCTTTCTTTTTTTTTGTATTTAGGACAGGGTGTAAAGGGTATGCAGGGTTTCACTGTGTAGATTGGACTCAGTGATCCTCTTGTTTACAGCTTCCCAAGTGCTGGGATTACAGGTGCATGTCACCACGCTCAGTTTCAATCACTGTCTCAGCATGTCCCAGGGGCGAGGCTGGCATGGCAGGCCCAGGGATTGAACCTCCAGCTCCTGCGTCTAAGCAGATGCTTTAATCCACTGGGTTATTTGGCCTGCCCAACTATATTGTTTTGTAACTTAAAATAAGAAACAGAAATGAGTTGCCAGTCAGTGATGGATAATTGAAACTAAAGGTCATGTACGATCCAGTGTGAAGTGTCTACTATTATCCTATGTACGTGTTGCAATTCTAAAGAAGAAGACAGAAAAAACAGAGTGGATCTAGAGGACAGAGTCAAGAGAGAAACAGAGAAAGAGAGAGGTGTGTGAAGGTTGTCTGTCTGCAAGATGTCCAAGATCTTTGACTCTGAGTCCTAGTTATCAGCTTTTTCTGAATCCCATAAGCTGTCTTTACCCCTTATGCAGTTATTCTTATCTGGGAACAGTTTTGCTCCCCCTGTTTATAGGAGATAGTTGGAAGTGTTTTTGGTTATTGCAAACTGGAGAGATACTGCTGCCTTCACGTAGTGACTTAACCCCAGGATGCTGACCAGTGTCCTACAAGGCAGAGGACCAGCTCCTTTCTGTTACCTCCAAAAAAGAGTTATCCACTCCCTAGTGTCAGTACTTCCAAAGTAGAGAAGTTCTAACCTTTTTTTTTGTTTTTATTTAATTGAATAAGTTTGCCTGGAATTCTTTTCTTTGCAAGTAAAAAATCCCTCTACTAACACCAGCATGGTCAAGGCTCTGCTAACATCATTCATTTTTCCCTTAGATTAAGTTCTTAGAAATAGTTATGTGGGGAGGAATAGGATTGAAAGACATGTATCATTTTTAGAAGCATAGATACAGATAGGCAAATTAATGTTGTGTTCTTTATTAGATTACTCAAGTGTACTGATGTCTGTTCAGATTTCACTTATAACTCATGCATTTCAGCATGTTTCTTTATTTTGGGAATAAAAAGGAACCGGAATTTTGGCTTACAAAAGATGAGACACACCTTTCCATTCCTCTAGCAGGCACCCACAATCCCACATTCTTCCCTCTTCCTACCACCTTCTTTAGGCGCTGTCCCTTGGACTCACCTTACAGCAACAGGACAAACTTGTGCCACACATGGTTCCACTTCCTTCTCCTCTACCCAAAGCAGCTGTTCACATAACACCCAACAA
>NW_004524647.1:10168850-10185297 GCF_000260255.1 Octodon degus | reverse complement strand
CTCTGCAAAAACGATAAACCTAAACAGACTAGCAAGCCCAAATCATCTTCCTATTTATTTCCTGCACAAACCTATACACTTAAAAATCAGAGACAACTTGAGTTGCTTGGTAGGACTCTAGGTTTGGGGGTTTTCTTAGGGCAGGGCCATTCTTGGCAACTATGGGCTTTCATAGGTCCCAACGGCTTAAGATACATTTATTGTATGAGGGTACTTCAGGGTAAGTTTCATCCATGATAGATTTGGAAGGCTCAGCAAAGAAGACTGAGTTCTGGATAGGACCAGCATGCTGCTGCTCACTTCTGTTGTGGGTTGTGGTCAGTGGCTAGCATGCACCTTCTCATACATTTCAGAATGACTTAAATACTTCTGAGTGTTAATTTAGGAAATAAAATTTGATGTAGGAAATAAAATGATCCTTTTGACCATTGCCATCTCAAAAGTATGGAAGCTCTGCTTATGGCACTTGCAAGGCCTCAGAAACAAGGCTCCATGCCTGGGAAGAGTTCCTGTAAATTAAAATGGCAGGACAAGTGCACTCTTAGCCACTAAAATAGTCTTGGCCATTCAGCCAGGTACCACCTGGGAACAACACACTTTGTCCCCCCATTCTGTTGTGGCATTGAGTGTGACTCCTCAGAATCCAGTAACTTAGGGATGCCCTCCCTATGATGCCAACCTTTGAGATTTAATCAGCATTTAGCTGTTAATCATTTATATATTTTATTTTTGTGGTACCCGTTAATCATTTATTTATTCAATAAAAAAATTGAATATGCCTGATGCTAAGTGTTGGCAGTGCATAGATGAATATGGAGCTGTTTTGACCCTTGCTGCACTCTTTTCCTGAATTTTACTGGCTATGGTTTAGGGCTGTATCATTCATTCATTTACCAGTTGATTAACCACTATTCTGTTATTTTTTACATATCCAAAGCCGTATGTTAAAGATGCCTGAATTTTTTGCTTGAAATGTGTAAAGATTTGTAAATTAGGTGTTTACCTGGCTGTGCAGTAGATTCTGGACATCAGCATATCCGTATGCAGATGAAGGGCGGATGCTGTCCATGCACGGGAGGTGGACTGTTCAGCACAGCGGAGGTGATCTGTGAGTGATCCATACACTCTGCCATGGGTGAGCTGCCAGATGTACCAGGAAACAACAAAAGCACTCGCAGGTGATTTTAAACAGTGTTGTCTCTGGTGTCCAATGTAATTTTCACATTCTTGGCCTTAGAAAGCTACGGTCTGATCTGAATGCTCACCAGTATTTTAGAACTAGATTTACGGTTTATTTCACTCACCTTAAAGTAGCTTCAAGGCGAGACTTTAAGCCTATGAATGGGTCCAGTGCTATCTGTTATAGACATAAAGGCAAATCAAGAAGACCAGTGGACTGCCACCTAAATCCTTTCATCCTGAGAGTCTTGTCTATAGATTTAAGGGCATTCTTGTATCATAAGAAAAAGGCAAGGATAGTGAAATGAGATCATGTATATCAATATTCTTTCTCAAGTTCTTTATGGGTATTGTTTCATAGAAGTAACACAAGAGCCATGTGTGGTGGTGCACACCTCTTATGCCAGCAGTTGGAGGCTGAGGCAGAAAGATTGCTGTGAGTTTGAGGTTGGCCCGTGCATAACTGAGTTCAAGAAAAGCCTGAACTACATAGTGAGGCCCTATCTCAGAAGCAGGAAGAAGAAGAAGGAGCAAAAGGAGGAGAGGGAAGGGGAGGAAGAGGAGGAGAGGATGGACGAGGGGAGATGGAGGAGGGAGAAGGGGAAGGAGGAAGAGGGGATGGGAGGGGAGGAGAGGGAAGGGAGAAAAGGAGAGGAAGAAGAGGAAGACAAAAAAGGAGGAGGGGGAAGAAGAGGAGGAGCAAGAGAAGAAGGAGAAGGAGGAATGGGAGGGAGAGGAGAGGAAGGAGAAGAAGAGGAAGAAGAAAAAGGAGGAAGAAAAGAAAGAGGAGGAGGAGGAGAGCAATATAGTGAATTTAGAGGGAATTATCATGGTTCTTATCCAATTTTGCTGTGAATTACTAAAGTATAATTGCTGATACTAGTAACATGTTGAAATCAAATAATGGCCCAAATTTCCTGGAAGAACACCTGGCACAAAATTAGGTGCTTCATCAATATTTGCTTTAGTTATGTATTTTCTCTAAAAACAAACTTAAAGTTTACCAAGTAATTTGTGTTCTTTGGAAATGAGAAGAGATGTCAAGGCCCAACTTAACTAGGAAGGTCATTATGAAGATGACGTAAAATGATGCCCAAAAATAGATACTAAACAACCAAAACATAATAAAGGTATGTCACGTATAAGAATAGATATGCCAAAATGAAACCAGTATTCTGTCCAAATAATATGAGCTAATACAAACAAATAAATGAAAACAAACTAAAATATTTGTGAAGGGGTCCCCACCTACAAAACAGACAGCAAAACTTAGTAGTTTGTGGATATCACAATTTGCTGTTGCTTTATTCCCTGCTACATTCTGGCACTTGTTCCTAGCCTCAAACACAGGGCATAGGGAGTAAATTACAAAGCACTGATCCACATGAAGGTATTCCCCAAAGCATACAGTATACTGTATACATCAAAGCATTCTGCAAATGCTCTACAGAGCTAACAATTGGGGTGACCCTGAGCCTTTAAAAAGGATTAAGTACACTTCAGATAACAGTTCAAGAAACAAAAAAAAAAGCTCAGTATATTGAGTAAAATCTCCAAATGTGCTGTTCAAGTGAGTAGACTTCAATAATCTGGCTAATTACTTTGTGTCTTGACAACTCCAGAAAAAATGAAGCACTTATGTAGATTTTGATTTGCATTTCCCAGGCAATGGAAGAAATTCCTAGGCAACAACTTTGCCAGTGGAGTGGTGAACGTGGTAGCCAGTGGTAGTGAGCTGTCCCGACAATGAGGCAGCTGTGACCCCAGGGAAGAGCTGTGGCCACAGGGGAGAGCCCCTTTTGCTTGGCACCCTCCTGATCCAGAGTGCAGTTCCCCATTGCAAACTTGCACTGCTCAGATCTTTGCTGGGAGTTTCCCTCCCACTTCTGCCCACAGGCTTTCCTGGCAGGTGCTTCCCTGACCTGGCCAATCCCTCCAAATTCAGAATGATTCATCCACCCTGCAGTTGTCCACTGGGAAGCAGTTTGGTCCCAGGATCTGTACTGAACGCTAGAGAAACAGGAAGCATTGAGAGAGATGTATTTTCTTAGAAACTACATCCTTGAAGGAAAGAGGAAAATGTAAACTTATTAATTATTAAATAATAACTGATAATAATGACAGTAATAGAATTTATATTTCTGGAAAAAAACAAGATGTTTAATGTCTGGGACAAGGGTCTGCACTTACTGCTTGTTTATGATTTTAGCATGCTTAATAAAATCCTTAGGTGCGTTTCATTCATTCACAGCTGGCAGGTGCCAATAAAACATTTTTCTCTTAGGTAAACTACAAGTATAATCCCAATAAGGTTATGTAGCTGTTTTGATGGGACAATGGCAAGTCAAAGGTGTTTTTTTTTTTTTTTTTTTTACAATGACCAGTTTGCATATTTTTTTCCTTATACCTCCTGAAGGAGCCTCATTGCCACAATCTAGGAATTTTCTCACACTCCAGGATTGATCAATTTCCAAAGTTGTTGAAAGTGACAGATGTTCTACAGAACAGCTTTCTTCTAAGGAAATTCTTCAAGGTTCACAAGAATCCATCCTGACAGGAAGGGGAGAGAGGAGGCATCCCTGACTGTGCTCCACCTCAGGTGAGACCCATCTGGATTTGGCATTTCCACTGAAGTTATCCCTGGCTTTTTCCAAACTCTCATGTTCATTCTTTTGGTAGTAATCATGATTATTGCAATCAGTGGAGCCTTGTCCTTTGCTGTGTAGTCCTTGTGAAATTCTGACATGATCTTTGATCAAGAAAGAAATCTAGACCCTCAGGAAACTGCATTCTAATGTACTTCAAAAGTTCATAACAGCCAACCAACAATTGGAAGCCCAATGAAGAATCAAGGAATGTCTGAAGGGTAACCAAATGACCAGTCCTTGCTTCTTTCCTCCAACAAGTGCTCTGTGAATTCAGTGAAAGCATTTTTGCAAAAACTAGAGCATGGACGCTAGTGTGCAGAGTGTCCCTGTTACATTTGTATGTGCACCTCCATTCCTTGGCCTTTGGATAAGGAAGAAAGTGTAAGAATAACCACAGAGTCAAAAATAAGTTCCCGTAAATTTGAATTTCGGATATTGGAAGTTTTATGTTTAGGATTCTTAAGTGTTTTGCTTGTAAAAAATTACAAAATTGTATAAAGATTTATGAATTATACTTTTATCTGTAATAAATACTGTCTGAGCAAAAATATAAAAGGAAGAGAAAAATGATTGATAACGTGATATGCTAATCTAAAGACTTGTTTCTTTTAATCCAACTCAAGGGGACTTGAATCAATTCTTCAACCTTGTAGTGACTACTAAAGACAAGGAAGGTGACAAGACATTGAGTGGTGGCTGCTCTAGGGGCAGACACTGGTCTTGCTCACTTCTAACATGAGAAGGGGGCAGCACCCATGACCTGCATAACAGTGAGAGGCTGGAGAGAAGGCTGTCTCATCAGGATTTCTGGTGGAAGGAGCACACTGCCCTGCCCAGAAAGATTTGTGGCAGCTGTTGCTGTTTGTGGTCATGGAGGTTGGTCATTTATGTCCCTTGCAATGACCGTCAGCCTTCAGCTCTCCTCGGATGCTTGACCAGAAGTATAAGAATTTATGAAAAAAGGATTACACACATAACATAGGCAAACTGCTGGGCATGCCAGAGGATTCTAACTTCCCTACAGCCAGATGGTGATGTGGAGAATAAAATTGTTTATACAAAAAGAACAAAAGGAAGTGAAGAGCAGACGAGGTTCTGTGATTCTGTCCAGAAACTTCACTTCATGGAAAAAAAAAAAAAAAACAAAAACAACAACAACAAAAAAAAACCTATTCTTCTTGATGATTGCCAGGCAAAGACTTAATGATGGCAAAACATAAAAAATTAAAAGGGATGACAATTTCTGAAATCCAAGAAATTTACCACTGCTATGGAATGCAATGAGTTGTAAGTCTATTTCTTTCAATATCTTCTCTAGAACCCTTTAAAATCAATGAGAACAGTTGAAGATTTTCCTCTGTTACAACAGAAATTATATGATGTCATTTATTATTCTCCAAGGCTCAGAACCGGGGACTCAGACATCAAAAAATATTGGATGGATAGAAGGAAGGAAGGGTGGATGCTTGGATGGATGGACGGATGGATGGATGAATGGATGGATGGATAGAAAGACAAGGGAATGGTTGATGATGTCCTATAAGGCTCACCCTAATAACTGATATTAAAGGACAGCTGCAATGGTAGGCTCCATGCTAAATATTTTATCTCTGGCATCTCTTTTAATGACACTTCTTTAAAAAATAGTTAATGCTTCATTAAAAGACCTCATTTTTAAAATCCTGTTTTCTGACCTCCCTATGCTCCATTTTTCTGATCCCCTTCCCCATCTCCAAAAATCCTGTCTCCCTGATTCCTAGCTTCTGTTCTTTATTGTACTTATTTATATTTTAGGTTTCTAATTGTCTCAGTTGCTGTTCTCTCATTGCAGAGACAAATACCCAACACCCAAAATGAAATGAGGAAAGGTCTATTTAGCTCCCAGTTAGTGGAGGTGTCAGTCTATACTCAGTTGGCACATGGCAGAGAGCAACTGTTCGTGGCTGCAAAGAGCAAGAGAGCAAGAGCAAATGGGAGTAGCGGCAACAATGGCAATTCTGCCTCCCTTATAATGCATTCAGGCTATCTGCCCCAGGCTAGGTGTAGTACTCACACCCATAATCCCAGTAGCACTGACACCCATAATCCCAGTGGATCATGAATTAATCACAAACTCTAAAAGTCTGCTGCATTACTGCATGAGGCTTTACGAGGACAACTAGACACAAACCATAACACTCACATAAGAGAAATCAAGCAAAATCATACATACCTATGCTAATTCCTCAAAATGAATGTAAATGTAATGTATTGCAAGCATGTACCTATAAGGAAATTCAAGGCCTAGTAAGTAGGCAGCGGGAACGCAACCCTTATGCAATACAAAGCAAAGAACATTACCGCTTCGTTTTCCAGGGTTTGGCTCCCACTGCCCACATTCAGACAATCTGTAGGCACACAGACTTTCTTCAGAGACTGGGGGTGTCTTTGGGATGTTTATAATTTCTGTATCTTCATTTTTAGTATGTATTTAATATATAGTGCTTTGTGATACTATATAGATACAAAAACTGAGTTAATTAAAATGTCTTAAAAGAATGTCAGAGGATTAATATGAAAATCATGCAAACACCTTCATATACCAAGTGTAATGGTACAATTCTGGTAGCGAGTTTAAGAAAAATGTGAGAAGAAAAACAGCCTGTGGTTAAGTAACAACTCTACTTAGCTGTCGTCTCTTGTCCCTGTGAATAATCTACTCAGTCTAGGTTATGTTCACTACATCTAACTTCTTTATACTTCTTATTTTTCTGTCTGTCCATCTGGTTTTGCCTGTTTGTTTCTAGCATTAAAGAGCAATATCATTAACAGCATGATTAACTTTTTAAACATGCCATTTCCTCTATCTGTGCTGGGAATGGAAAACTACCATTTGCATAATTTTTTTGTGACACATCCTCCTGTCCATTCAGTATCTAAGTAAGAGGTTGCAGTTGTCTGGCAATAAAATGTCAGCTTTCTCATTTGCTCTCCCCTTTTTATTGTCACTGGTGAATGTGTCCCTCACACTCTTGCTCTAGTGTAGGTTGTCAGTATTGAGGGAGGGCTTCTTTCTCACCACTTAGAATTAGAAGCATCTCATTTAGATGTTAATTGCTTTAATAAGTAACCCATAGTCTTTCCTAACTCCTAGGCTGAGACAGGTCTTTTAGAGTAGGCTTACTTCAGTACAGCAACTCTTGAGTGCTTTAGAGAGAAGAGACTATCCTAGGTAAGGGCACATGACAGGGGGCTACCCATAAAACATCTGGGTATGTTAAAGCTTTCCCTGATGATGATTCCAGCTCAGTGTCGCCATTACTGGGTGCTGAAGTCTTGGGTCCAGTTTCCAAAGATACCAAGATTCTTGAAGTGTTTTCAAATTCCGTCGAGCTCCTGTTATCTCTTTGGGGACAATATATGAAATGACAGAGTATGACAACAACAGGCACTGTGACAGCCAACAAGGCTCTAAAACCATGCAAAGGGAGGACAAAAACATGCAACTCAGACAAGTGACGTGGGAAGGCAGGCAAAGCCTGAGAGAATTGCAATCACCAGTGCTCCTGTTTGCATTCATATTGCTGGGCTCCTTTGGTGCACTCTAGGAATGGTGCAATAGAATCTTAAGTACGTGTGCAAGGAAACTGAGAAAATAGTTAACTACCCTTCCTCTGAGAGACCTGTCTGAATTCAGAATCTGTCTAGACAGATTGTAAATCCACTGAGTAATTAGCTCACTCACCATAACTATCAAGTTAAAAAAAAATAAAGAGCATTAGAAACTGCCGCATTAAATCAAACTGCAGCCAATTCTTTCCCATGGGCTGCCCTAACGAAGTACCACAAGCTTAGTGGCTTTGGCAACAGAAATATATTATCTCCCAGTCTGTGGGGTCACAAGTCTAAGAGCTGGGAATTGGCAAAGTTCATTTTTTCTGAGGCTTTTCACATGAATCTTCTGTAGATTCTGGGAGTTTATTGGCAATCTTTGGCATCCTCTGATGTGTGGAAACATCGTTCTATTCCTAGTGTTCATCTTCACATGGCAGTGTCTCTCTGTTCGTGTGTGTGTGTGTGTGTGTGTGTGTGTGTGTGTGTGTGTGTGTCCAAGCTTTCCCTTTGTGTAAGGACATCAGCCATCCTGGATTAGAGGTCCTTCTTAATCCCGTATGACTTCATCTTAACTAATTCTGTCAGCAAAAGCTATATGTCCAGGTGAGATCAGTTCTAAAGTACTGGGTTTAAACTTAAAAGAGTTTTGGAAGGAGGCACAATTTAGCTCATAAAAATTATGAAAAATGTTTTATTAATTGTTGTTTTGGGGTGAATCCTAAACTTCCCTTCTCCAATTTGAGGTCTTCTTGCTGGAATGTCTGCTCTGACTCCCAGACTCATAGTTTTCCTACTTATAGGAAGCACTGCAGCAAAATTTCCCACTGGTCCTAAGGAGAGTATTTGGTAACTTATCATTGGTGTCTTATGTAATGATTGATTATAAGATAAAACACAGGACTAATACAAACTTTCGAAGGTTTCTGGAGCATTACAAGCATTCTATTTAAAATTAAAGATTTGTTTATGTGTGCTAGATATAGATGATTCAGAAAGCTTTCCTTTAAAGCAAATAGCTTGGGTTCTAATCTGTGCTTATAAATCCAAATAGGAATACTTTTAAATAACAAATGAACATAAGAACCAAATAATCCTGTTGAAATGCACTTGTAAACAGAATGACATCCTTCTTCTACAGATAATTAGGAAAAAAATAGGTCATATTTCTTTGAATTGCTTTTGCAATAAAATTATCCACATTAAAACTGCTTAAGTCTAAACTGTCACTTTGTCACCTTCTGTCACTGTTTTGCACTCTTAAAAATTAGAGTTATTTGATTCAAATTTGGTAGCAAAAGCTCAGTGTGAAACATAATTGACAAACACTGAAGGACTGAACTATGTGTGTGGCCCAAGAAGATCTGGTATAACCAAACAGCCATCAAATTGCCTATGCAGAGTCTGGGCTGAAGCTGGACTAGTGAGTGTCACTATACCAGGTCAGAGAACAAAGAGCAGTGTTTTTTGATACTAGAAACAAAAATACCAAATACGGGGACTGCAGCATAGCAGAAAGTCACATCTCATATTCCTTAGAGGAGAGTCTGTAGAAAGAATTTTTTTGCTCAGTAGTATTTTAATTGAAGACTGAAATAAAGATACCATATGATTATATTATACTGAAACCCAATGGTACCTAATAACTTTATTTTTTTGTGAAAACACAAAGAGTATATAATCAAAATGCTCCTATCAAAAATAAAGTGAAGGCTGGCCAAATAGCTCAGTGGATTAAAGCGCCTGCAAGTAGGTGCAGGGGCAGGGGGTTTGATCCAGAAGTTGCTCTTTCAATCTCAAAATACACACTGAATTGAAAAATTACCATAAGCAAGTCAATTTATGCACAAATGTTACATGTTTTAAATAAAACAAATAAGTTTTATCTGAAGCCAGCACATCACTATTCAATGTGCTTAAACTTTTCCTGTGATTTCTGTTTTCTTTTCTAGGGTTTTTTAATATAATGTTCCAATTTTCTTCTAGGTATTTGGCATTGTATTCCTTTTTTCTTTTGCAACTTTTTGCAATGAGTTTTAATAAGAATTTATTAGGAAAGTAAAATGAAAGTACAAAAACAAGTTTATACAGCACATAAAACTGTTCTTTCTAGGCTGAGAGGCAGCTAATTGTTATTTTAAAATTCAGTTGTGAAGACGGACTATTTTCTAAATTCACTTCTGAATTAAAACTTTCGAATTTATTGTAAAATGCTTGCATTTATTTTGAAGTAAAGCTTTTGTTTTCTAAATTGGTTTAACTTCAAGCACAGAAATTACATACATTTTATTAGTTTGGGTTTTTAATAACATCAGTCAAATTGACTGAACCTTTTATAAGGTAGAAAAAAATTTGGAGAAAAGAGAAATAATTACCTCTTTTGACTTTTAAGTTGTACAATCCCCTTTGAAAAAATGCTCAAAGGCTCTATTTTACACCTGCATATACGCAACCATTTTACCTTTTTATTCAAAAAGAAGACAATTTTCTATTTCACTGTAGTTTAATGCTATGAAGAAAATGGCCACAAATTTCAAGACGCTCTGCTCTGAGCCACTATGCTGGCTTCTTGGGGCTCACATCCTCCATGGAAGGGAGGCTCTGGAAAGCACCATGGGGTGAGCTCATGTTCAGGGTCTGAACCCACCGCTGTCTTCCCAGTTATTGGCCGCTACCCCTTGGTGAGAGCTAGGAGCTCTTTCTACATTTTCCCCTACAACCCTATTCCATCTTACATCTATTCAAGCATGGCTGATTACAGAAACTAAATAAATGAATTTTTTAAATTGATAACTTTTATTTTACAAGAAAAAAATTTTAAATAATTAATTAGCAAACTATATTAAACTTATTGTTATTGTTATCACAATAATAATAAATCCCAAGCATTCATTGAGTGCTCACTATTGACAGGTATTATATATTGTAATTTATATTATTTCATTTGTGGAAAATTTAAGATACATAGGCACATACTTATATCTGTGTATATGTATTATGTACTTAAATATATAAGTGGATATATATCTATACCGTACATAAGCATGTACACAAAGAAGATCATTAAAATTATCCACAACTCGGGCCAGCGAGACAGCTCAGTGGACTGAGTACCTGCTTAGGCAGGCACAGGGGCCGGGATTCGATCCCTAGCATGGCATGGTACACCGGCCCTGCCCCCAGGCATGCTGAGGTGACAACCGAGTCTGGGTGTGGTGGCACACGTCTGTAATCCCAGCACTCTGGAGGTTGATACCAGGAGGATCACTATGAGTCCAAGCTGCATAGTAAGACTCTGCACAAAATACAAAACAAAGCAACAACAACAAACATTATCCACATCTCTGCTACCTAGTCGGATAATCATTATTCACCTGTTGCTATGTCTACTTTTTCGTCTGTATGTAGTGGTAACTGAAATAATGAAATCATACTTCACTTTGTTTTATAACTAGTCCCTTTCACTTTTCACATTGTGAATATTTTTTTATATAAAAATCCTTCCTTAGCATTATTTTTAAAAGCTATACAGCATGTCATTGTATCACAGTAATCAGATTTATTTAAACAATGTCCTGTTATTTAAATACTTAGATGATTCTTGGATTTTTGCTATGACCTACAGAGCCACAGTAAACATTTATGAAAGTATATTTTTTCATAGAACAATGATTTGATCACTGAATTTCTTTGTTTCTATTAAATTTAAAAAGTCAGAGAAGACATTTTAAAAATCACTACTCAAGGGATGTTTTTGTATAACTGAAACCGAAGATCTTACGAAAGGATAGGAGAATTTTAATCATCACCCTTAAAATAAGGAGAGTTTGGGTTTTTTTTATTGGCAGTAAAAGTATCCCAACATCACAGAAAAAACACACGGAGGGCTGAGACCAATCTATTCCAACTTCTCATAAGGCCAGGCTTGGCAGGAAAAACACATCTTTGGAGGAAACTACATTTGTGAAATACAATGATCTAGGAGAGGCTCTGCAGAAGTTGAATTCTCTTCCCCTTCTTTGGCAATAAAATCAAATTTTAGCTGCCACCATTACTTAAGTCACACCTGGTGCTTCTTCCATGCACAGTCTTCTGTGAACATCTGTAAGCTTGTTCCTCTTTACACACTTGAGGATGTTATGTCATATCTGAATATACACCCATATGTTTCATATTTAAAATGTAAATTTTGTAATTAGGTCAACAATTCTTAAATCTTTCTGAACCAAACAAAACACATTTATCTGATTATCATAATAGCAACATTATGTTCTGTTTGCAGAAACGCTCATGAATACAGTCAAAGGAGTTTAGGGTTTTTTTTTTCCCCCTCTGTTGATCGTATCTTTTTAATGAAGAATGTTCAGGGAACAAAAGCGAATTTGGCAAATGCACATTAATTCTTGCACCGGAAAGAAGAATGTTCTAGGGAGACACTAAGATGTGTGTGTTTTCAGAACCTGACATCCGAGCATGTCACTCTGGATCACGGCGTGCTTCATGTTTGTACCGATATGAGAGTGGTGGCTGGACATGTGCCTGGCATTTTTCACAATTGGTTTTGTTTTGGCAGAACCAGGGATTGAACTCAGGCCCTTGCACTTGCCAGGGAAGCGCTTATTCTACTGAGCCATCTACCCAGCCCCATTTTTCATAATTGGGAAAGTCCTGCAATTTCAGAGAGCCTCCCAAAGGTCATTAACTTGAAAATCTACAAACACTGGCTTGAACAACACTTTCAATCCTCCAGGAACTCAATTGTCAGTAAAATTGCAGACATTTGGACGATAGACAAAGCTCTAGTTCAAAAAAATTTTACATGGCTAATATTTCTTTCTCTCTGGCTTCTCATTTTCTTTTTAAAGTCAGTAAAAATGTACCCAATAGCATGATATCACACACACACACACAAATAATATTCTTAAAGAAGTTCTGAAAACAGTGCTCCTTGAACTTTTAAAAATGCAGGTGCTATTTTCTCTGACTTAAGATGTTATCATTAATTGAAAGTATGTACTATTTGAGTGCTTCAAAAATGTAGATTTTTGTGGTTTACCCTTCCCATGTATATTGTGTGATATAACAAATCTGTGCACACACAATGTATAGCATCATTTTGTTTCTTTTTGTTCTTCAAATTAATGGTATTACTGTTCTTTAATTTACTTTTTAAACATATGGTATTATATTTTTGAGATTAATCCATGTTGAGGCCCATGGCATCTACTTAAAGGAAAAATGTACTTTTTAAAGAAGTATTTGTGCCTTTACTCACTTGGCAGGCAGCTGGCAAGGTGTACCCAAGAATGCCAAAGCAGGAACAGGCATATGAGTACGAGTTACCATATCCGATTGGGAGCAAGTCTGGCGATGTCTCTGAAGATTACTCAAAGCATGGAATAAGGGTGACTACCATCCCAGGTCTCACTACACAGCTCAGACTCATAATGAGCCTCCTGTTTTCAGTCTCTGCAGTGCTGGGATTATAGGCGTGCGCCACCACATGGAGTCTCAGTGGCTGGCTCAGCGCACCCAGGAATGGGGCTGTGTGGCTTGCGGTACTGGCAATTGAACCCCAATCCCTGTGCTTGCTCAAGCAGGTGCTTAGTCCACTGATCTTGCCAGCCCTGGATTCTCATACAACCTTTAAAAAGCATGATTAAACCTAAAAAAAATTAAAAAAAATGATATCATATGGAAATATTTCTAAATAATGTTTCAGAGTTTACATTCTTGAAGCATACAAACTGTTTGTGAATTAAAATATATAACATATACATGTAAAATCTGATATTATCATGCATCATTCTCTTTATCTGAATACAGTTTTGTTGAAACCAATAATATGCAATTCAAATACAATAATGCAGTTTTAATAAAAGTTCAAAAGCAAAAAATAAAAATAAAAAGTATTCACTAGCAGCTCAATATGTAAATATACATACCGCTACTGATGTCAGTATCAAAATTGCTACTGTTAGAATTCAGCATAGGTGTACAACATGTCACTAATGGTGTTTTCTCAATATGAAGAGTTTCCCTTCTCTACCACCCCTGCTTTCACTCTGCCCTCTCACCACATACACCCACCCCTCACTGAAGTGTTTAGAAAAAGACTCATACACTGCTGGATACCTATTTTAATTGTAGACAAGAAAGACCCAGAATTAGGATATTCTGTGTTCTTCCTTTTGCCTAAACCAGATAAACTTCACAAAAAAGTAGTATATGTGGTGAAATGTCAGGGTCATAAAGGATTCATCTTTTGTCTTCTTTTCATGTGAGCAAAAGTTCCTAGCCATATTGTGACTAGAGTTTTGATTTCATGTATTTTTAAGATGCAAAAAATTTCATTAAGCATTTACCAGGTGCTTATTTTTAAATACAGAAGATTGTACCTATTAATTCTGCTCCTAAGTATAGACCTCTTTGGTCAGTCAGCTTTATTCTGTGTAAAAAGTAATAATAAAATCTTACTGATCCACAAATGAAGAATTATGGGCACATAAAAAATGCACTTGTTTCCTGCTCATGTGTGTTGTGGTCCAGTTGATTTTGGATGGACTTGGCTGGGCTGGGCTTTCTGCTGTGGGATGGAGCCCATATGGATTCTACATGTCTGTCATCCTTTTAGCTCCAGGAACCATTCAAGTCCCATTCTTTTTGTGGCCAAACAGACACACAACTGGCAAGCATGGTGGGAACCTCTCCTTGATCATGTCCACTGCAACTACATCAGCCAAAACAAGACTTTAAGTCAAGAGGAAGGTTAAGAGGCAGGAAATAAAGTGCAGGCACCTGAGGTCAAAGCAATTGTCAAATGAACATCACTATGGCAGAACAGTACTTTGGAGGCAAGGGTGGGAGGATATTTGTTAAACAATAAAGAATCTTACCTATCATATCCCTGCCACTGTATTTTGTTTTGTACTGGAAATTCAGTGAACAAAATTAAATCCTCCCCTATGCTTCTGTTTTGGGTGGTGAAGCAGACATTGAATCAATACAGTTCGTAGTCAAATGGCAACCACACTGGAGGACACTGCGGGTAGAATACTGTCACTTAGTACATAGTCAGCAATTTTTTAAGACAACTAAGTGAACCAAGGACTAGTTATTTAGTGTAAGGATGTTTCAGCCACAGAGAATAGCCAGAAGAAAAAGAGCCATACATTAGGAACAATTGGCTTGCCACCTTCAAAAAAATAGCAAGAAAGCCAAGCCTGCCTGGAGGATAATGACCTCAGGCAGTCTTTGAGGACTTAAGACTTCTCAGCTTTACCTGAGTGCTCCTGAAAACTGGTAGAGAGCTCAGAGCTGGTGAATTGTAAGTATAAAGAAGTGTGGAGCTTGCAGATCTATACAAATGTTTCTGTTTTAGTTAAGCCACCTTTTGTGGACCTCTTCCAATACCAGTTATTCATTTCACGAATTCACCCATGAAGGTCTAACATGTGGAACATTATTTTCCATAGAAGTGCTTGTGGAAGTGCCACGGCTGGAATTCAGCACAGGTATACAACTTGTCGCTAAGAGTGCTTTCTCAACTTGAAGACCTCTGTGTTTCCCTGATTTCTTTTTTGACAACACAGTGTGATATATTCTGCTTATGGCTGTTTTTAAAACTCCACAATCTGAGAAATGGGTTCAAATATGAAACTGCCTCCATTGTTAGAAATATCATGGAATTTTCCACAACTGATTGACCTTACAGATCCCCTGGGTACATGGTGTCACAGCAGAACTGGATTCGAGACTCCCATCTTCGACCTGAACAGCTGTCACCTGAGGCAGTCCTGCTCCTGGGTGAGGGAGCACAGCAATAGATCCGGTTGTAGCACAAAATGAGATTCCAAAGAGGTTGCTACCTCTTTCAAAAATGCAGAGAAGGACATTGCTTAGCCATAGCTCTCTGGTTCCACGCCTACCATTCTGTTTCTTTATTCCTTTGCCATTAAGAAGGAAACTTAATCATCTTTTACCAAATTTGCTTGCCATAGCCAGAGAATTTCAGTGAGGAAAAGATAAATCCCTAGAAGCATAGGCTCCTAACAGATGGTAGTAAACGAGCCTGAAAATATTTCAAAACCTGCCCTAATTTTCATTCCCCAAATGTTTCTCCTGCACAGCCTTTTTTCTTCTTTATAATAGCTACTTCCTTTATTGTCTCCAATGGTCCCATTTTGGTTTAATTTATGCTTCCTTATGTTTTACGACTCCATCCAAATTACCACAGAACATAGGCAACTCCACAAAGAAAACTTGCAACATTTCAATATTTTTTCTATTCATTTTACTGTATTGGTTGAATAGTCCATTGAAGATAAAGAAAACTGTGTGCTTTTTTTAAAAATATGCATTTCTCAGTTGAAGAGAAAATGTTTGCATTAGAAAGAAGGTTCATTCTGTAAATAGTGAAAGCTTACTTCATGTAAAGAAAGGGGTGTGGTTTTTAATCTAAGACATAAAACAAATTTGTAGTTATCACTGAGAAGAGGCACTAAATAGCAAAAATACTTCATACCACCATAGGAATCCTTCTGGGATAATGTCATTGTGCAGTGAAAATATTTCTGTTCTACTGATACTAGTTATATTGTTGTGCCATTTCAGTGCTGTTTTATCTCATTATAAAGGCATGATTCATAAAATAGAAGATTATGTATGCATAATTACATGTAATACATAGTATCAGATGCTGTAACTATGTTTAATTTTTTTAAATGAATTTGGTACAAGGTCTCGCTACCCAGCTCAGACTTGTAGTTATCCTCCTGTTTCAGCATCCCCAGCACTGGGATTACAGGCATTCACCACTATGCCTGATTTTCGTGGCCAGCTCAGTGCACCCAGGGCAAGGCCAACACAGCATGTGGTTGCCGGGAATTGAGGATCCCACCTGGGTCCCTGCACTTGCCTAGGCAAGTATTTAGACTGCTGAGCTATCTCCACTGGCCTGACTGTTTAATGTTTATAAAATCCCTTTGCTCCTGAGAGCCTAAAAATAATTGTATGATAACAGGTGAGCT
>NW_004524647.1:10165914-10167980 GCF_000260255.1 Octodon degus | reverse complement strand
AACTCACATCCTTGTGCTTGCCAGGGAAGTGCTTATTCTTCTGAGCCATCTCCCCTATCTTCTTCTTTATAATAACATCTATTTCCTTTTGGATTGCAAGTTAACACAGATTTATAGTAAAAATATTTAGGAAATATGGAAAAGTACGTGGAAGAAATGAAAATTTTTGCACAGTCCCACCACCCAGAAGCAGTCATTATGTTTGTTTTAAGTATTTGTTTAACATTCATTTACCATTTCTGAGATCATAGAGACCTGAAAATGTATTGTTTTGGAGCCTGCATTTTTTACTTGATGGCTGTGTAATAATTCCCCACAAACAGCTATCTAGAGTTAATTTGACCATTTTCCTTTAGTGAGTTGTCCATTTTCTGCTTTTATGAATGTTTTTGGTATTTTAGGGCAGGGATGTCTTGGGAATATAGATTCCTCAGTATCCTCCTAAGATAAAATCTTTGAAATAAATTTCCTATATTAGGGGGACTCACCATTCTAACACTTGAAATTTGTACTGGTAGAACAACTCATTATAAAAGTTATTGCTGTCGACTCTAAGTGCAGCAGAGTCTGGAACCCATTTGTAGAACCTGGGCAAACACAAATGCTCTTTTCTCCAGAACTTGATACTTCTCTACATAACATTTTTGCTGGTAAGTAAGAGTCACAATGAGAGGGCAAATATGAAATTCTGTTTAAGAGCACAGATCCATAATTCCACAGGTTAAAGGACACTGCTTACCTGTGCAACTATGATGGCTTAGGCTGAAGCAGACAGTGTCCTGAGATTGATATGCAAACACAGAAGCCCGTTGTTCACCACGCATCATGGTGCCAAAGGAAGTCACTGGCCAAAGTGTTCATTGTCTTTAAAAAGAAGTGTTTCCAACATCTCTGTCATTGCTTTTGGGCTTAGAAAAATTTGGGGAATAAAAAGTAACTTTGTTCATTTTTGACAACAGGGAGAAAAGCAGACTCTCATGGGCCTTTCTAGGAAGAAAAAGGATGATAAGGACCACTCTTCATGACCTGACTTAATTCACTCCCACTAGGGAGGGTGGCCGAGGATGCTGGCCCAGTCAAACAATGGGGCACAATGTAGAATTCCAACCAGAGGAATGGACGCTCTCCTGCTGAGGTCAACAGCCACTCCTGAAAGTGAGCTGACAAGATACTGTTCTGGGCCTCCCTCTGCTTGGCGCCTACCGCCGCCACCCCGCCCCGGCCCCGGGAGTGGCCGCGGAGTGCCCGCCGCCCACACCGGGTCTCGCGGGAGGCGGGCTCGGCACGAAATAAATCAGAATGAATTATGCAGAAAAGCCTGATGAAATTACGAAAGATGAGTGGATGGAAAAGCTCAATAACTTACATGTCCAGCGGGCAGACATGAATCGTCTCATCATGAACTACCTGGTCACAGAGGGCTTTAAGGAAGCAGCAGAAAAATTTCGAATGGAATCTGGAATTGAACCAAGTGTGGATCTAGAAACCCTTGATGAACGGATCAAGATTCGGGAGATGATCCTGAAGGGCCAGATTCAGGAGGCCATTGCCTTGATCAACAGCCTCCATCCAGAGCTCTTGGACACAAACCGGTATCTGTACTTTCATCTGCAGCAACAGCATTTGATTGAGCTGATCCGCCAGCGTGAGACTGAGGCAGCACTGGAGTTTGCCCAGACACAGTTGGCGGAGCAGGGCGAGGAAAGCAGAGAGTGCCTCACAGAGATGGAGCGCACACTGGCCCTGCTGGCCTTTGACAGCCCCGAGTAGTCACCCTTTGGAGACCTTCTCCACATGATGCAGAGGCAAAAGGTGTGGAGTGAAGTTAACCAAGCTGTTCTAGATTATGAGAATCGTGAATCAACACCCAAGCTGGCAAAATTACTGAAACTACTACTTTGGGCTCAGAATGAGCTGGACCAGAAGAAAGTAAAATATCCCAAAATGACAGACCTCAGCAAGGGTGTGATCGAGGAGCCCAAGTAGAGCTGGCGCAGGCAGCCCTGGTGCCCGCAGCCATGATGGCACAGGACTCGCCTCCCTCGGACTGTGACTGGAAGGTTTTC
>NW_004524647.1:10149779-10165654 GCF_000260255.1 Octodon degus | reverse complement strand
TACAGCCTCCCTCTCAAAGTTCGTGAAGAGCACTGACATTGCTCTGCTTTCTGTTAGCTTGCAGGCCAACAGTGTGTTTTCTTAATTTTCTAAGTCCTGTCAGGCCTTTATCTTTAGTTTTTCCTTACCCTGTTTTTATTTTACTTTTTGTTTCATTTCTCATAGGAAAGAATATATAAATTTGTAAATCCTAATTCAAAGATGACTTTTGTGCAAGGGTATTGAGTTTGGTTCGTTTTTCCCTTTTGGTCCAAGTTGCGTGGCTTTTGGGGAGATGTGTGTATGAGGGGCGGGGCTGTGTGTTTTTTAATTTTTTAAATATATATTTTGGTGCTGTATGTGAAGAGAGACTTGTTTATAGTAGATCAATGAACCATCTCTTGTAGGCATATTTGTTGAAAATAAAGGTTCCTCTTTGGTTTCAAAAAAAAAAAAAAGATACTGTTCTGTCTCTGTTCTCTGGCATAACCTTCAAAATTGCAAAACTGAGGATAAAAAATAAAACTGTGATAGCAAGCATCATATAATGAGCCATGGCCCCCGTATGCTGTCAGCTATATACCGATGAACTCCATAGAGTTCATCTCTCCACAGCCCTTTGAGTTAGGTTTCATTATTCTTTCCATTTTTTCAGATAAGGAAAGAGAATCTTGGAAACTGTTCTTCAGCCAGTGAAGAACTGGTCTGGTGATAAAATCCAGACCTTTTTGGTGCAAAGCTCCAGATACCCATTCCTGCACTATCTTAAGCAGATGAACAAGTAAACTACACCACCGCTCTGCAGGAGGTGACACTTGTGGCTACATATGGTGTCCAGTTCTCCTTTTCTCAGAAGAATCTGTGTGAATTTCCTGCCCCTACTTAGACCATCATCATTCAGCACACTAATTAGAGGTTTGGAAATTCAGATATCCTGCAAAAAGAAAAGAAAGTTGTTACCGTCCAATACAAATTGGCATGTTTCATCAAGTTTGACCAAAACATTTATAGGGAAGGTAAAATACTGTTCTTTGATTGCAATTCTGTTTGTTCAAAGTTATTTTCATAGGCCTTGGCCCAGTCTGCAGTTTCTTCTTGGTGCCCTGACCTGTGGGCTGTCCAATACAAATTTCTGTTTCTGATGCAAGATTTTCCCATTACATTTTGGATTTAAGGGTATTAATTATTTGACATCTTCCAGAACATTTAACATGACACTCCCCACAGCTTGCACTGAAATGGGTGTGGCTGCTGTGGGACTCTGGTTTTCCTTTCAGGCTGCAGCTTCTTCCTCACTGTGAAACAAGTACTTTTCTCAGACAGCAGAGTTTCAGCAGGTCAGCATTAAGGAACTAGATGGAAGGGGAACATAGGATACAGAGGGTTCTAGCACAATGTTCTTAGTTTCTCCACCTTCTTTATCTCCTCAAACAAACAAACAAAAAACAAGTAGGCAGCAATGGAAATAATCTTGAAGAAAGGTCAAGGGCTTTAGGTATAATAACTAGCACCTGTGACCCATGCTAGAATTCATTCTGGGGCAAGATCTCTCAGTCTTATTGGAATCAGTAGAGAGAGACTGTCCAGGAAGTCATTCCCACAGCTTCAGGGCCCCTTCCTACTCCTCTCCCTCTTTTAACCACTACACAAAGGACTTATCCATCTTTGCCTTTTCATGAGCACAGACCCAGGGGCTGGCTGGTCAGTCAAGATTAAACTAAGTCAGCTAGGAGAAGGGGGGATGAATGTCTTGGATACAAGAATAAGCAAAACAGATGGACCACAAATACCTCCAGAAGAGTTAGAATGGTTCTTAACCACTGAAAGTCATGTGATCAGCCTGCATTTGTTGCATAAATATATGGGAGGTGTACACTGATAAAATTTGAAGCTGGATTTTTGGTTAAATGAAGAAAAGTCACATGAGCACTGTCTGTGTTTGAAGAAGTAGGAGAGAAAAACTCCAAGCGCTACTCCCCTGACCACAGAAACCCAGGCTGAGATGGAGAACACACGTCTCCATATTTGTACTTTATCCCACTAAACTTAAATAAAAGAAATTCTCCCTAAAACCACAAGTACCTGATTATTTACTAATCTTAGGTGTCTTACACAAGTGTCATTGTAACCAACAGGGATTCCTGGGCCTGGAATCAGGCACGGGCCTTAACACACTAAATCCTCGTGACAGCCCTAGGAGGAAACGGGGACAGAGATAGCCGCATAGTTAGGAACAACAGAGTTCAGTTTGAAGCCCAGGCAAGCTGGATCCAGAGTCTGTGCTCTAATATTCTAATCTACTTCTCATAAGAGAAACTGCTTCTTTAGATCCTTACAGCAATCCTGAAGAAGAGTATTTGTGTTCCATTTTACAGTTGAAGAAGAAAAAAGATCCCCAGGTGACTAACAAGGGCAAAAGCTATAATTCGAGCCTAGTTTCTGACTCCAAATAAGGCTCATGCTCATTTTTGTAAAACACCATCTCTCTTTTTAAATCCACATTAAGCAAACTATGCCAAATCCTTTCCAGAGTCAGTATGTTTCTAGCGCCCCTTGTCTGGTGCGGGCTATAAAGGAGTCCACATTAAAAAGGATACAAATGAATGACCATTTTGTATCTGTATATTCAAAATAGTTATTGTAGATATACAGCTGCATCCTCTTAATTCAATGAATAGAGAGATTTGTTATCATAATGTTCAAGACAGGATATCATGTCTGCATCTTGTACAAAGAATAACCACTAACAACAATTTGCAATGTATTAATTATTGAAACTGTGCTAGTAATTGGTTTTGAAACTGTCTCATTACTATTTGTTTCTCAGTGGTCTAAAGCACCTACTTAGAACAAGCTTGGCAAAGCACAGGGACCGCGGTTCAATCCCCCAGCACCACATGCCAGCCAGCCCCGCCCCCTGGTGGGCTGAGCTGCCCACACACACACACACACACACACACACACACAAATAAATAACCAAAAAAAACCCTAGTGATATCTTCTCTCAGCCGTGAGCATCTATAAAACCTAAACAAATGCAGAGTTCCAAGAGAAGAAGAAAGAGTGGCAGAGGTGTGTAGAAGTCTGCTCCCTCTAGCCCAGTCCCACCTTGGCCTAATTCACTGGAACTGTGTATCTTTTCCAGTCTCCTAGGATTTCCAGGTGAAGAGAGCATTAACAATGAGGAGAGTGAGAACAACTTCTACTTCAAACTTCTCCTCCCTGTTGCTTTAATTAATTAATTTAATTAATTCATAAATTCAAACCCCTCTCCATTAATCTCTTCATACAGCCAAATATTACTTAATATGTAGACATAGTTTTAGATTATAGAGACACAGGGGTGAGTAGAGCCCTGACAGGACTTACATTTTGGTGAGGCAGACACGGATAACCAATTAGCCAATAAAATACAGCATAACCCATGTGAGAGTCTTGCAATGAGACCAGTGACACAGGAGAAGGGGGAGCATTTCCAGAATCCAGGGGCAGTCACTAGTGGTGTAGGTTAGTGGGAAGACCCTCTTGAGAATGTGACCTCTGTGTTGACACCTGGCAAGGTTGAGGGTGAGGGTTCCCTAGACAACTGAGCTCAGAAATTCTCACCTTTGCACCAACATATGTATTAGAGTAACCATGTGTTGTTCATGACTTTGAACCAGAAACTAGGATAACAATTTTACTTCATTTTGCAAGAATCAATTCTCAAAAAGATATGCCAAAAACTAATGTTGTATGTGGGGACATAAAAATTATTTCTCAGTAGTATTTTTGTCTTTGTTTTTAAATGCACAAACACAGTAAGTCTCCATATAGGACCATTCTGAGGGGATTTGCAGGTAATCATATGGCTGTCTAAATCGCACCCTCTATACACACACATAACACAGACACATAAATTCATTAATGCATTTGAAGCTTTCAGGATGTGCTCAGTGAGGTGACATTTATGGGAAACAGGAGGGAAAGAAATCACCAAATGCAGTGTGCAATTTGAAGGCAGAGGTGAGGCCTGTGTCCCTTAATTCACTTATCCATTCAGTAGCTATTTTTTGTGTTTTTTCTGTGCTTGACATTGTGCTATATACTAAGGCTACAGGGGGAAAGAGGACACACTCACTGGGTTTTCCTAAATTACAGTTTTAGAAGTGTAAAGAAATAGGAACAGTTCAAAGAACTATTAGCCAATGTCATCTTGCCCTTGAGTTGGTGGTAAAATTAGGATTTTTGTGTATATCTCAAATCCCATCATTAAAAGACATTACCACTCTTCATCCTGCTTGATGCTTTACTGAGTCATTTACAAACTCCTGATGCCTGTTTCTACAACAACCCAAGGCCCTAGTTGATGGTCTTAATTTTTGTCTCTCAAGAGTGTGTGTTTACTATGTTGTCCCAATGAACTTAGGAGACTATTTAAATAGGCTTAGTAATTCTCCTATATACCCTCATAATCTCCAAGTAAGCTTGAATTTACCCTAAAATCTAGTTCTTGTGTATGTTTGCTGTGTGCTCACCCTATTTTCCCAGAGAAAGTAGAAGGTGTGTGGTATTTTAGAGCACTTGGAATGGATAAGGTGACAAAAAAGACCTGGCCCAATTTTCTGGTGTCAAAGATAGGGGCTATGTACAGAGAGTGAAGTTATTCTCACTACATGGCCAAGTCTGAAGGGATCCAAAACCCTTGTCACCTTTTATGATTTCTCCATGGCGTAGTGCCAGGCCTGCTGTCCCCAACATCACTTGTCTTTCTTCTCAGACATGCTTATCATTCTGAACATGTATGAAACTTCCTGATCTTCCTGTTTTTAATATTTTCAATGCTTTGAATATTCTGGAGTCAGTTCTGATATCATAATCATTTATGAAATCTTTAAGTCCCTTGTCTCACACATTCCTGCTTAGATACTGGGTTCTATTACTGCCTGTATTAATTACTGTAAACTCTTCTTTGCAAAATATATAAAGCTCTTGCAACTCTGTTATGGTTTGGATCAAAAAGGTACCTCAGAAGACTCATAGGTTCAGAGGTTGGGCTTTTAGAAGTGATTAGATTATGGGGTTCTAATTATCCATTGTTGGGTTAGTAGCTGAACAGGCTGCTAGGAGGTTGGACATGATCGTAGAGGCGGGTCCCTTGGGATGTGCTGTAGACGGGTCTATCTTTCTTTTGTCTCTTCCTACTCTCTCCACTTCCTGGATGCTATGAGGTGAGGGGAATTTTTTCCTGCTGTGCTCTTTCACCATGATGTTCTGACTTAGAGTCAAAACAATTGCAGACTAATACTTTTGGAGCAATAAGTCCAAATGAACCTTTTCTCTTTTAAGTTGTAAAAACAAGGTATTTTGTCTCAGCAATGGAAAGCTATTGACAATCTAGTATGCTATTTAGCCCCACAGTTTCCCTACTGATTAGCCAACTGAGATCCTGGTACTTGGTAAGTGGGAATTTCAAAGAAAGAGGGGAAAGGAACAATGTAATTTTGGAACAGGACAAAATAACTGATTAATGCTCAGACTTCGATTCCACAATATGGAATAGGCATGGAATAAGCATAGGTCAGAATTTGGGCTTGTGTGAATAAAAAGGTGGGGCTAAGAGAGTCACATGGAGAGAAAACATTCTCTCAGGATTTCACAGAGAGCAAATTGGTCAAGAAATGGCCATGACTCAGCCACATGGCTGACACTGACAAAAGATCTACAAACTGCAGTACAGGGTTTCAGGGTAAATCCTGAGGGGATTTGAATGACCTTGTTAGATACAAAAGTTACATTTCTTGTTATATAGGTCTTGCTTTAACTTGGTCTTAACCATCCAGCAGAAAAGTATAAAAACAAGGTATAAAAAGTAAAGCCATATTAATATGCTGAGCTGTAAAAGGCTCACGTCAACAACTTTTGACAGTGCCAGTCCTATGGAAATCCCACTACTATTATGGACTACTGGACTATATTGAATTATTTTGCTGAATTCACGCACCTACAATATCTAAATGGCAATGGAATACTTATCTCTGAGAAAACTAAACAAAAAGGGGATACAAATGAAGGACCATTTTGTATCTGTATATACAAAATAGGATAGATATACAGCTACTTTCTCTTAATTCAGTGAGAAGAAAGATTTGTGCTAATAGTGTTTGGACAGGGTATCCTGTCTGCATCTTGTATTATGAATAGCCACTATGAAGAAAACAATATGCAATGTATTAATTATCAAAACTACCCTACTAATCAGTTTTGAAACTGTCTCATTGCTATTTGTTTCTTAATAAAATTAATTTTTAAAAAGGGGAAGGGGCTTAGAAAGAAGGGATACAAGTTTCATTGGACCTATATACATAGGGTTTGTTGAAGATATGATTCATTTGGTTTTAAGTACAAAATTGGCTAGCAAAGTCTCTGATAAATTCTGTTTATGCATTAAATGTTAGTTGTTATCTTCTGTTTTAACTTTTTCTACCACACTCAACAGCTACATTTTCTCTGGAAATAGAAGACAGAACTAGAGATTAGAAACTAAAGTAGTCCTGTGCACATGGAGCAGATTCCAAGGGGGAAAGCCACAGAAACTGTATTACTTACTGATTGCTGCATCTCTCTGATGAGATTTGGGCTAAGGAATGTGAGCCCACCTGTCCCAGCCTAGATCTTCAGACAAGTTGAATAAATTCTCCATTTAACAGCTCAGCTATGAGACCAAAGAGGTCAGTGGTGCTCCACAGTCTTACGAGAAGGGTCAAGGTGGCTGGAGTGCAAGACGAAGGGTGGGGTGAAGGGTGCTGGGTGCAATGACTAGATCTGAGCTCTTTTGGGAGCACTGGTAGTGCCTGAGGTTGGACTCACATGAATTAATCTTTAGAAGAAGCCTAGCACATAGATACCACAGGTACCACTGTGCTCATGACATAAATAAGAGACAATGGTTCCTGTTTTAAAAGTACATGGTGATAGGGAGGTAAAATAATGGGAATTTAAATTTCAGCTCTATCAAATTTCAGCTCTATCAACTTCTAGCTGTGTGATGCTGGGCACGCTTCTCCAGTGTTCTCAGACTCCATTTCCTCTCTATCAAATGGAGAGCATTATGGCTACTTTGAGGATTGTTTAAGGATTAAATTAATGTAAAGTAAATGTAAAGTAATGCAAAGTACTCAATAAAAGTGAGCTTTTATTACAATCTAATGACAATTATATTACCATTAATTAAATTATAATTTAATTCAATTGGGCGGAGAATGCGCCTGTGACATTTTCAAGGTCAAATAGTCAGAAAATGGCAAGAGTCAGACTGAAAAATAGCTTCTACAATCCTGGAACAAAGCCTGGGCATGTAGAGGGGTATTAATTCTTTTCCAGTATATCTCTAGCCAACTTCAGATGTTCTTATTAAATATAATTCATTCTTCCTTTTGAAAATTTAATCATTCTTCAAAGCCTATCCAACCCCTATTCTGATTTAGATGGGTGGTGTATTCACTGACTAATTTTGTTTGCTATAGAAGGATTTGAGGAATTTCCCTGAGTCTTGTGTTCCAAAAGGAAGATAGGTCACTGGTTCAGCTGTTCTAGGCAACACCTGTGTTCCCCGGTGAGTTTGTAACTGTTGGTAGTTCTTAGGGGCCAAATAAAAAGAGAGCAACGTGGCTTATGGGAAGGAAGGAAGGAGGGAAGGAAGGAAGGAAGGAAGGAAGGAAGGAAGGAAGGAAGGAAGGAAGGAAGGAGCTTATTCCTTGGCCTTGGCTTTCCCACTCTCTACCCCTAAAGAACATTGTTTATTTCTTTCCTGCATTCCAGAGCAGCTAAATAGTTGAGGGAAACAGGGCAGGGTGAGACATTGCTTATCTGTCCTTCTGCCATGGTGTCTTGTTGCCACAGGTCTCTTAGAAAACTGGGGAATGCTTGCCCTTAAACCTACAACCCACCTCTTCTTTGTGTTCTAAACATACTAATGATAAGAAGGAACATTTCCTCTTGTCATATACTGCTTTTTGAAATCCATGTAGATGTATTGGAGTTATGCCAATACTTTATGCAATTTTGCTCCCCAGGTCTATAATATCAGATCTTTCAAAAGTAACTACCATAGATAAACTTTAGATTTCCTTAACAGTCTGTGTTCAAGACTTGATTGCCAGCCTAAGATCCTACTGGGACACAAAACCTACTTCTGTCACTGAAAGCACGCCCTTGAAGGGGATGGGGGGCCCTAGTAATCTTCTTTTTTTGTTCCCCAGGGTCATGAAATAAATAATCAACATGGCCATACGTTCCAGCCATTGCATACTGTGCTAAGATAGCCCCAAAGCAGTGGGGACAAGAGACCATGGCCTGAAGCCTCCAAAACCATGAGCCACAGTAAACTTTTCCTCTATGTAAATTGACCCTCTCCATTATTCTGTTACTCTGATGGAGAGCAAACTCACACTGTCACTCACATCAGATCTTATCTCATTTGGAAAATGATTACAATTCACAATGTAAAATGTGTTTCTGATCCATCCACGGCTGCCCACCTGTGGTTCTCCTACTGCAGCCCTACAGAGCCTCCTAGGACAGCCTCCAGGAGTTCGGCAAGAGCTCACAGCGTATATATGTTCGTCACTCAAGTTGCTTACAGGTGAAGGTTTTTAATTTGATACTGGACTTCTGAAACAAAGGAAATCCCAGGAACCTTGCTAGCTAGTGGTAAACCTAAACACTTCCTTCTGGAACCCTTTGCATTTTATTAATTCCATATAACATGTTCTTCCCTTGTCCCCCCACACCTACACACCCTCAGAAAACTGTTCTTTCCCAATGAATCTCTGATTCCACATGTGGACTTCAAAAAAATTTACTCCATGTGTTTCTGCTGGATTTATGCTCAAAATTATTATGTAAGTCCAACTAAAGCCTAAGCAGGCTTGTGAGTCTCCTCTGCTACCTCCACCCGTCACAGCCATTTAAAACAGGAAGTCCAGTAGTTGCCAAGACCACATTAAAGAACAGGTCCAGAGTTTCCAAGCCTGCTTCCAGAAGAACGGTCAGTCCGTTTGCCCCATCTCACTCCCCTGGGAGTTTTGCTTCCATTTGCTCAGATGAAAATGCAAAGAGAGTGCAGCACGGCTCAGGCATCTGTTCATTCTGAGCCACCCCTGAGCAGGGCGCCATTAATCCAGGGACTCCGGGGAAGAATAGCGCACGTTTATTGTCTGCTGCCTCTCCTCCAACTTCTCCGTCAGTGCTGTTCAGCTGTGTTTCTGTGAAAACAAGGGCGCCAGCAAAGGAGAAAAACACTGTTTATGAGGCTGCTTAGATTGGTGAGTCACAGTGCTTCAATAGCCCTGAGATACACACAGCTGACTACTTATGCAAATTTCAGACATTGTGTTTGAACAAAAGGTTACACAGTAACATAACCTGGAGCTTTTATTACTAATGAGGCACTTATTTCCGTTTGAATACAGAAGTGTATATTTTTTCTTTTTTATGGTTTCTCATAATTGTGTCTAATAATACAAAAATAACATTGAATCTTTATCTCCAGGAGGTGTAGGCATCAGACAGATTTCCTGTCATTCCAGGCATTGGGAGAATGTGATATCATTCAGATTTCTCCCTGTTTCTAGCATAGTTAGATGCTGAACTCCAGGTGCATCTTTGGAGAGAGACGTTCCATTAATTTTCTTCACTTCTGAGAGCTGCATGTTCTTCGGGCATGTTTTAAAAATTAATAGTATAATAATAAGAAAAATAAAAGAAGATGATTAAAAATAGCCATGTTTGGCTTTTATTATCAATTAGGTAAGGCAAACTTGGCACAGAATAATAGCAGCTCTCTGTCTGCTGGAGTGGTTTTATTTTGGTATGATACTGAACATTGGAAGGACTGAAAAGGAAAAATTTCTTAACATGACCTATATTCTCTAGGTTGGCCAGGGTAAATTGGGTTTTAATGAATAAACAAAATGGGAAACAACTGAGTATGTAGATAAATGATGACTAAACTATAGGAATAAAAACTGGAGTGGGCACTAATGCATTTATTCACACACACACACACACACACACACACACACACACACCCCTGAATTAGTCACTGAGAAAGATTTAGAGAGAAAAGAAGATATCAAATTAGAAATAGACTTTAGTACCAACCAGGCCTCCATTCTTCAAATCCCAGTTTAGCTTTTTAATCTTATGCCTTTGAGATATGTAGCTTTGGACAATTGAGAATTGGCTTTTCAGATGCAGGACTCTGGAGGGTGAGAGATTGTAAAGAGCATTTACCAGGTGATAATAGGGCAAGTCACCATAGACATTTGCAAGAGGCTCTGACACAGCTGACAGCAGGAAGTTAGCAGGTTCTGTGTGGGTTGGTAGGTTTTGTAATACAAATTTGGGGGATTCCACCAAAATGCCTGTGGGTTGAAAGTCTTCTCTATCATCCCACGTCAGCTGGTAACCCTACTCACCTAGTTTTCTCAGCACCCTCTTTCAACTAGAAGAAAACTCCAGTTTAGAATTTATGAGTCCTCCAGCATCCTTTACCCAGGCCCTATCATAGCCAAACACTATTCTAAGACCGTTGGTCTAGGAGGAAATAGCAAAAAGGAGCTGCATTCTCTGTCGCTTGTTGTTTTAAATGAAGGCGCTGTGATGGTGAATTTCGTGTGTCAGGGAGGCTGAGCAACATCTTGTCTCTGCCTATACATTTGGTCAAACGTTACTCTGGGTGATGAGGGGGGTTTTGGCCGAGGTTGGCATTGAAATTGGTAGATTCAGAAAAGCACATTGCTCTCCCCAGTGTGGGTGTGAGCCTTATCCAACCATTTGAAGACCTGACTAGAACAGAATGGTTGAATAAGAAATAATTTATTTTGTTGTATACTTACATTCAGTATAAGTTCATATTTCTCTGCTAAGAACTCTTTTTTATAAATGTGGTTTGTCATTGTAGCACTTTTTACAAGACTATACTTGAACAGTTCCAAACTGTACATAATGTATGAAGCTCATTCTGTGAAGGGGTTCCTTGTGGAATTTCCTATTTTGCAGTGTCCTGTAAATAAAGATTAAATTTTAAAAAACAATAATTATTTCTCTTGAGTGCCTTTGATTTTTTTTTCTTGCCCTCAGACTCAAACCAAAGCATCAGGTTTAGTTCTCCAGCTTGGGGCCTTCAGTTGAACAAGTATGCCATGAGCGCTCCTGGGTGTCCAGCTTGCCGACTGATTTCTTGGGCCTTGTCAGCCTTCATAAGTGTGGAAAGTAATTCTTTATGGCAGATCTCTTTCTTTAAACATGCATATACACAAACAAGCAGAGACTTGCACAGGCTAACGGTTTGTTTTCCTAAAGAACCCTGACTAATATGGGTGCCCAAATAACAAAATGAAAAGCATACAGTCTCTTCAATTCGAAAACGAGGAGCTCATCTGTGTTACATACAGAAAACGAGTCCCGCTCCGAAGACCTTCAGATTCAGCAGCCCTTCTCCAATGTGAAGATATGAAGCAGAACCATGGAAATCTGACACATTGGGATAAGATTTTTGAAACAACCCCATGTTTTTCCTCTCAGGAGACCCTCCACAGAGAAACCTCTTCTTCTAAGCCTTTCACATGGTGTCAGGTCTACGTTACCAAGCAGGCAGAATAATGAGAATCAAACAGGCAGCCAGCTGCCCGAAGCAGAGGCACCTGGGAGCAGCCCTGACTGCCTGACTGGAAACTGCACTGAGGCCCTCTAGTCCATGACAGCCCAGTGCAAGACTCACTGCCTGCAGCTGACTTTACTGCACGAACAGACACTTATGTCCAGCCTAGGGAGTTCCATAGGAGCTGCTGACAAGACATTAGGTAACTGTCGTGGAATGGTTTGATTTTCAGTAACAAGGAAGAAAAGAAAAAAGGGAAGGAAAGAATGAGGGAAAGCAAGACTGAAGGGAAAGAGAAAAGAAAGAAGGAGTGTAGGAAAGAAGACTCTGCTTACAAGTATACAAATGCATACACACACACACACACACACACACACACACACACACACACACACACCGATCTTTCAAACTGTACTATACTACTTAGCCAAATATCTACATTTGTTGATTCCAGTACAGAGGTGCAAATTATCAGAACCACCCATTAACTAATTTCTTAAATATTCTCTTTTTAATTTAAGCAATTCAATTTAGAAACATCAGTTTGGGAGCCAGATAGAGAAGGTCTCAATTCATTCAGAATATAGTTGCCCTATATTCTGTCTCTCCAGACCCTCATCCCAGAATTAAGCTAAAAAGGAGACATTTTCTCTGTGGCAACCTAAACCCATTTTTTACAAGGGCTTTGTTCTACAACTGTCAATAGGACACTGGTGACCACCAGCTTGGAGACCCCAGCTGTGGCAAAACCCACTGTCTGCATGGCTTTTAGGATGTTTGTATTTCCCACAATATTCCTAACACCTGCTTGAGCTCCAGCACAGCAGAAAGAACATCAGGGCTGCAAATGACCTGCTACAATATTTTCTCTAAATCCTTTACCCTAATCTCATTTATTGGGGAAAACTTGAGTCAGAAGATCACTGGACTTTTCCCAGACTGCTAGCTGGCAAGCATCAAGGTTAGGACTAGAAACTCCATCCACGGGTTCTTACCCCCTCCTTTTATTGTAATGCTAAAATCCGTGTCTGTATCCCCCATGCTGTCCCAAGGAAATGGGCCAAGGCCAGGGGTTAAATGGGTGGAGGATTAGTGCTGAGACTGGTGGTTTTAAAACTCTGGGTGAGAGATTTATTCTGAGCCCTCTTTTGCAAGCTTATTAGAGTCAGCTCAGTTTTCAGGGTGAAGATGAAGTTCTGGGAACACAGAACTGAGAAGCTACAAAAGACTGAGCCCGCCTCTCTGCAAGGGGCTTGGGCAGCCAGGGTCCAGCTGGGAAAGCATGAAGACCCTGAGACAGTGCAGCACACCCAACAGCTGTTAGGTCCTGCCTTTAGGTAACAGCATTTCCAAGAAGCCAAACTGGATCAGAAGAAATGAGTTGGTAAGCTTAGGGGAAATTTAATAGCCAGCTCTCCTTTCTGTTCCACCTTTACTAGGCTTTCCTACAGATTTGTGCTGGCAAGGACGCCCAGCTATTTTCCCCTCCCACTGAGAGCGGACAAGGAAGGCAGTGTTGAGTAAGGGCCAATGGTGCCAATTAATGAGCCGATGCTGAATCCAGAGCTTGTGGTTTATCTGCTTGCCTGTTCCTCTGAGCCTGGCAATTGCTTCTGTCTTTGTTAATATTTCTCTAAATTGAGAAATGAAATTAGAGATAATTCCACTAGCCAAGCACTGTACGTATTGAAGCAATACATTTTCTTCTCCCCTAACACTTGTGTACACACACACACACACACACACACACACACACACACAGAGTTTGGAATTGGGAGAGGTTGAAGAGGGGCAAATAGCTCCCCTCCGGCCCGGTGGACAAGTGAACCTGGGAGGGGGCCCCAGCCATTGTCAGGTATCTTTATCCCACCTCCTTTTCCTGGCTCCTCTGCACTGATTTAGGGCTGTGTCTAATTACTAGTATAACTTTGAGACAACTCCTTCCCCTAGCTTTTCTTTCTGTTTGTGTTGCCTTGGTGGTTGGTTGTCACTTGTTCTGTTCCTAAACCAGAGAAGCTATAAAACAGATGTTGGGCCTGTGGTAAAGTTACCCCCTACAGGCGGTGTTAATTTAAGTGAAAAGCGGATACTGGCCTCTCGCACTCCCTGTGTCCAGCCTCACAGTCATCATCTAGGCTGTGTGACCTCGGGCTGCTGCTTGCTCAGCCTCTGCCACAGGCTCTTGCAGTGTCACCAGGACACCCAACTCACCAAGCAGGCGCTAAAGTGTGGGGAGTCTCTGCGCACCCCTTCCTCAAGCAAGGAGCTCAGCTCCAGTCCAGAGCTCACTAGTTCCCACCAAGTCACAGAAAGTTCTGGCTGTATGCTTCCTCCCACATCCAGCCAGACTACATCTGAGCCTCCCTCAGCCTAGCTTTTGATCTAGCTCCAGTCCATCCAGATGTATCCTTACTGATGCACCGGTTGATCTCTCTTTGTTTTCCTTCTTTTTCTGGCTTTTAATCAAATCTATCCTTGCTAGCAGAGAAAATATATTCAAGTCTATCCTACTAGTCCAGAACTCTTTACTTTGCTTCACTCTTTGCTTCCTGACTGTGACTTGAAGGCAAGGAGTACATCAATTATTTATTTTCTTACCCTAAGCACCTGACACTTGAGCAAGCTTATTCTTGAGATTCTAGAAAAATTGGAACCACTGAGAAAATGGAGAAAATAACCCCTCGAAAAACAGAATGCACTCAATTTGGCATAGGCCCTTGGAGGGGATGGAGGCTTATTTGAGTGCACAGGTGGAACTGTCATGGAGTGTTACCGATGTGAGTTTAGTGCTGGAGTGAGGGGCAATGAGATGAAGATGGGAAAAATCAATGAAATAATATCAGCTTGAAAAAAGAAGAAAATTCTGAAATATTCTACAATGTGGATAAAGCTTGAAGACATTCTGTTGAGTGAGATAAGCCAATCACCAAAGGACGTCCATGATTCTATTTACATGAAGCTCCTAGGAACTAAGTGAACGAAGAATGGGATATTCTTGTTGAGCGTTTCTGCTTGAGTTGATGCACAAGTTCTAGGGGTCCAAAACTCCACATGTACTTAATGATGCTGAAGATGCCCTTAAAACAGTTAAAATCATGCATGTGTATATGTTAAACACAGTGATAAAAAAAGAAAACCCTATTAGATGTTATAAAACTATTAGTTTTATATCCTGAGCCTTCTAGTCTATCTTAAAGACTGGTGGAGAACAGACCAGAAATAAGAAATGGGTATCTGTGGACATACATTTGGTCATGAAGAAACATTATAGCTTTACTCTTCTTTTTTTAACTTCTCAGTACACAACTCTCCCCTAAAGTTTTCTAGAAATTGGAAAATGTGTTCTACTTTTTAAAATTTTATTTATTTTATTTTTCCATAATTTTATTGAAAAACAAATAGCAATGAGACAGTTTCAAACCAAATTGGTAGGACAGTTTCAAAAACTAACACATTGCATACATTTTTCCTAGTGATTAACTGCTGTACAAGATGTGGACATGATATCCTATTTACAAACACCATTAGAACAAACCCCTCTATTCATTAAGAGAATGTAACTGTATATCTATCCTAACCACATTGAATATACAGATACAAAATGGACATTCATCTGTATCCCCTTTTTTTGTTAAGTTCCGTTATTTAAATATTACAGGTGTGTTAACTCAGCAAAATATTGTAAAAGAATCCAGTAGTCCATAATAGTATTAGGTCTTCCACTTCACAGGCAATGTCAGAAATTGTTGATGTGAGTCAGCTCAACATAACAGCATGGCTTTACTTCATATATATCATTTTTATACTTTTCTGCTGGATGGTTAAGACCAAGGTAAAGCAGGACCTATGCAACAAGAGTTGTAGCTTTTTTTTTTTTCACGTGTCCAATTTCTTTATTGCATGTGTTTCTTTTCATTTTTTCTTTTTTTTGAGTACCGTATTTTTTTATTGGTACGAGTTGTAGCTTTTGGGACTGCTAAGGTCAGTGAAATCCCCTCTGGAATTATCCTGAGATCCTGTACCTCAGACTGTAGAACCTTTGTCAGTGTCGGCCATGTGGATGAGTCATGGACATTGCTTGGGCAATGTGCTCTCTGTGAAAGCCCGAGAGAATGTTTTCTCTCCATGTGACTAACCTTAGGCACACTCTGTATCATCGACCACTTTCCTCTTTGGGCCCATAATCTCCTTGATCAGAAAATTTGGGACCAATTTTTCCGTCCAGCAGGAAAGCACTCAACACGATTTGTGC
>NW_004524647.1:10095365-10139224 GCF_000260255.1 Octodon degus | reverse complement strand
CCATTTACATTGATGGTTAGAATTGAGATGTATTGACTTACGATTGACATGTTATTTACCTGCTGTCATTTACTCCTTTTTCTGCAGTGTTTAATTGCTTGCTCTATTTAGTTGGTTGCTTCTGATCTTATTCATGGAATTCTGATCATTTTGGTCGCTCTCTAGAACATCTTTAAGTAGATTGTGTAGGGTTGGCTTTGTCATCATGAAATTCTTTAGCTGTTCTTTGTAATGCACGTGTTTCAGTTCTCCATCAAACTTGAAAGAGTTTTGCAGGGTATAGTTGTCTGGGCTTGAATTTTTATTCACGGAGGACTTGAAGTATTCTGCTCCATGGTCTTGTTGCCTTCATGGTTTGTGAAGAGAAGTCAGCCATAATTCTGATGGGTTTTCCTTTGAATGTGATCTGCTTCTTTCCTCTAGTGGCTTTCTGTATTTTAATCTTGTGCTGAATTTCTGGGATCTTGACTGTTATATGTCTCCGTTGTTTTTCATTGGGTTGAGGTTACTTGGCATTCTGTATGCTTCGGTTACCTGAATGTTAGATTGTTTCCTCAAATTTGGGAAGTTTTCTGCTACTACTTCTGCCCATATTTTTTAATGTCATTTGTATTGACTCCTTCTGTCTCATTGATGCCAATTAGTCTCACATTATTCATCTTTGCATCATCTTGCAGATGATGGATTATTTTTTTTTTTTGCATCCTAATTGTTTTTAAGAGATCCTTTCTCACATCTTCACTAGCTGCTCCAGCGTCTTCAAGATCTGAAACTCTGTCTTCACTTTCACTTAAACGGTTTTGCAAGCTTGTGATTGAGATTTTAATTTCCTCTATATCTCTTTGACTCTGTTTCATGCCATGTATTTCTTTCCTGTATTGCTTATTCAAGGACTCCATCATTTTTTAATCTCCTCTATTCTTTTTATCAATGTCTTCTTTAGATGCAGTTATTAATTCTTTTACTGCAGTGCTTTTTTCATATTGGGTTTCCTCCCTATGTTTCTGTAGTTGATTCTTCAGATGCTGTGAGTTCTGAGCATTCTTTTTTGTTTCAGAAAAGAATTCTGCTCTGAGTTCTTCTATGATTTTCTGCTGTTGCTTATTTACTCTCAATGCTATTAATTCATACATTTAATCTGAGCTAGTGTCCTCTGCCTTTGTTCTGTGTGGGCATTGGGTTTCCTCCATATGTTTGTGCATTTGATTCTTTACTGCATATGTTATTAATTCAGGGATTTCTTTTTGCGTTTCCAATCTGAGTTCCTCTATACCTTTCTGAAGCTCTTTCTTTATTTCAGAAGCCATTGATTCATTGATTTCAGCTGCGTGATTTCCAATTTGTTCTGTGTTAGTGTCCTCTGCACTTGTTATGGGTGGGCTTGGGGTCTGAGATTGCATTTTGCTCCTTCTCATTGTCATTTTGTGTAGCACTGTCTTATGATCTTCGTTGTACATTTTTGTTGAAGTTATAACCTTAGCACCTACTGAAGTTCAGGTGCAGATCTACAAAGTTTGGATTTATCCAGCTGTACCTGGCTTGGGTATGGCTCCTGTGCTCAGCTCCTTCCTGCTGCTGCCCTTGGGGGTGAACCTGTTGTGCCCCTCTGGCAAGATGTTCTGCTCCTGGACTAGCTACATGATTCTGTCCCCTACACTCTCTGCAGGGATGGCAGCTGCAGGGTTTCACCCCAGTCCTGTATGCCAGGCCTGAGGTGGGTCTGGAGGGCACAAGGTGGAGTAGGGGGGAGAGGTAGCTCTCCCACACACTCAGTGGACCTGGACTAGAACTGGATCTGTGGATTCCCAGAATGCGACACAAATTCCTACTCTGTGGGCTGGGTTTGGGGGGGGGGTTACAATGGAGTGATGAGGGGCGTCCCGAGAGAGTGAAAGAAGGTGTCACCCACTCAGTGCCTGGGCTGGACCAGTCGATCACGCCAGCACAGGGTAGCCATAAGCTCTCCCACACACTCACAGGGCCTGGGCTAGAACTGGGTCTGGGGGTTCCCGAATGCAGCAGAAATTCCTACTCAGTGGGCACAGTACGGGAGGTGCTGTGGAGTGGTGGGGGACATCCCAAGGGGGTGGAAGAGGGTCTCACCCATGCTGTGCCTGGGCTGGAACCAGTCAGAAAATGTGTTCTTACATAGACTAAATCAGCACAAAACTACAAATAAAAGTATTGCTATTCTAGTCTGAAAATTATTCTTTATTGATCTTTTCTACCAAAGTTTTATCCAAAGAAAAGTTTAATCCATCAACTTGTTTTCCTCTTGGGTACTGGTGATAAATTACATCGGGCAAAAGGCAAATGACCCAAAGAAAAAGCCAGAGAGCAAATATTTATTGATGAATGTATTTTAAAAAGTGCAGACAATTCCTTACTCACCAGAGTAAACATTCATTAAAGTTTACAATGTGCCCCATACCGCTCTTTGCATTGTATTTCTTTTCATGACCAGAGCAATCCAACATAGAGGAACTATGTTGTAAACCTTCTACAGATAAAAAATGTGACACCCAGTAAAGTAAAGGACTTGTCTTGAAACAATATCTATTGAGCAAAGAGGTGGAGCCACAAGCTGAACACAGGAACCTCCACACTGCACTGCTCCATGCTGTCCTCAGATGCATTTGTTATCTGCTTAGAATAATGCTTATAGATCCAGTAGACCAAAAGCTTTGAAAAGCTATAACCCTCATCTTAAGGACTTCTCCAAAAGTGTTCACTGAATCACAATACATTATTCATTATTATCCACTTACTCTATGGACTGTAGCGTATATAGGCATATAAAAGACTGATCTTAGTGCCATAAACTGGAGCAGGACTCGTTCGCCCTTGAATAGGCATCTGTCTGAAGCTTAATCTAGATCTGTAGACTCAGGTAATATTTCTGCACCACAAAGCACCACCTTAGAAGTCTGCTTTGATTTATATGAAGGAGGATCAACTACCTTTTCAGCTCACTGCTGGGGACATTTCCCTGTGACCTCTCATCTCCACCCCTGCTCAACCTTGGAGTCACAAGTGATTTCTTTTTTTCCTGGCCTCCCTGTATGTGCTCAGCTAAAACATAAAGCTCTTTCTCTTCAAAGGGTATGAACAATTAAGAGCCATAACTCAGTCCCGATAATGAGAAGGCCTGAATTCTTGTTTTAATTGCCAATACTGATGATTTATATGAACACTGGGAGGATTCTTCTCTCATCGGTGTCTCATTTTCCACTTTGAAAATTGAAATTTTAGCATAAACTGTTGTTAATCCAAAATCTAACCAACCAGAGAATTCATTACCAAAATGTTTTTTAAATCAGCAATCAGCCATAAAAACTCAAGAGCAAGCCAAGGGGGGGGGGAGGGTGTGCTAAGAGAGATCATGATTACCTGATTTCATAGATGGCTTTAAAAATATTAAACAACAGAAAATTCCTGTTATTCCAGAGGGACAGAAGCAGGAGGCTGATGTAAAGAGAACACAGAAAAAATGAAGCAGGCCTAGGAGTAAGGAAAGTATTAACATGAAAGAAAAGAAAAATAAAAGGAGAAACAAGGTTTGTAGCAGCAAATTGAAGAAAATGGAGTGGTAATTGAGAAAGTGCAGACAAATGAATCAGTAACAATAATAATCTAAATGTTCAATAGGCAAATGAGAGCTGGATAATGTATTATGATAACAAGCAAATGCATTCTAAATTATGTATAATGGAAAGTAAAGAACAGCAGTTTACGTGGGAAGCCTGGACTCTACATGAGTGTAACTCTAAGTGTATGTTCCACAGGATGAAAATAGAAGAGATCTGGTGACCGACTCAGCCGCTATCTTATCTCCAATCGCTGTCATCGAGACTCATATGGAAGTATTCATTGGGTTGGCTCTCCTTTTGAAACAGTCATGGGATATTGGAATGGGTTGGAGGTTGACTAAAAACTTGAGCCCAACTCTGCTTCTTATTCATTATTGGTCTTGGACAAGTTATTTAACTTCAGATTCAGTGGCTTTGTTTCTAAAATCTCTATAACAATACCTGCTTCACTGGAAGTGTTGGGAAAGCCAAATTACAAAATACATGAAAAATATTGCATCATAGGTGGCACCAAGGGCACTCAAAGAAATGTCAACTCCATCAGTCTAATGGTTTCCAGGTGCTTAACTTAGCTGTTGTCAAACAATGTTCAATAAATGTGGCTTTCAGTTAGCAATCAGTGTATCCCTAGTATTTATTTGACACAAGCAAAAGATTTGCAATGGAGAATGCAATAGACTGACGGACCATGTATGCTTTCTGAAGAATATTTTAAAATTGGGACAAGTGTATTACATGCAAGATACAGTGAGTGAAAAAATATTTGGACTAGAAACTACAGAAAAAGCTCATGAATTTGTTGGAAATGTAATTGCAAAATATGGCCTTTTTCCAAAACAATTTGAAATGCAGATAAAAACAGTATGTTTTGGTGATACTTGCTGAAATCCAGTCAATGAATTTCACATGAACACTATGCCTTGTCTCAATGCTATGGGTCCAATAAAATAAAACTACCAACTGCGAAAAGGGTAAGGACCCAGGAGCTGTTTAGTACACATGAACTTGTTGCTTGCAAAAGCAACTATAAACCATACCTTGTCATCAAAGACATGACATATTTGTTTTACAACGAATTTTTATTTCCAGTGATTCTGTGAAATTATAATTTTAAAACACAGATTTTGAGTCAAGCAGAATGCAATATAAAATTTACACTGGAAAATAAAATTAGTATCTGTAAATATTTTTATTCCTCTTTCTTGGCAGTAATACATATTACTGATCCATACTCAGACATTATTCAATCTATGTGATTTCTGATTATAGAAAATATAGTACAGGAAAGTCAGTCAATTAGAAGAATTTTAATTTTGGTTTAACACAGGGTAGATGGTTTTAACACATTTTTGAGACTGGAGTTTTTAGAAGGAACATAAACATTTGGCATTTTGCACAGTGTGTTCTCATAATGAATTTGAAGACCTTACCTTCTCACAAATTCCTAAAGTGATTCAATTAGTGAAATAATTTCAAATGGTGAAAAGTTTAGTAGAATATGTTTTCACAAATTTTTCTTATTTTTTCTGAGTAGTCAGCACAATTACAAGCTAATTTCCTATGGTAATATGTTAGTCTTAAAGTTGATTTTATTTTCACTACATTAACAAAGCTAAAGCAAATAAAACTATGTACTTTATTGAGTTGCGTTTTGTAAGGAAGCCAGCTTACCAGTTACTTCCAACTGGGAGAGACTATTAATCTAATCTCCAACCTGCTCTTTGAAAGTCCAAAGCTGAATATATACATCTATGCTTGAATATTTCCCTTATGTAAAATATATTGAATTGAAAATATGGCAGGACCTGGACTTTATTAAATAATGCTTTCTGACTGTAGGTGGGATTAACAAATAAATTCTTTTTAATTGAAGTTTAGTTTTATGTCATGAAATATTCTTATCTAACTGACTTGAAGTGTTATCAGAAGTGAAAATTTATAATGAAAAAAGTAAAATGAAATTCCTTTGATAATTCATTAATTATATTGTTCTTTGTAAAAACAACAGGGAAATGCATAATGAACTCATAAGTGCTCCAAAGTAATTATACTTTTCAATTATGAGAGCTGTATTTTTTCAGTCTTTGACATTAGAATATTTAAGAATAACTTCTCAGTTTACAGGAGGTTATATTGTTGATATTAGAATATTTAAGAATAACTTCTCAGTTTACAGGAGGTTATATTGTTGATATTAGAATATTTAAGAATAACTTCTCAGTTTGGAGGAGGTTATATTGTTAATAAGGATTATTTTATACCCATTTCTATGTTGTTTTGAAAGACCTTAAGGAAATTCTTGCCATATATCATGTATTTTTCTTTACAATGTCCACTTTCCCTGACTCCTGCCTTCCCCATGTCTGGGGCTCTAAAGAGCACGTGTCTCTGGCTTTTCTCTAGACTCTGAAAAATGAGAGGGAGAAGATATTGGAAATCATGTCCTATTCAGAGAAATACAGATAGACAGACAGGCAAAGTTGATCTGGCATCCCAATATTTTAGTTTTTTGTTTAACAATGACTAAAGAATGATTGCATGCATCACATAGTTAATATGGAACTTAGAAATTATTCAGGAAAGTTAACTACAACCTGATCCCTCATGGTTGGAGTCAGATTCCAGTGCCTGAACTCTGCTCACCAAATTTTCCATTCCCTTGCTGTCCTAGTGGAGTCCTCGGTCCCCACATCATCCTTATCCTAGCCTTATAGGACTGCAGATTATTTATGCAGCTGAGTCAAAATGCTGAGTTCAGCACTGCGAAACAGCACAGAGGGAGTGTGAGCATGAAGGGCTGCTTGCTGACAGTTTTATAAGCTTAAGTAAATAGCAACAGCTCCCTCCTCTTTTCTTTATGCAGCTCCAATTTCAGGCTCTTGCAGGCTCAAAAGCAGCTGCCCTGTGGTCCCTGTGCTCCGGACATTAGGTGAAAGTCCTGCCCGTATCAATGAAAACGTCCTGGAAAGCCACCCTTACGATGTATTGGATCACAACAGAGCTGCTCCAATACCAGCACAGGGGGCCACATTTAAAGGCTGGAGGATAGGCCCCAGGTTCCTGTGATATTTTTCTCTTTACACATCAGAAACACAGGCAAAGCATGAGGCAGATTCTTAGAGAGAGAAATAGTCCCATCTTTGCTCACAGTTAACTTAGAATAACATGCACTCTTGTGTGCATGCTCACAGACATGCACACCCATGAACACACTTGCACAACCTGATCATGCTCTCAGGTTGAAGTTAATTCCATTGAAAAAGCACAACCATTCAGTTATGATGTGCCACCTTGTAAATTCTACAGACTGCAGAGCCCACCGTCAGGTGCCCATCTGCCATGAAGCTGTCAGCACGCACCACAGATACGTGTACAGCCACGCCATGCCCCTGGCTCAGGACCACCACCCCAAGCTCTAACAGGACAGGACAGGACAGGACTGATGCCAGGTGCTGTGCTAAGCACCCTGACACCATTATCTCTCTGAATCAACATGAGAAAATTCAAGCAATTTCTATGCATAGACCTTTTGTGGCAAACATTGTAGTTTAGAAACATTTAATAATGTCAAATGCTAGTCAGTGACAGAAGCCAGTTTGAGCCCATATCTCTCAACTTAAGCACTCTTGTTTTCTTTAGCTATTGCCATAAAGCTGCAACATGAAAAGCCCCCAAAACGAAAATAATTTATGATGAATGTGTTACGGAAGCTGGCTGGTCAAGGCTGAGCACAGTTGGAGACGCCTCTGCTCCTGTTTCATGTGCTGCTTGTGCTCTGCCTAGAACCAGTGAGCTGGCGGAGGACTCTTGATTATGATGGCACACATACAAGTGTACAGAAACACACGAGTCCTTGGTCTAGCCTGGGGACAGGTGCCACTCTGCTGCCTCCTAACTCTACTGATTAAAAGATCTTATGACCAAACATGGAACCTTAGAAAGATAAAATGCACTTTACTCCTTTTACAGGAAAGATTAAAAAATTAATATGCAAGTAGCATGAGTAGCAAATGGTGAAGAATTGAGGCTCAGAGGCAGCAAGCCTCCTCATACTCTTGACCTCTGTGTTGTTCCCCTCGAATGCTTCATGCAAAGTTGGAATTTCTAGGGATGTTATATGTTCATTCTAGTGCATATTAATGTAGAGGAGGGGTGGGTGAAATAATTTAGTAGTTTAAAAACATCAGATTGGGTCTTAACATCAGAAATCTATCTTCCTGAATCCTGTCAGTTCCTCAACTTTGACCAAGTTCTTTAACAGCTATGCCTTATTTTCCTAGTATATCATGAATGCTACCTGCTCAGCATGGCATGCCAATGCTTTTGTTCTCTTAGAATTTGCAACTCAGCAGGGGGCTGATTGCATAGATATTCTTTAACAGTTACCTATGACATGTGATTGAATGAAGTAATTTTTGTCCAGAACTACAAGCTAACAATAGCTCCCTTTTCCTAAGCCTCACCTCTTTCCTACTAGGAGGAAGAGGTAAATCGAGCCAGGTGCTGCTCCTTACCTGATCCAAAGCTGCTGCGGTAAGGTATGCTTGTCCTATCCAGAAGTAGGAACGTGGCTCTGTTCTCCGATACTTCAGGAAAGGCTCCAAGATACTCTGTGGCAATCGTGGGTTCCTGGCCTGGGCCTGGCCCCGCCCAACTCTACAGAAGAATGGCTCTAGTTCTCATTTGGCCAGCACAGCTGGAAGAAGGAGTAGCAGTGAGCTTCTCAGTTCAACATCTAATCTTCCTTTAAGGCTCTAATCTAGAACCCAGCACAATGATTGGGTACACAGGTCTAGGTTCAAGTCCCAGTTCTGATATTAAGTCTCAGGCCTAGGACAAGTCACTTAGCCTTCATGCTTCAATTTGCCTAGCAACAGGATACAGGAAGACCAGATAAGTCAGTGACCCTACCATTCCTTCCAGCTCCCTTTTTAGTACATCACTTGCACACTTCTGGCTACACTGGCTAAGTACCCTGTGTGCAGACGACACACAATGATTATTAATGAGCTGGACAAATGACCGAAAGGACCAATCAGTTAAGAATAAGCATTTACCAAGGGAAGGCAACAGTGAGCATGTGTTTAACTCATAGGGGTGAGTCACAGTGGTAACTTTCAGGGGAGCTGTTAACAAGGTGGGGTGGGAACGGACAGAGACCACATTGAGCAAGCTTTAGATTCAGTCAACTGGCTTTCTTTATTAATTTATGAATTTGTCTTAAGCCTAAGTGACTTGTCGGATGAGCCAGCAGCTGGGTGCAGAAGCAGAATTCTCCTTGCCAACAGTTATGTCCTGGCTTGTGATACTATGACATCTTTGCAGACAAGATCACACTGAGCTGGTGACACTAACTCAGAATTCACGGGCAGTGACTGCCAACCTGAGAGACAAAGAGATCTCTCATTAAACAAAGATTTACTGCTTGGAATGTCTTTGATACATTTTCATAAGGCCTTGCTCACTTTGACTGCCTTTTGCCTATTATTCCCTGCAATTTCCTGCACAGCCCCACGAGGGTCCACTCAGTAAATAGTGACCAATTTGGAAAAGATGGCATCTGAGCCACAAAACTTCTGCATTTCCTGGACTCTTACATGACATATTACTTTTGTCTGTTATATTTTATCCTTCACTGTACACTTTTCCAGATCAGGAGGCTGGTCAGCTCCCAGTAGAAATATGCTCTTTTGGGTATTCTCCACACTATTCCAAAGATCCTTATGCTTCCCAACCCTGAAGAAGCATCCCACTCACCTGGAAAGCTCTCAAAATTTGGATTTCTGTGGTCTGGGCCTTCCTCACTGACTCTGGAATCTGAGTCTCCAAATTCTCAAGTCAGCCCAATGATGAGTTTTGTCTTTTAAAAATTTCCATCACTTGAAAGAACATGGCTGAATTCAGAGGCTGTTATGCTAAATGGAATAAGTCAGGCACAGAAAGAGAAATGCTGTGTGGTCTCAACTATGTGTGAAATCTAAAGAGGTAGAACTCAGACATGCAGCATTAAATGGTGGGTGTGAGCATCCCGAGCATGAGGAGGATGCTTCCCTGCGAAGATGACAGTTCTCCAGACAATGGACATTTTAAGGTAAGTGGAGTAAGTTTTTGAGATCAGTTGTAGAGCATGGTGAATACAATTTCTAATAATATAATCCTTCTGGGCATGGTGGTGCACACCTGTAACCCCAGCACTTAGGAGACGGAAGCAGGAGGATTGTGGTGAGCTTTGGCTCCACCAGCAAGTTTAAGGCAAGTCTGAGCTACATTGCGAAACCCTGTTTCCAAAAATGTAATGTATATGTCTGAGTTGTTAAGAGATTTTAAATGTTTGTACCACAAAGATGAAGTATTTGACATGCTGATTCTGTGAATTAGTCTGAATTGTCCATTTCATTGTATATGACACATGTTATCACATAATATATACAAACTGTGACAATTAAAAAATGAAAAAGATTGAAAGGACAGGAAAAAAAAAAGTGCAAAAGCTGTGGGGCAAGGGAGATGGCTCAGTGGAATAAGCACCTCCCTGGTAAGCACAAGGGCCTGAGTTCAATCCCTGGTTCTGCCAAAAAAAAAAAAAAAAGAAAGAAAAAAGGGACAGAGTTCTGGTTAGGTCACTGTTTAAGGTGTGCAGAAGAAACTCATCAACTCAGGCTAGGTCACATTGAATATCATACACCTCATCTTTTGCTGAATAAGTGACAGCTGTGTTTTTATTAAGCCCAGCATTATCTCTTCTCTAGTCTGTCCTCTGTGGACAAAAATCTACGGAAGTACTCACTTTATAGATTTGCCCCTGTTCTCTGTCAACACTCAACGTAGAACGAAACTCTGCTTCCTGGGCTTCTTCCCAATTCACCCAAGGAAAACCCAAATTCTGCACAAGATTCTGTCATCCATCAACTCTCTTTCATGGAGCACTGGAAGGATACATTAACAAAAGAGCAATTATTTATTAATGGTTACTTGAAACATAAGATTTCCCCAAACTGATCTTAAAAGAAACAAGACCATTTATTTTCAGTGGCTTCTAGACTGTGATACATTGACTCTTCTTCCACCTCGGCAAAGGCATAAATGCAGTGATGCTAACTAGAGTCACTATAGAAGCTATCCCATCCTGCTACAGCCTTTAACAATCCCCCGCATAAAGGCATCATCAAGGGAACAGAAAAACCATCTGGTTGCTATAGCTAGAACATTTGAGCAACTTGTAAAGAAGAAGAAATTAAAACTCACAACAAAAATCTGGCAGATGATAAACACAAGATTTTCAGATTTAATCAGCCAGTTGCTATAGACCCAGATCAATGTACTAGAAAGTGCACAGTCAGAACCCAGGGCCTCTGGGTGCAATGAAGAGAAGCAAAAGCTGATTACAGTTACACTGATTATAGTTACACTACCCCAAACATACTATTCACTAGAAAGATATTTTCATTACAAATGATGGGAAATCCAAATAGAATAAATCTATACAGAATGCTGCAAGACAAAGCATTTCCTTGATGTTTACAGCTCAGCTGCAGGCAGATTATAATGAAAACCCCGGGAGAAAAGGCCCTTCTTATGCCATGCCCAACTCAACTTCACAAACCAGAAGGTACGGCCAATCTAAAGATGATTTCGGGTTTTTTTCCATAATTTTATTGAGAAACAAATAGCAATGAAACAGTTTCAAACCAAATTGGTAGGACAGCTTCAATAATTAACACATTGCATACATTCTTCCTAGTAGTTAATTGCTGTACAAGATGTGCACATGATATCTTATTTACAAACACTAATAGAACAAATCCCTCTATTCATTAAGAGAATGTAACTATATATCTATCCTAACCATTTTGAATACACAGATACAAAATGGACATTCATCTGTATACCCTTTTTTGTTAAGTTCTGTTATTTGAATATTGTAAGTGTGTTAACTCAGCAAAATATTCTAAAGGAGTCCAGTAGTCCATAATAGTATTGGGTCTTCCGCTTGTCGGGCAATGTCAGAAATTGTTCACTTGAGTCCCCTACAGCTCAACATAACAGCATGGCTTTACTTCTTATATTTCATTTTTATACTTTTCTGCTGGGTGGTTAAGACCAAGGTAAAGCAGGACGTATACAACAAGAGTTGTAGCTTTTGGGTCTGATAAGGCCAGTGAAACCCCCTCAGGATTTATCCTGAGATCCTGTACCTCAGATTGTAGAACCTTTATCAGTGCAGCCATGTGGATGAGTCATGGCCATTGCTTGGCCTATGTGCTCTCTGTGAGAGCCTGAGAGAATGTTTTCTCTCCATGTGACTCTCCTTAGGCACACTCTACATCATCGAACACTTTCGTCTTTGGCCCCATAATCTTCTTGATCAGAAAATTTGGGACACTAGTGAGTTACATGACGTTACAGTACAAGTTCTCATATGTCCTGAGTCTTAATTGACCTTGGACAGCTAGGACCAAAATGTTGGCTTTCCTTGCAGCCCACTCAACAACAAATGTTGGAGAGGCTGTGGGGAAAAAAGAATCCTTCTCCACTGCTGATGGGAATGTAGACTGGTGCAAATCAGTGTGGAGACTCCTTAGAAAAGTTGAGCTGGAAATCCCATTTAAACCAGCTATTCCTCTACTGGGAATTTTCCCAGAGAATCTGAAAACATCATATCATAGGGATATATGTGTGCCTATGTTTATAGCAGCACAATTTGTGATGGCCAAATCTTGGAAACAACCAAGATGCCCATCACCTGAGGAATGGTTGAAAAAGATGTGGTATTTTTATACAATGGAGTATTATTCAGCTATTAAGAATGATAAACTCGAAGCCTTTACATTGAAGTGGATGCCTCTTGAAGATATACTCATAAGTGAAATAAACCAGACACACATGTGTAAATATTGTATAGTCTCCCTAGTATAAGAACTCAAAAGAAGAAATACAAATAGAAAGGTATAATATAAGTAAAAGGAAAGCAGGAGGACTAACTAATCAAGAGAGTGAAAGGGAGAAGAGCTAGGAAACATGACAATGTCAAGCCATACAGTTATATATAAAAGATGGGCAAGGCAATGATCCTGAGAATCTCCAGAAGATTTTTGAATCTAGCAGTTAATTGGAAAGATTCTCACCCTGACTAACTATATATACTGATACCTGTGAAATAAACAACTGCACTGAAGATGGTAATCTGTAATAATAGTTTCATGCTTGGAGTGCCTGTCTTTCTGGTCTTCTGAATACAGGCTGCTTGTCATGACATGCCAGTTGCTGCTGTGCTGTCTCTTGGTTAGATGATGATTCAAAAAGAAGGGGGTGGTGAATGAAGGCAAGAGACAGGAAAAGGAATATTGTGGGACTGTCCTGCTTCAAGGTTGTATATGGTTAGATTTTTGGACTTATGTGTAAGCATAAGAAGTATATAATTCTTTATGCCTATTTTTAAAAATATATTCTAATTTTTAAATGTTTTTTCATCATATTCTATAAGGATTTAAAGTTCAACATATGAATACTTGATGAAAACTATCTGTTCCATGTTATGCCTAAGATGTTTGATATTCAGACAGACAGTGAGGTTAAGTTTAACAGCCTAGGTTGTATGGTAATAACAATAAGCTTGTCTTCTGGATGGTTAACAACCTAAGTTTGCAGACCAAAGATGATTTCAACCAAAGCCTTATGGTGAAATAAGCAAACTTTCAAAGCAACTCAGCCCTTCTAGCTCAGCCAAGCCTTTTGGGCATATTTCTACTTTCTTTGTCTCCTTTTGCTCACCTTTTTGGTAGTCTTGGGTAGCTCTCAGCTCAGAGTTTGACTCAGGAAACACAACATCTTGAGCCTCATCAGGCTCCAGGGTCATTTTCCATGGGTGTCACACATGTGCACAATCATCTTGGTCACTGGCCTCCTCTGAAACCTGAGCTGAAATCGCCAAGATCTTGCCTTGCTTTGGATCACCACCTTGCTGCCAATCCTCCTCCCACAGCATTTCTCTCTGCCTCTCCGCAACGATCGTCAGGAGAGTTTACAACCTGAAATAACAGTAATCGTATGAGATAGGGTATTTTAATTTTTTCAAGCCTGCTAAATGTTATGTGTGTTGTATATGTGTCCTTTTCACAGACTGTGATTCTTTTTCCAATCTTTGATTATTATTCTTACATTTGGCATAAGATACATGAATCCTTTCCCTGAGATAAATCATCATCTACCTCATGATCTTACAACAGAACTATTTCCTATGAAAATTTCATCTTTATTTAAAAATAATGCTTTTTTCTTTTGTGGTCACTTTTTTTTTGTACCTGGATTGAATGCAAGATCATTGCACTTGCCTGGCAGGCACTTATGCCACTGAGCTGTATCCCTGGCCCTGTTGGGGCTGTTTTTAATGTTTCTGTTAGACAAGTAATATGGAGATGCCAGCCCCATAAAAGGTATCTCTGGGTAAACAGGAAAGAGTCATTTAAGAAAGACTTGGATCACTGTTTTCCATATTGTGTTTCACAGAGCACTAGTCATGCTATTCCAGGAAAAATAATGGTCTTCAGGTGAGATAAGGAACAAAATGTGGCACATCTTGCTTTCCTTTATGGAATTAAAAAAAAAAAACACGTAAATTAAAATTTCACTTAGCCCTTAAAAATGAAGGAAATTCTGACACATTGAAACATATATGAGCCTGGAGAATGTTACAGTAAGTGAAATAAACCAGACACAAAAAGACAAATAGTTCATGATCTCACTTGTATGCGGTCCCTAGAAGACTCAAGTTCATGAAGACAGAAAATATATAGAATGGCGCTTGCCAGTGGCTGTGGTAGGGAGAGAGAATGAGGGGATGTATTTTTTAATGGAAACAGATTTTCAGCTTGGGATGATGCAAAAGTTCTGCACATGGATGGTAGCAAAAGTGAACTTGGCTAACTCCCCTGAACCACTCATTTATTTTTACTATTTTCTTTTTTGATACTGGGTATCAAGCTCTGGGCTTTGTGCTTGCTAGGAAGGCACTGCACCACTGAGCTACATCCCCAGCCCTGAACCACACATTTAAAAACTGGTTAAGATGGCAAATTTCATGTGTATTGTACGACGATTAAAAATTTAACACTGGTATTAACCTGAAGTTACTCTTAAATTTTCGCCCACAAGACACACATCTTCTAAAAATGATTCTAAGCTATAATTCTCCACTCTCAACTCCTACTGCAATGGGCTATGTAATGCAGCCTGTAGCTTGGGAGTGCAATTCTAAGCTTGAGGCCCTGGGTACAGGGTGCTGGCAGGTGGAGACTAATGGCCATAGACAATCAAGTTGAGGCTCTTTTGAATTACAGTAAGTCTAAGAAATGTAGATGTTGTAGGCATTTGGATGTTGTCTTAGTTACATTTTACTCATTGCTGGGACAAATATCCGACACTCAAAATGAAGGAAGGAAAGGTTTATTTAGCTCACAGTTACTGGAGGGTTCAGTCCATACTCTGCTTGCTCCAAGACAAATGACAGCAGTTCATGCAGCAGAAAACAATGAAAAGCAGAGGAGGAGCAGCAGCTGCAGCGTCCATCAAGTCTCTCTCTTCCTTGTACGTTGTGCGCTCCACAGTGAAGATCAGAGCTCCTCCAAAGTGGCATGGCTGCCAAGATCAAGCTCCTCCAAAGACTGAGACTTCTTGGTAGCAGGGTGGGGCGGCAGGAAACCAGGCAGGTTGGCTTCCTGCCTTTCTCAATTCCTGGGCCCTGCCCATGAGGGGCTAGGCCCCCATGCTGAGAACTGTGGGAGCTGATTCAGCCAAGTTGACATAATGTCTCAACTAACACAGATGTCCACAACAAAACTCATGTTTGAAGAGGCCAGGGAGATAGCTCAGCAGAATAAGCACTTGCCTGGCAAGCACAAGGTCCTGAATTCAATCTCCCATACAGCAAAAAAAAAAAAAAAAAAAAGAAACAAAACAAAACAAAAACCTCATGTTGAAGTTTGAGCCTTGTTTTAAGAGATACGAACAGGTTAGGCCTTTAAGAGAAAATTAGATCACCAGGACACCTTCAGCCATGCATTAATCAGCTTTTTTGAGGAGGATCCTGTTATAAAAAGCCACTCCAGCTCTGTTTTCACTATTGATGCCCAGCATGGCCCAGAACTGTGCAGAGTCACCATAAGCAAGAAGAGCTTAGCCACAGAGAGCCATGAGGTGATTGCTATCCGAGCCCCAAGAACCATGGGATGAATGAACCTCCTTTCATCATAAATTATCCAGTGTATAGTGTTCAGTGATCAGAATAGAAAACAGAATACGATACCTGATTATTGCACTGATTTGAGAACAGGAGGCGTGAGGGTGCAGCTGCCTGGATCATAGAGAGAAAGTTCCAACGCTGTCATTGCACCCAGATCTCCAGAGACCCTGCCGCTCACTCCTCTCACCTTTCTGCCCTCCTCCTTTTTTTGCCCCTCTGACTGATTTCTAACTCAGAATAAGATCATTTGCTCTATTATAATGTCCTTGGCTAAATGTTGCCCTTATTCAAAGGAAAGAGAAAATGTCTTCTTTGTATCGCACACAGGTCCCACATTCACAGTTACATCAGGGCTAATTTTTAACAATAAACTTGAATAGTATGACATTGCCAAATTTGACTCTATGATCTACAGAAATTACAATATCCAATGAGGCCACCTAAGTTGTTATACGCTGAGGAAATATCATCTTAGATAATGCACTTTTCAATCCAAATCTCCACTTTTAAACTTCAGCCATGGTCTTACATTCAGCCATGAATCTCCCCCACACTTCCTCACCAACCAATGCCTCCCTCCCACTTCCCACTAACAGTGATCCCTCAGAATTTAAGTGAAATATAAAGCTGACAGAGCAGCGCTAGGCCTTTCAGTCCTGATGCTCCCTACATACTTCCTCAGGAACTAGATCTATTTGTGACACACTCTGGTCTCAAAAATGTGTTATCTCTCTTCCTTTAAAATACCTAACATTAAATACATCACACACACACACACACACACACGCACACACACACACGCACACACACACACGCACATAAATGCACACACCATGCACGCATGCGCGCGCACCCACCCACACACACACACACACGCACATGCACACACACGCACACAGACACACATGCACTTCCCTTAATTCCCATTGTCTACTAAAATGCTTACTTCACTTGCTAACATGTCCTTTTCCTAGTTTACTATGCTCCTTTCCCTTCCTCTTGTTCTCATTCCACACTAGAATTATTCAACATTGGCACAATGCTTCTCTGTCACTTCTCAGTCTTTACTATACTTGTTCTACCTGAAGCATCTCCGTACTTCCCACCTGAATCCCACCAGATGTGTTCTTTGTATTTCCAAGCTACCTTCACCTGTGTGCCATGCAGAACACCTTACTCGTGTTTCCCACATCACCAAGATCTTGCTAGTGTATATGAATGCAATTGTAGAATTTCTTGTTAAGGCCCTTATGCTGACTGTAGCTATTTTAAGGAAACTCCTGTAGATGTGTTTATTTTGGTCTGCTCATATACATGACTTTCCTACCCCATTTGAAAAGTTTTTGTAGCAATATAGATATACATGTATGAAGTGTGATAAAAATATGGTGATTATTTAAATTTCAAAAATATCATTGCAATAGAAGACACGTTACTATTCATCTTCATCAAAATATTTCCTCTCCCTTTGAGCACAGTTATCCCACTGTTTTTGTCACTTTCTGAAACAGTTTTGGAAGTCCTGCTGTATGTCTTTTGTTGTACTGTTGTGGTTGCCTTGAAGTCCTGAATTGATTCAGCGTTTACTTTTCATAGTCATTTTGTCTTGGAGAAGTGCCAAAAGTCACACCATGCCAGATCCGGTGAATAATGTGGATAAAAACTCACTTAAATAGAAATTTCCATGAACAGTTGATCAATGGAGGTTGTCAAAATATTCTATGAATGTTTAATTTTAAAAGATTTATTATAATAAGTATTATATTGCAATAAGCCCCTGTCCAAACCCTCTCCTCACTTTGAACACATTTATCGCATCATTCTTGGCAACGTGTCTTTTATTGTAATATCATTTTTAATTTAATGAATCAGAATGTTTTGATTACCCTTATATGCACAAGTCAAATACTAAAGTATCACACCAACACTACATGAACTACTGAAGTATCAGTATGGAACAGAAAAGGTTAGAAAATAAATTGATAGACAAAATTACATTTTTCTCTTAAAAGAGATGGTGAAATAATGACCCAGGTACATTAAATGATACTGAGCTAATGCAATCTTTTCACTCGGTTTCTTAGTCATAATGGCTGATGTCAACAGCCTCAAGGTGCCAGTGTCACAGTTCAGTGACGGTTTACTTATTCATTACTTAGGTCATTGCCTGGAATGGGCCAGAGAACTGTCTTGGGTAGCTCTTCTCTGAGTGCTGGCTCAGAAATCCCTTTTCTTACCTCTTCCAACTCAGGACGTCTGTAGTCTCTATGGGAATTCACAGTACGTCACTTCCTTCCTTATTTCCTTGGCCAGAAACAGGACTCGAGCTAACCACAGAAAATGATTTATAAATCTAGTTTTTCTTGTAACGGGTGTGGGGCACAGAGCTAGTGGTCACTGAGCCAGATTCAATTGTATTTGAAAAAACTTTGAAATCTACTGTGTGCTGAGTAGGAAGACATCCTGCCTCAGATAATTCACTATCGAAACTAAAAATGATCTCAGACTTCTATTAGAGTTGGAAAATTGTTTTAATGAAAGGCATATGTGAGTTTATGTTCTACAGTAAGAGAACAATTAGTTCCAAACAAGTGGGTCCCTCAAGTCTTTGATTCCTGTGAAAGCATCAGCTGAGCCTCATTCCTTTTTGCTTTTCATGCCCCGTGCCACGCCTGCCTCCGAGCTGCTTACCATTATGGAGCTTTGGCACTGACATTTGAGTTTCCTTAAGTTTCAGTTGTTACTCTACATCTTAATTCTTTCAGGCTGCTATACTAAAGTGCAAAATAATGTATAAATAAATAAAAAGTAGCTGGGTAATTCACGAGGAACAGAAACGTATTTTCACAGCCCTGACGCTGACAAGTCCAACATCAAGATGCCACTGATGGTGAGGGCCTGTTTCCTTCACAGGCCGACAGATGTCTTCTCCTCCTGACTTCACAGGCACAAGGATAAGCAAGCTCTCTCCAGCCCCTTCTCTAAGCATGTGAATCCTATTCCTGGGGCTCCAGCCTCATGTTCTAATCACTCTCCAAATACCCCTCCTCTTAATTCCTGGGGGTCGGCATTTCAACATATAAATTTGTGCAAAAGAAAGCACCATTCAGACCAAACCACCCAACCAGTAGACCATCTCTCACCCTCTTATCCAAATCAGAAAGAAAAAATCTTTTACTGATATGCTTCACTACCTTAGGCAGTTTTACCCTAAATTATGAATCATGTAGTGCTTAAACTTCCTGGCCCCTCATTTACTCCATTTATTTTTAAGGTTCTATAGCTAAGTTTTAGATCACCAAGTTATATTTTCTTAAGAAGGGATGACACCCCCCCCGCCGTGCGCGCACACGCACACACACACACACCCCATTCTATAAACTCCTGACCCCACAAAACCTTGTTCCTCCCTGCTAGCCACTGAATGACATCACTAAGCTGTACCTAATCTGTTGTTTTCTTTCCTCTGAGGCCTTTCTACAACAGTATTTTAATGTCACCTTTTGTAATTCCACAATTTCCTTTTCCATAGATCAGCAAATGATATTTTCCCCAGATGGGTCCCATTTTGTTCCTTCCTTCCTTCCTTCCTTGCCTGTCTCCACACTTCTAACCTCTTTGTTTGCCCGTCTCCTGAGAGCTTGATGCTCCGTGCTTTTTTGAACATTAACTAACTTAGTATTCCTCACAGAATTCATGTGCATCCTGTTGTCTCGTTCTTCCAGCTCATTGATAAAGATTTTAATAAACTCAGCTCTCACGGTAACCTCTGGGACATTTTCCTAAAAATCTCCTTGCAACTAGATCTTCTGTGATTTGTTCATCAGTTCCATTACCTTTGGTTTATGATTTTGGAGCCAGTTTTCAGTGTTCACTGGAGTTTTCCTATTTCAGCCAATTTGAACTTATTTTGCAAGTAAAATTTCCTGGGACATTTTTATCAAGTGCTTTCATAAAGCCCAAATAGATAACATCTGTTGTGTTCTTCTTAACCATTCATGCAGTAGATTGTGTATGTGCACATGTATGTGCATGTGTGTGTGTGCGTGTGTGTGTGTGTGTGTGTGTGTGTGTGCATTTCTTTTCAAGAAGCAAGCTATTATATTTCTCTGGCACTATTGGTTGCTAACAAACCCTTGCTGTTTTTGTCCTGGATTTCATTAGACTTTGGTTTGCTGCTAGTTTGTTCTCATGGGTTAGCATTTTTCTTGCCTCCTAATGTTTGTTTTATACTACAAACAATTATTTTAGCTGAACACTGGAGCTGAGCTTATAGGACCACATTTCACAAGTTTGCCTTATCCTTCACTCTAGGTCGGTGGGGGGGGGGGGCTTTCTGTTCCCAGCTGCTCCTAATCACAGCTAATGCCTTCACACCACATCCCCCCCCACTCCAAGAGCCGACACCAATCTTTCCATTAAATAAGATGACTCAGGGTACTTGGGAAGCAGATTCTCATTTCCTCCACTTTCCCACTGCTTGCTGCTGGCCTCACTGTGGTAAATTTTGCCTACTTTACATGCAGCTCAGAATGCCCCCTGCCCTTGTCTCTTCATATCCTGTGGGTCAGTGTTTTCTCGAGCAAGACTTCTTCCCCACCTTTTAAAGGAGACTAGGAGGTGCAGTTAATTCTGGGAAAGATCCTTAGGTTCTGCGGATCCTGATGGGCAAGGCTGATGCTGGCCCACATGCTTGATGAGGGTGGGGCTGATGGGAATAAAAGAGAATTCAAACTGAAAAGAGCCTGCTAACCTTGAGGAAATTTGTACTATTATGGTGATGAGTGGGAGACAGGAGAAAAAGACTGGAAAATTAGAGCTTGCATAAAGGTGAGCAAGCAATGGTCAGTGCTCCAGAGAAATGAAGGCTTTGCTGGTGGCTGATGGTAGATTTCTTCCTTGCCCAGTGAACACAGGTGGTGTTAAAGTCTCTGGAATCAAAGGAGGTAGTACTCCCAATGTAGGAAGTACAGAAGTTTCTTTCACTCAAGCAATCCTGTCCTCAGAGGAGACAGAGGACAGGAAGAAATCTTGATCCCTAACCAAGAATGAAAGAAGTCCAGGCCCTCAGAGTAGCTGCTCCAGTTTTGTCTCTGTGTTTCTTTTTGGGCGAGGCAAGAAGAGAGTCAAAGGACCACAGAGGCAATGATATTCTGGTTCTGCTACATTTTTCTGATTCTCTAAATCATAAGGCTCATCTCTTGACCCATGTCTGAGGTGGTACATAGGACATCCTGTCCTTCAAAAGCAAGCCAGGAAGTGAATATCTTGATTCCAGGAACTGAATCATTCTTTGGTCCAAAAATGTGTTGCCTACTATAACAAGGGATATGCTGTTACTTGGAGCTCTGATTTCAGATTTATTATTTTTACTATTAAGGATAACCTTAAAATTATTCTGTAAGTACCTTAAAAGTTATATTTCGTGATTTGCTATCAGAATTTTCATTCCATTTTTCTATTGTCAAAATGAGCATCATGAATTTGTGTCTAAGAGCCTAATGCCAGTGTCATTAAAATTTTACTGTTCCTTTCTGTTTGAGACTCTTCCTGGTCACTCACATACTAGCCACTCACCTAGTCAATATGTATTTGCTATAGTGGTCGCTGTTGATCAGAAATTGCACTAGGCATCAGAGGAGTTCCTTCCAGTCTCCTATCCTGTTCAGTTCAGTTCTACAGTCATTTTGTTCTTTCTCATCTCCTGCTCATCCTTCTCTGTCTCCACCTTCACACCTACCATCATGGCTCCCTAAGGAAAAGGTTAAAAGTAGTTTGGACCAAGGAAGCTAAAACTTGGCTGGCAATTCATTAGCTTACAATAAAAGATACAGACAAAGCCAGCTGCAGTGTTAACAAGAAAATAGTATCTATTTTACCCTGGACATTCAGCACCTCTAGTTCTTAGAAAGACCCTTTGGGGAACTTTGTGCTCTAAAATCACAGACTCTCACAAACTTTGCTCCTCAGAATTATGAAAACAGTAATTATGAAACCTCCTCTTTTGCCTGGAAGACCTGGTCATTTTTTGACACTGGGAGGTTTTGATGTATCTCACGAACAGACTTTCAGATAATGGATTCCCTTAATTTCATTTATACAAAAGCAGGGCCTTGGGTCTACTTTTCAGTTCAGATCTGACATTGACCCTTTTATACTACCCTGTTTTGTTATGAGCCTTTCAAAACTGTGGCTTTGTTCAAATTTCCTCTAATGCTCAACCTTTACCAAGGCTCTATGTAGTTTTTTAAAAATGTATTTAGGACAGGGTCTACGGGGTCTACAAGGTCCCACTTCTTAGATCAGACTCGTAGTGATTCTCCTATTTTCAGCCTCCCAAGCTCTGGAATTACAGGCGCACGCCACCATGCCCAGTCTCAACAGCCGTCTCCGTGCACCCCACAGGCAGGGCCTGCGCTGCACGCTAGGCATCGAGCCCCGGCCGGCCACTGCGCTCTGCCTAAGCAGGCGCTTTCGTCCACTGAACTATCTGGCCAGCCCTTCACCAGAGCTCTGAAGTGCTTCTGTTTTTCTTTGCTCACTGAGCTCTTCTGTTGGACGCCATCTCCACTGCATTGGTTGATAAGCCCAAATGCATCTGGGTATGAGTTTTCTCAATGCTCTTCGGACAAAAGTACCTAATGTTTCTTCTGCCACAAACAGAATACATTTCTCCAAATAGACATAGACCATGGATGTGAGGTTGATCTGGCTTCGACATCTGTCACCCCATGATCGCCAGGGTTGATTCAGCGGATCTGGCTGGCCAGGCGGGTGTCCCCTTCCTCCCTCATGCAGCTGTGTGCTTGGTTGAAGAGGAAGACAACCACTCTGACAGAGGCGGGCCGCTCCTCAGCCGAGGGTGTATGAGCAGCTGTGCTCCTGGCTAGAACCTCCGAGCAAGCTCTCAAGGCCCAAACACACGCAAACATAGCTACAGGATTTATCACTTCCTGTTCTTGCATATTGTTTTATGTGTTTTTAAAGTGCTTAGTAAATGTAACTTCTACCTTTGTGAGGAATAGCATGCCGGAAATGGTACATTTGCATTACACATGTTGTACACTCAAGGATCCAGATAAGTCAATGCCTCTCTGTAAAGTGGGAAATGATTATCAGGGACCAGGAAACAAACATTCTTTCTATAAAGGGACAGACAGTAAACACTGCAGATTTTGTCACAAGTTATCTCTGCTGTTGCAGTACAAGAACAGACATGGATTATATGTGAATACTGCACATGGCTGTGTTCCAACTAAACTTTGTTTACCAGAATAATCCGTAGGCCGCACTGGTCTAAAGGACCATGGTTTGTGAGTTTGTTGCTGTCTTGCCCATTGTGAATAAGTATCTAGTATTATTTGAGTGCTAGGGAAGAAAGGCAGACAGTGAATACCTTTGTCCTTAAAGGCAGACTTATTAGTTACTAGCAGTGATGATGAAAGGACCAGGAGGGGAGCCGACTCACATTCGGTGCCAACTCTGTGCTTAGTAAGTCACGTAAGATTATCGTTCCTCACTGCGCTGACAGGTGGGAATTTAAATTCCTGTTTTAAATGTGCTAAAATCTGAGATCCAGGGTCATTTTTCTTCTTTCTCAGAGTTATTAAACTGTTAAATATTAACACCAAGTTCAAAACCAAGTCCACCTCCCTCCAAAGTTCCTGCTTCTCCTATATACCCTGTAAGAGTTTAAACGGGCCAAGCCTCTTTGCCCATCTCATCTGTTGTCACAGATCATTGCTAGCAGAGGTGTTACATTGCAATTACCTGTGCTTATTATATCAAAGATGTCTCTGATGACTCTCCGTAAAAATAAAGTTTTAAAGAGTGAGTCACCAAATCCCCATCCAAGAACCTCCAGACAGCCCCTTCCTAGAATGACGAAAAGCAACTGAAACACGAATCAGGCCAAGGAAGACAGAGTAGCTTAGCCCGACAGTGGGAAAATGGGCAACAATAGCCCCTGACAAAGATAGAGGTGATCTCACCACGGCTGCATGTGTGAGGGGACTGTGAGGCAAGCAGCATCGGGTTTAATTCCTCCGAGCCTCTCAAGAAAAGCACACACATAAACACACATTCTAGAAAAAAAACTTGATATTTTCCAAAAGTATCATTTGGAGAAAATTGTACACTATCTAAGAGATAAGCACTTACTTTTAAAAAAATGTATTTGGTACAAGGTCTCACTACACAGGCCAGACTTGTAGTGATGCTCTTGTTTCAGCATCCCCAGCACTGGGCTTACAGGCATGAACCATCATACCTGCTTTCAGTGGCTGGCTTGGCATGCCCCAGGTGGGTAGGCACTGCAGTGTGGTACCAGGGAATGAACCCAGGTCCCTGAGTTTGCTAGGTAGGCACTTAGGCCACTGAGCTATCTCTCCAGCCCCAAGCAGTTACTTTTGAGATCTAAATAAAATAATCTAATTGGTATAAACATAGAAGTTTTCCCTTTGAGTGTCATACAACACAACTTAACTCAATTTTCAGACTAAAATAGGATTTTTTTTTTTTTTGCCTCTTGTAAACCTATACTTGTTCTACCTTTAGCAGCAAAGAATAAAGGGCCCTTCTCTATATACTACATAGATAATTCAAATAATCAATTTAGGAAACTCTAAAAATCTAGCTTTTTTAAAGAATAAACTGTGGTGATTGCCATCCTATCATGGATTTTTTTTTTGTCTTTGTAGGGTGGTGAGAGAGAAGGATCAGCTGACAGGGATGGCAAAAGGATTAACTGACTTTCACATTGAAGTTCATGGTATCCTGAAGTAAGTACACAGGATGAAACAAATAGCAAGTGCTCAGCTAGGACAGGACAGCCAGTGTTTGGAAGGACTGTCTAGGACTAAGTGCAGCAGGAGCACATCAGGGGAGCAATCTCATCACAGCCCACTTGACAGCCTAATTCTTGTTCACCTGCATATAGCACACTGCTATTATCATCTATTCAGTCTACACCAGAGACATGTGGTATCTCGGAGAGCCCAGACAGACTGAAGTTGTCACAGAATTCCTAGGGGTGTATCAGAATAAAGATTCTCATATCTGGGCTATTAGGCTGCATCCTAGATAAGTTTGAAATTTGTGGAGAGGTTCTGACAGAAAAGAAAACCTCACAGCAAATGACCACTTTGAAAGAAATTAGAGGGTCAGCTTGATAGCTCAGCAGATTAAAGCACCTGCTTAGGCAGACCCAGGGACTGGGGTTTGATCCCCTGCATACCTTGCTGGCCTGCCTCCAGGACATGCTGAGACAGTGAATGAAACTGGGTATGGTGGCATGAGCCTGTAATCCCAGTGCTTGGGAGGCTGAAAACAGGAGGATCACTATGAGTCCAATCTGTGTAGTGAGACCCTGAAGGCCCTGTATTAAATACATAAAAAAATTAGAGCTTATTTTTCTCTTATGATATGTCACAAATAGGTTGTCAGAAATGCAGAAAGTTTTTACCCTAGTCAAATAAATATGCTAGATATCATCTATCAGATGTCAAAGCAAGGGATCCAGTATATTCATGGTTTGCAGTAGGTCAAACATCAGACTAAAGGGTGCATTCTTTCAGTTACTAGTTATTTAAGTGTGAGAACTCATTTAGCCCAACAGCCTCCTGAAGTTTCATACCAGTAAAGTGAATATCTTACCACAACATCTGCCAATAAGACTGTCACGAGAACAAATGTGCTATGTAGACGGTGAAGTTATGCCTATAACCAAGTTGTTATTAGCATCTTTTCTATTTCTGATCAAAATGGTGGTGAAAGGGATGAAGGGATCAGGCTCAAAGTCACCTGTCACAGGACCAGCACAACCTACCATCTTAATTTTATTGGTCATCCTACCAACGAACTCCCCCTAGGCGCTCTAACTGAAGTTCCATGACGTACCTCAAGACGTGCATAGGCATTTCCCTGATATTTAGCAATGCACTGGCAAGCCCGTGGGGCTAGACTACACTGAGGTAACCTTTGCCAACTTACTGAAAATCTTTGCTCTCCTTTTGCATGGTAGTAAAATAGGGCTGGTGTTGCCTACCTGGAAGTGTTCTTGTGAGGAATATTAAAAGCTGGTAGCAGGTACCAAGTATTTGGTAAGTATTTCACCTTCATCAGTATAAGGAGAAGATGAGGTGGGGGGGAACAAATCTGCCATAGCTTCTATTTTGACAAAAGTGAGTCTTTATTCCACCAATTTTAATGTACAAAGAGAATGGCACCAGAACCAGTGGTCCCTCTACAGAACCAACAGGTTAGAACTTCTTATAAAATGGCACCAGGCCAGAGAGATATCTAAGCAATCTAAAGTGCCTGCTTAGGTTAGCTTAGGCAGAGACTGCAGGAATTATGGTTTGACTCCCAGCACTGCATACTGCGCCAGCCCCTGCCCCCAGGGTGGGCTGAGCAGGCCACTGAATAAATAAATAAATAAATAAATAAATAAATAGGTACAGAGGAGAAGCTCATGTTTGCTTTCCCACCATATTATAAAATTCATTTGAGCTGGTGTTAGGGGGATACTACACTCTTGGTCTCTGTTATTTGCTCAACTTCTAAAACAAATTCATAATGATGACTACTTCTCTTCTTTCTGAAATTGTGTGGGAGTGTAATAAGTGTGTGACCACTTTTATTCAGTGTGGAAACCCACTTAGATATGTGTATCTAGAATAAAACAGAAGAGAGGTGGCCCATACACTTGCAAATAAAGGTACGCGCTGGCTAATTGACATGTGCTTTGGGTCTGGACAAGGAAACAAAGCTCAGTTAAAACCTCTTTAAGGTAGCCAGGAAGCAGGCTCTAAAGTGATAATATCTTCTGTATTAACTTTCTTGCAGGCGGGTAGCTAGCAACCATCAAAAATGAATTTAAAACTGAGGATCCGTAATAAGTAAACATCTTCTGATTGGAAAGAGGCTCCGCGGGCCCTCCGCTGACAAGCTAAGCTTCGAGAACTCCGCACCTAAGTCATTAGCGTGAGGGAGAAACGGCAGAGTCCAGCTGTCTTGGCTCTCTTCGCTTCCGAACCCTGAAATGAATTCCCCTCAACCAGAGAATAAAAACTAATCGGATTTCTCTAAGGTTTATTTAAGGTGTAACTTGCAATTCAGAAGAATCAGTATATTTAACTTCATTCCTTATCTACCCTGGGGAATTAAAACAAAATTAAAAAAACTAGACCAACAATGCAGGAACAGGGCTCCCGTCGTCCCTGGCACCCTGCTCTCCTTGCTGCACTGTGATTGCTCCAACGAAGCAGATAAAGGGACTGAGTGTCACAGAGCCCTGCTGCATACAAAACCCGAGCAGATCCCTTCCTCCTCCTCCTCCTCCTCCTCCTCCTCCTCCTCCTCCTTCTCCCCTTTCCCTTCCCCCTCCCCCTCCTCCCCCTCCTCCTCCTCTTTCTCCGCTCCCTCTTCCTCCTCCTGTAATTAATCTTTTCTGTTTTCTGCAGGAACCATCTTCTGCTGTGTTCAGCATTTGGACGGGACTTTGACTTCTTGTTATCACCCTCATTCTTTGTTTTGGAAAAAAAACACAAAACACACACACACACACACACACATCTGTGGCACATGACAGTACAGTGAGGGCAGCTAAGCTTTGAATACTGCGTGCCACATGTAAAATTCATGTAGTCTCTCTATCAATCTGGGCATAATTTCTCTCGCTAAAGAAAGAACTTGAAAAAGACAGTGCCAGCCTGTATTCTTTTTAAGATTATAGACCAAATATTTTTACTGATTAATAAATAAGCTCACTCTCCAATGAATGAAAAGCTTTTTAAAGTCACCTATGAATGTAGATATCCCACTTAAACACCAAAAAGCCAATATTTCTAAGAGCCTTTACCTTTCTCTGTTGTAGTTTCCATGGAAACCATACCATTAAGCCAGGCAGTTTCCACATTACATAATATTATCTAATGCTTAGTTACTCCTGAACAAACGTGTTTATTCAGTAGCTTTTTGTCCACATAATCAACCATATCTATTTTCATTTGATAAAACAGGGAGCAACAGCATAAAATCATTTATTGCGATGTCCCTTGTGCCTGTTACCCATCCAGAAAATGACATGCTGTGTATTTGTCACAGAGGACTGTGCATGTGCTCTCATGGGGAAAGACTGCAGCACTGCAGACACAATATTGGTTGTGGATTAGAGCCATTAAGATGGAGCATATGTGAAGTTGGAAACTAGAACATACTAAACACACGACTGCAAGCGCTTTGATCCTCTCCCTATCTCTCTCCTTTCTTTTTATAGTAAATGGGAGGGGAAAGCATAAATTCTCAAGAAGTCTGGATGTACTAGTAAAGTACCCAGGGCAAAGATGTTTGCTATGTAAGTTCTTGTTCAATTAGGAGTATTTTCCTCATATTAGGAGTGAGCTTTGTTGTGTGATTACTATTGATTTAGAAGTTATTTCTAGAACAGAATGGATAGCCAATTCTCTATAACAGAGAGGCTTATTTTTTCAGTTAACTACAGTCCCATTAGTCTGCCTTCACTTCTTTTCTAACACAAAACTTCGCAAAAATTTCTATTTCCCCTAGTTATTGAAGTGGAACTTACAATTTAAAAACTGCATGTACTTAAGAGGAACAAATTGATGGTTAGATGTATGCAGTATATGTTATGAACCAATCATCATGCTCAAGAGAATTAACATATTCACCATCTGAAATAGCTGTGATCTTTTTTGGAGTGTGTGTGTGTGTGTGTGTGTGTGTGTGTGTGTGAACACCTGAATGCTTTATCCACTATATTCCACACATTTTGGTTAGTTTTCAACCAATGAAAATAATAACTACTCAGATATAGATAATCCCCAGATATAAAACACGTACCAAGTCCTCACTGCCCACAGACGGAATCTCCTGTCCACACCTAGTAAGACCTCAAGTAATTAAATTCTCCCCTTCCTTTCTTTTTGTCCTCTCACTTTTCTATCTTTTAGAAATAATTAGTACTTTAGATGGATGTTTAAAGGCTATATTAAGAAATGAATTAAATCCATAAGCTAGTTCTAAAAGTCACTTAACTGAACATTTTTATAACTGTATAACCAATTTAATGGCTTTCTACCTTGACCTCTACAAGCATATTCTTATTAAAGATAGGGTGATGGGTGGATAACTTTTAAAGACAGATAAGCTACAAGTCCATTAAAATCTCCCCTAAAGCCCTAAAAACCCACAATAACTTGTGCCATTTTTTATGCAAGATGCAATGCCTTACCAAAGAAAGACTCTTCGTTCCAGTTCAGTCTGTAACTCCTTCCTCTTCTTTTGTCTGTTGATTTTCTCCTGCCTGCAGACATACTGTTTCTTATTTCAGAATCCTCATCTCTTTTACCTGGAGTCCTGGGTCTGTGTGTAGAAAAAAGCTGGAAGTTGACTTCTAGGAGTTTGATGTCATGCCATGGTGGCCCTGCTTTCCTCTGGCTGTTCCAGGCCACAAGCACAGTTTGCACAGCTTGCTCGGTCAGATTCCTTCTCCTTCCCCTTCCCTTCTCACTTGTTGGGCAGAACACCTTCCAACCCCATCAGCCTTTAGTAGAAGGTGCATCACCACCTACGTCCAGCCCCACTGCTTCCAGCACGCACTCTAGTTTGCATGTGTGCATCACAGAATACTTAAAATGTTACTTTCTCAATTCTATTGATTAGTCTCTTTCTATTTCTTTATTGAACAAATAGCCATAAGGTCAGGGCACAGGTCTATAAAACTGAACAGACTACTGGTTCCAGTTCTTAAAGATTCTGCTCTTCTGTCCTGAACATCTTCATATCCTCAGTGCCTGGCCAAGTCTCTGACTCTCAGCACACATCTGATATTTGTTGAATCATTTTTTTCAAATTTCTCACTTTATTCCAAAATATTACTTAAATTTTAGAAAACTAAAAATATAAATTAACAGGAAAGAAAATTTACCCATACTCTCACTAATCAGAAATTAACAGCACCACATTTTTAGGTACAAGTTTTTCCAACAAAATTTCCTTAGATGTTATTGTAAATTGGCATTCAAAAGAGAGTCACATGACATGTGGCTTTGATACAATCCAAAAGCATCACCATCAGCCTGCTGAGTGATTTCTTGTCATGCTGGAATAAATATTTGTGAATGAGGAGGTCTTCAAACAGCCCGATGACTCAAGCAAGGTTGCCCTTACATCCAGTTCTATGATTTTTATAAATGTAGCAAAGCGAAATGTTTGCTGACTTTTCACATACTTTAGGACCACGATTCCCTACAGACAAAGCTCAATTTCAAAAAAGGAGAGATCTATAATGCTTTGTTTGTGGTTTCTAACCCAGAGTTTTCATTTCAGTAACTCTGGTACCATGAGGATCTAAGAGATAAATTCCTTTATTTGCATATCTGATTTTGTACTCAGAAGATTTGTATAAAAACAAATTTCAGAGTATATAATCTGGGGTCAGACACCTTGATTTTCAAAAGCTGATCTTTCTATTAGGTAAACTTTAGACTTGTCCCAGTATAGTAGTTCCTTACTATAATCCCAGCAATCTGGGAGGCTGGGGCAGGAGCATTGCAAAATGGAGCCCACCCTGGGTTACATAGTGATTTAAGAAGAACTTATCTCAAAATAGAAGATTAAAAGGAAGGGCTTTGTATGTAGCTTACTCTAAGCCCCTGGATTCAATCTTCAGTAAGGAAAAAATAAAATCTTTTCTATGAAAGAAATGACAGCAGTAATAGAAGATTAATTAAAGTAAGTCAATATATAGTATTTAGCAAATATTAATGTAATTAAATCCTTTCCCTCTCTCTCCCAGTACATGCCAGGACCCCTGTGTGCATGCATGCACACAATACACGCCCACATGTGCTTGCGTGCACCCAAACACACAAAGCTTACATGCTGATTTCTTTTGAAAAAAATGTAGGTATTTTCCCCAAAATGATGCAAGATTTACTACCTTTATATTTTGTGTCCCACCCCTACCACCTTCTATTAAAATGTTTTCCACTGGCTGGAGATCTAATCAACTTACTCTTCTCTCTATAATTCTCCATAATTTACGTGTCTTCTAGTATAAGTGATTTCCTCCCCTTTAAGCCTCAATACTCATTCCACTTACAATTCTGGCAGCATCCTTTCTGCCACTGTTCAGCTGTACAAATTACATAGGAGAAAATTGTGACCCTCAATAGATCCAAACGAGTCCACTTCTTAGACACTTCTATGATAAATTTTATTTGAAGAGTTGAATTGAAACTATTTCATAAAATGGAATTTAACACAGAGAATTGCAAAGTAACACTGTAGAATTTGTAACCACTATCATCATTACCCCAACTCTCTTGGACTATTCAGAGTTTCACAATTTAGTTTGACTGGGAAACACAATGTGTGCTATGGAAGCATAAAGACTACATTATTTTATATTCCAGTAATCATAAGGTAGAAAGATCGAGCGTTCACACACTGCAGTAGGAAACCCCTAATAAGAACCAAAAAGCTGACCTTCAAAATGTAGGGATTCTGCAGTATAAAAAGTTTATCAAGCACCCCACTTGCCTCAGATGGAAAAGATAATGAAGAGCAGGATGGAGACACAACAAAGGAGACTCTGTCTAAACTCCTTTTTCTTTTTCATCATGGCTGCATGACAATCCAGGTAACCTCTGCTCTGTGCTCTGAAAGGAAACCCTTATCTGTAGTCTGTTCTCATCAGATCAGGAGACCTCGCTGAAATTTTTGTTTTAGCCCAAGAAATATCATGGATGGTAGATGGTGCAGGTATACTTTATATTGTGGTGACATTTTTTGGAAGGGGATGGAAGAATGCTCCTGTTTTGCAACTAGGGACCTGAACTTATCTAAATACTTGTACATTCTCTTGAACATGTTTTAAAATAAATGGCTTACAAAATGCTTTGCCCACTGTATTTAGCCACAGAATATCTCTTGTAGGAATGCATACTTATGCACTTACATTTCTCTTTCTACAATTTAAGTCCATGTCCAATCTTTGAGTAATCAGGGCCTGTAACCCTCACTTTAAAGATAAGGCTGCAAAAGCTCAGAGAACTAAACTCACATACCCGAAGTCCAACAGTAAATCAAGGATACTTCACTTTCTAAATGACAGATGTGGAGCCTGACCCCAGAAAAATGCAGAGACACACACAAATTGCATATTGCATTTGAATTGTAGGTTCCCCGAAATCCTTTTATATATTCCAGTGTAGGGATTTCTGTAATAAATGAAAGACCTGTAGAGCCTGAGGCCAGTTTTATTAGACTCAAGTCATCCATGTTCACTTGGTCTGTGTCTTCCTGTTAGGATTTTAATGATTCCATCTCTTCATCTTTTTTGGAAAAAATTTCCAGGAAGAAACCACTTCTTGTCTTACTCATAGCAGAATCCCTCCACCCTGAAATGGCTTAGATCTCCTCTCTGCAGCATCTGCGCAGGCTCCATGGGAATTCTCACAGAAAGAACAGGCTTTGTGCTCAGAATGCTAATTTGGAACATGATCCCATTGAGTCCACATCTTTTGAGCATAGAAACATCATTTGGCCTTGGGGTACTCCTCCTTTATGTCCATTATTTTGTGTAGTGTTACCAACTGCTGCCTATGATTCACTGCTGTTCTGCCTATCTTAGATGTAATTTATAAGTCACTTATTTGAACATACCTGAACACCCTGTAGACCCTTCCCTAAAATACAAAAAAAAAAGAGAAAATGTGCATATATGTGCCAATCTTCTATATATATATTACCTGATTAAATGCAAGGGGATATCAAAAAGAAAAAATATGATTATATACCAGGGAGACAAGTACTGTGTCATATTAGCAATGTAACTAAAAAATTAATGAATGAAAAAAAAGAAAACTCAATGGGATCTATTCTAAAGAAGGCTTTGGAAAGGGTCAGTACACATGCATGATGGAAATGCTCCATAAGCAAGGAATGCAGAGACAGCTTCTTCCTATATTACTTGAAAATGAAACACATATTCTCTTTATCATCTTAAAAGCCAAAATATCTGCTTTCTATAGGTACTACTGCTCAGTATCTCCCACAATCTTAGTACATGCAATGCAATAAAAAGAAATAGAAAGCATAAAGAGTCTAAAGGAAGAGACCAAACAAATTTTCTGCTCACAAATTGTCTACCCTGAAGAATGTGTTGACCCTCCCATCCTCACAACAGTTTTGTGAAGTGTTAACATTGCTTTTCCCTTACCGAGGCCTCAGAGCTAGTAAGATATGAAGCCAGGACTGACCTAGGTAGTCTGAGACCAGACCCATGGGCTTGGCCCCCATTTGTTACCTCTTTTGTGCTGGCTGGAGATAGAAAAGTGAAACCAAGAACTAACTATAAAATTGTAATGATTATGAAAGCAGTCATTTAACATTCCCAGCCACATCTCATAGATGTGAGGCTAGGATGTTTGCTTAAAAGTAAAAGGTCTTGGGGCCGGGGAGATAGCTCAGTAGAATAAACGCCTGCCTGAGATCAGTCCAGTAATGGATACTGCAAGAAAAAAAGTAAAAGTTCTTGCATAAACACCTGCCTGTCAAGCACAATGTCCTGAGTTTGATCCCGGATATACTCCATCACTCCCCCAAAAGTAAATCGCTTAGCTGGTCGTTGGTCATTGAAGTGGTGCACATATTAGTCTCAGCTACTTGGGAGGTTACAGGAGGATCAAAAGTTAAAGTTCTTGTGAGCAGAGACTCTGCCTTAAAATAAAAGTGCTGTGAGGTTGTAGATCAGTGATAGAGTGCTTGGCCAGTGTGCATGAAATCCTGGGGTCAATCTCTCGTACTTCAAAAAACAAACAAACAAAAAGAAAACTTTAAAAATCTTTTGTTAAAAGAAGGTATTAGGTCAACAAGAAAGTGCCAATGAATACCAAGCCCTTACCAGTACCTATCACAGAATTCTGATTAAAGATTTGTCTTTATTGTTATTTTTTCATAAGACCATAAGTGCCAAAGGAATTGAAATATGTTACAGACATGTACTGATCCCTACAGTGAATTTAATCATTATATACTGTCAAAAAAATTTTAAAAGACCATAAGAGTCAGTATTACTGTAACTAACAAACATGACATGTTTGTCTCCTCTCAAAGGGTATAGGGCAGCCTAGCAAGCCACATCATGGAGCTTGACATAGGATCAGAAACTGGAGGAATGGAGACCTGCAAGGACAGCCTGCTTTAGCTGCTTTACTTCCTTGTCCCTTTCTACCCAGCTTGTCAGCATATGTTTTCATGCTTCTAATAGAAAAATCATCAGATAAAGAGAAAGAAAACATGAAATTGTTTTCCTTGCTAAAATCTTGATCTTTCAAACCCCTGTCCCAAATTAATATCTCTCAATTTAAAGAATGGTTGAATTTTTTCCCTTTGCCCATTGTTAGCTACACTTCCTTTCCCCCTACTGGTAAAAAAACAGTGTTAAACTTCAGTTTTCCTGGGTTCTCAGTAAAGAAAATGCATCACCCAAACTTGGTAGTTATAAAGTAGGCTTTGAGGTAGCCAGAGATATCTACAGCTATATTTCATAGGGAAAAGTGTTTTCAGTATTTTATTTAAATGCTTAGTGAATGTCATGGGGATATTACTATTATTGGATTGTATAGGCTTTTCTTGGCTTCAGCGTGTTTCTTTATGGTCTTTTATATTAATATTAACCACCGCAATGCAATAGCAACATAACACTTTTCCAACTGATTTAAAAACCATATAGTTCTATTTCACCTTAGACTAGTATATTGAGGTAAATCCTGTATAAACACCTATTAAGGTTAAATATAAGATTTCAAATTGTGTAAGATTTGCAAGGAGCCCAGACTAGAATGTACTTAATCATAGAATTATATCTATAAAATGTTCATGTACTTAACACATATAACTCTATATGTTTTAGAAAGACTATCCTCAGTTTCGCGGTTTCATCACAAATTGTGGATGAAGAGTTCCTCTGTCACAATCGATTTCTTAAAACTCAAAGTCTAAGTGGATATGACAGAGACCTCAAAAATACATGAGTCCCTCATTGCATATGCTCAGCCTGATTTGCCCATTCTAGACTGAATCCATTCAGAGAAAGACATCTTCTCTGAATATATTGATAAATAGAACGGATGCTACCATGGCTAATTTTCTTGTTGCTGGGAAATACCCAACACCCAGAATTAAAGAAAGAGTGGTTCATTTTAGCTCACAGTTTGTAGAGGTTGCTGCTCACAGTAGGCTGACTCCAAGGCAAGGCAACACAGCAGAGGGGCACCACAGAGAGAAACAGGCCATGGCAAGGCAGGCAGGAAGCACCAGCAGCAGCAGCAGCAGCAGCAGCAGCAGCAGCAGCAAGCAGCAGTGTGCCTTCCTCTCTCTTTATTCCATCCAGGACACAAGTCTATTGATTGGTACACCCACACCCAGAGGCAAGGGGTGGATTTCCAGTGTCCACATCTAGAACTATGCTAAACACACTTAGTTATCACACATCTTTAATTCCAGTATCACACACCCTAGTCCAGCCACCTCCCAAATCCCCAGATATGAGCGTATGGGACTTTGGGGGGACATCTAGATACAAGCCATAGCTGGTGCTGTGCTAGGGAAAATGAATTCTAGTACTCTCCCACCTCTTCGGGGAATATGTGTTCTTGCACAGTATTTGTTGCCTGATCTGAGTGTTGGGTACAGTCCTCCAATAGGCACAGGAAGTCTAACATCAGAGGCACTTTTGTGAGGCACTAACCTTGATATTTTCAAATTCACAGGAAAGGAAGTCTCATTGTCATCTCCCTGGTTTGGGCTCTATGAAGATGCAGGCAGCTGGGGACTCAGGAGCTGCATGGACCAAGGAGCCTTTCACATGGGCTGTCACGTTTCATACTTTAGCTGAAAGTCTGATCTCTGTGAGGGATTGTGAGAAACAATGGGAACACCATGATCAAGATGATGAAGACCATCAGCCTTGTTGGAATCATCATGGTCATAGCTCCATTAATATTAGACACCTGAAAACCAATCCAAAGCTCCAGAGAAAAATAAACAATGTGCTTAGATTGGCATCTCAGAATGTACCATTCTATCTGCCAGCTAAAATAGAGCAAAGGTCTCCAGCCTATATTTAGCTTATATTCAGCCTTCATTCTGAGTATCAGGCCTTGTGCTTTGCTGCGCATTTATGATATGCATGATCATAAGCTGGGAGAATTCAATCTTGGGAGGTACAAGGAAAGATCCTTATTTTTGTGTTTGTGTTTGATGCAAATGCAGTCTGTTTTCCATTCAGTCTTCATTAACGAAGCAATGATAAAGTTCTAGGCCCTCTCCACAGCCAAAATACGATGACCAAGAGAAAGTGAGGTTGAGTGTGTGGCCCAGTGGGACCGCCCTTCCCTAGCATGTGGAAGACCCTGCATTTCATCCTCAGCACTAGAAAATACAAACAAACAAACAAAACACCAATAGAAGAGAGAGAATGTGATCAAGCAAGGATGATGCATGCTCAGGCTACTGGGGTCTAAATCCCAACTCCAACTTTAATTTACCACTTTCCTTCTTGGCCTGACAGTTGACCCTGCCAACAAGTGGAGATAACAGCTGTGGACCCATGGCATAGGGTTGTTATAGGGTTTAAAGCACTGTAGAGCTTACAGGACTGCTTATTGATAATATTCAGAGTTGCCAAGGGTCTTTTTATTCTAAAATGGATACGGGACACAGGGTGTCTTGGCCTCCTCAGGTGGCAAAGTGATGAGACTAGGCTACCTGGGGTAATTAGCAGCAGGTGCCATCTCGAGGAGCCTACTGAAAGAAGCAACCTATATAAAAATGCTATTGGGGGTTGGCAAGATAGCTCAGCAGTCTAAAGTGCCTGGTTAGGCAAGCTTGGGCAGCTGCAGGGAACTGAGGTTCCACCCCCTGCAAAACATGACTCGCCAGCCCCACCCTCAGGGCAGGCTGAGCCGGCCAAAAAAATAAATAGATAACTTTTTTTAAAAAATGCTCTTGATAAATATTCTACACTTCTATCTGATTTTCCCTTTGAGCACAGACAGAGTGGGAAGTTTCATGTAGCACGTGGTAGCCAAGCTACCCAGAATTCAAAAACCCAGAATATATTGCAAGGGGTAGATGCAAAAGGACCAACAGAACTCAGTCCACACAAAAAGAGAGAGAATATAATTCAAAGGGAGGTGACTTTAAGCCTCACCCTGCTAAGATTATTTTTAGCTTTTTTCCTTTTCTTAGGAATTTTGTTTAAACACTTTCGTCATGATGTATTAATGAAAATAGATAATGGCACCCCCAAAACAATATTCATTTGTGGTTGAGTCAGTTTCAGAGGACAATAAAAGTAGTTTATTTTCCATTATTTGAATCCTAGGTCCTCATTTCTAAGTAATGTTTTAGATTATTTGGATAATCATAGACTGTGAAAGATAAGTGTAACTAGGAAGAGAATGGAACTTCTGAGAGAGATTGCTGTCTCCCATGGCACCTGTGAATGGTTGTGTACTGCCCAGCTTCTGGGAGAACCACTCACATTGTGTTCACCTTGTAATCTACGTGAAAACTACTTTTAAGAATGTTTGCATTGTGTCTCCCAAATAGACACACAAATTGTACTGCTCTTTACTCAAAAGTTTGCTATATCTTGAAAATTTGGAAAGACCAAAAGAAGTCATTGCTATTTGGAGCTTCTTTCTTGTCCTAATTTAGAATTGGGCTTATTTCAGACTAAGGACCTGAGAATCAAGAACTCTTATTAAAAAGAGAAGTCACGTGCTTTGCTAAGGGCAGAAAAGACTTGTGAAATGGAGAACTTCCACTATGGCACAAGTCCAAAAGTGACCCTGCTGCACAACTTAGAGGTATAACCTTCAGCAAGTCACCTAACTTCTTCTAACTCCTGTTTTGCATTTGTCAATAATGCCTATGTCTTATCTTGTAGGGAAGCTACAGGGCAGTGTTGAAATTCCTGTGAGTAAAGCAGACAGACATGGGGATGTTGACCACCACAGCGCTCCTTGTTACATTTGTGTTCAGTCATTGGGTATCCTAAGGCATAGGATAGGGTGAGTCCTGTGGTGATAAAGAAAAGGCTTCCTCAACTTGAGTCCTCTGGGGTATACATCTAGGGGAAAATAAATAAGTATGCTTGGAGCACAGAGCCATCAAGCACACTCAGCATTTTCCTTCCACTCATGGAATAAAAGACCCAGAGGATAGTCACAGACCTTTTACCTGTATCTATGTATGGGTAGGTCCTTGTGTATCAGCTATGCTCACACAAGGAGGAAAATAAGTCAGCTTACTAAATACACATTTATATTAAGATGGTCCAAGCTGCTTTTTCTCAATTTGTCTGCCATTCTAGTGACAATTTTTAGAATATAGAGAATGAAAGAGTTCATGGATGTGAAATCAAGGCAGGAAAATTGGTCATAATCTGGAATAAGTTTGCATGGAAACTGTGTGTCATGCAGTCTTACCTGGCTACTAAGACCTGGATATAAATTTTCCCTATGCTTCTCAATAGACAAAATTAGTAAGATAAAATAGTCCCCAAGTGAAAGGACCAAGAGAAGTCATTGCTATTTGTAGCTTCTTTATTGTCCTAATTTAGAATTGGGCTTATTTCAGGCTCATGATCTTTGCCTTCACTCTTTTTTTTTTTCCGGAACCGGGGATTGAACTCAGGCCCTTGCGCTTGCCAGGGAAGTGCTTACTCTGCTGAGCCATTTCCCTGGACCCCCTTCACTCTTGATAAGAGAGTTTATAGGTCAAGGAAATTAAAAGAGGACAGTAACTGAGTTCTGGTTCCATTCTGACCTTGGCCATACATTTTCATGGCAAGATTTAATCACTCCCAATACATGACTTCCTGGAAGCTTACAACTGGGGGCCTTCCTTCCTGGGGGTCATCCAGGAAGCTAAATGAAGTCTTTCCAAGCTACAAAAAATTGAGAATATTGGTGATTGAGAGTTTCCCACATAGGATTCAAAGTCTCTCTTGCCATTAACCTCTCCTAAAGGTATGTCTAGATTCTGTGTTTGGTGAATTCAATAGCTATTAATAAATGCCACATTTCACCTTGCTTTCACCATGAGTCTGCTAAAGAAAAAGCAATTTAGAGAAGCACAAAGGTAATCTATAAATTCAGATTAAGAGTTTGCTAAAACAGGCTGATATTAATCTACTTACTCCCATTGACCTAATGTGCTTGTACAGAAAGTCTAGCCTCATCATGTAGAGACATTTCCAGCTTGAAGTCAGAAGATCTATAACCTGTCTACATAGGACAAAAAAAGTATAGAATTCAGTCTCCAAAATACAGAAATACAGAAAAGTGACCAAAAGCACCCTGGTTAGTTATTTACATATATGACCCAAATTAAAAGAGTGAGCATACAACTCACAATGTTGTATGTGTATAGACATACAATGTCTACACAATGTTGTATATTCTGTATAGACAGAATGTTGTATATTCTGTATAGACATTAAAATTATTTTTTTCTGCATCAAAGTTTTATTCTAATGCAAGGCCTGTCCTACAAGAATAACACAGATTTGAAGCCTCCACATCCTTGGCATAGATCTGCAGAATAATCTCTTTGAAAGGGACTTCATAAATTTGAAGTAAAAATCGTTACGACAGAGGATCACTAAAGGTTTCTTTGGCACTAGTCAGGGACTAAAATGGTTTGCTAAGTAAATTAATAGTGTCAGTGAAATTTAGACAGAAATGTTTGCCTGTCTTTGAAAACAAACTATTGTCAAGTGCATTAAGACCTACGGCTATCAGTTAAGTACATGCCGGGCTCTGTTTAAATGGATGCTGCAGCCGAGACTCAGGCAGACATGGGAAGCCACACCAGCTGTTCTATTCCATTTGGTTGTTGAATGACCTTGAACAGGTACTTCACCTTGCTAAGCCCTGGTTTTCTTTTCAGAAATCACAATGAAAACAGGCTAAATAAATGTAGAGTACCAGGGAGATGCTGTGTTTCCACTCTGCTTTTTCCCTTCTATCTCTTTTGTTTATTCCAAAACACCCAAAAAGAACACTCAGGGGTGAGAGATACATTTAATTACTCCAAAGTAAGGGTCTCCATTACTCCCTTTCAAATTTTCTGTTTTGCAGAGTGCACTTTAAATTGAATCTGAGAGATATAATTGTTCTTTCAAAAGAATAATAACTAAAAATGAAGAAGGCTTAGGTTTTGCCCTTCAAAACTGAGTTGTCCATGAGTATTTCTAAAATGAGTGCAAATAACTTTAAAAAACTGAATGGATTGCAACTATTGGGAATATGGTTTGGAAAATACAACCCACAGGAGAGATCCTGACAAATGTTATCCTTGTGCAGAGAGGAAGGCCTCTGCATCTCCATGGCGCACAGCACAGTGCACGAGCCACGCAGAGGCATATGTGTGGCGCTAGTTACTGAGCTGTGAAGAACAGGGCTAGCCATGCCCTGGAGGCCTGCCTCAGACACCACATTAATGATTCCTACATACACAAATTCATTAGCTGTTTAATTAAGTTAAATCATGAATTGGATTTGTTTAATCATTAATTAAGGAACAAGTAGTACTGTGCTAAAATTTAACACCTCAGGAAAAGAAAAACAAGAATAAATTTAATGTTCTGGCACTCCACGTCCACCAAATGATTTCTGATTTTGCCCCACTCCCCGTTGCACACACACACCTATACACGTGCATGCACACACAAGCACACACACACTAGTGCACACACAAACTACTTACAGAAATAGTTTTACTTTTTCTAATGTGGTCTTGCCTTGAAAAGAAAAGTGAAAGTCATTTGTTGACAGATCAGACATTTAATTTTTGCTCCTGCAAATCGCATTTTCTTTACTTGAGAGAGTAGTGGAAGATCTGCTAGGTTTCTCAGTTCTAGATAATTTTTTTTCCCCTGAAGAACCAATATTCAGTGGAAGGAAATTTAAATCCCAAATGATTTTTCAGGAGACTTCTATCAATAATCTCAACTCTTTCAATAACCACTGAAAAAATCAAATAATAGTATCATTAGAATCCTAAACAAAGGTGTTTTCCTGAGAATAAAGTAAAGAAGGGTGCTGATCCAACATCTGCAATGAAATTCCCTTTAAGCAGCCACCATCAGCAGCTGGGCAGCACCTCTGGTTCCTAGATCATGGTCATTTGTTCTGTGGAGACAAGCAGTTCCTCAAAATGTTGCATATTTCTGACTCCTCTGCACTCTTGCAAAGTTACCTGATCTGACTGCTTTTCTAATACACTGTGTCAGTTTATCCTGGTATCTGGCAATGATCAGGAAGTCACTCACAGTGTCCATGGTAGTTGTTTCTCCAAAGGAGGTTGTGAGTTCTAGTGTGTTCAGTTTGGTTTCACACATTGCTAGGTGGAGATTCGGTGGGGTATCCTGGGTAGTGGGACTTGAGTACTCATTGCTAAGATTCCCTGCTTTGGCCTAATTGTCTCCTTCCTTGCTAAATCTGATGGCTGCCATAGCAACAGACAACCAAATTATTTACCTGATTTTTCCTTCTGGCTCTTCAAAGCCATGAAGTGTGAGAACTCTTTCTTGAAGGTGCTCCTGCCAGAGGCAGTTGAGTTCTTTCATCTATTACTCCTGAAAGAAATTCCTGTCTTCCAAGTTATGAATCCACTGGGACACATGTACATTCAAATCATGGGTGAAGAGATAATAAAGCATGCTTCATGGCAGATAAACGGAGCTTCTGTATTTGCTATGGGAATGTAAGATTTGTGTGGATCGGAAGAGGTAAGAAAACTTCACACAAGAAAAAATTTTTAAAGAGAACAGGAGTATTTTTCCTTACTGAATGGGATCAGAGTACTGGCACAGTAGTTTGTATGTGCTGAATTCTGTTTCTTTAAGCAAAATAAAGACAGATAATAGAAAATAAAGTTTTTTGAAAGACAGAAGGGCACTAAGAGATGGAATGGGGGAGTTGGTAAGGAAACTTTGATCTTCATAATAAATTTAAGTTATAGGCTGGGGAGATAGCTCAGCAGTCTAAGTGCCTCCTGGCAAGTGCTAGGACTCAAGTTCGAACCTTGGTGCTACATGCCGTGCTGGACCCAGAACCAACCCTGGGCAAGTCATGCTGGCCCCAAAATGGGGAGTGGTGGTGCATGCCCTTAATCTTAGTGCTGGAGAGACAGACAGGAGGATCACTATGAGTGTAAACTGCATAGAGAGACCCTGGATCAAATAAATAGATAATTTTTTTTAAAAAATGTAGAGGGAATATTCATGGGAAGAACCAATCAGCCACTTGAAAGATGGGTCTATGGTATGGGAAAACGTTGGCACTGGACAGTCAGCAAGTTTGATAGTATACATTGTATAGTTAAGAGACCAATTTTAAAAGAGACAAAAATTAATTAAAAGTTAATTATAAATACAATAGTACACTATTGTCTTGCATATTCTAGAAAAAGCAAATATAAAGACACATGATATATTTATAAATCCCAAATGTCATAGCAAATAATCTTCAACATTGTATAAGTAAAGATGAGCAAAGGTATGCAAACAGGGGTGCAGTTAAATTTTAAGTTTCTCCATTTATACTGCATGGACAGCACCCACCAGATAAGATGCCTTGCTGGTCAAATTCCACCCAGGCTTCATCTTAATTAGAACTAGGATTATTAGAACTACTATTTTAAGGGGAAGAGAATGTGGACTATGTGTTCTGGATTTTAAGTCTTTTCCCCAGAGCTCACATGTCCCTTCACCATGCATCTCACTGAAAAAGGAAAACATCAGGCCACATTTGAGTTCAAAAGGAGAAGCAGGCAAGTTTACCAAACATCCAGAAGAAGAAATGGAATGCTTGTGAATTCCTTATGGACTGAATTGTGTCCTGCACAAATCGTGTACTGGAAACTCAAATCCTGGTATGACTATATCTAGAGATAGAGCCATTAAAGCTATGATCAAGGTTAAGCACAGAACGGAGGGTGCATCACTAATCTAATAGGAGTGGGAGTTGTGAAAGAACAGACACTAGATCTCTTCCTTTTTTCTCCTTCCTTCTCTCACTTCCCCTCGCTTTCCTCTCTGTCTGTCCATCTCCCTATTGTTTTTCTTCCTGCCATGGGAGAACACGATAAGATGGCCATTTACAAGTCCAGGAAGAAGGACTTATCAGAAGCTAACCCTGATGGTACCTTGACCTTTGACCTCCAACTTCCATATCTGCATGAAATAAAGTTTTGTTTTCAGAGTGTGTGGGAGAGCTTCCAACTACCCTGTGCCAGCGGGATCTGCTGGCCCTAGCCAGGTGAAGGGTGGGTGAGACCCTCTTCCACACCCTTGGGGACACTCCAACACTCCGCTGCACCCCCCCACCCAGCCTGCCACGTAAGAATTTCTGCCACTTTCTAGGGACCCCCCAGATCCTGTCCTAGCCCAGGTCTGGTGAGTGTGTGGGAGAGATGCCTCTCCTCCCTACTCCACTTTGTCACCTCCAGACTCAGCTCAGGCCTCGCATACAGGCCTGAGGTGAAACCCTGCAGCTGCAATCTATGCAAAGAGAATAGGGGATAGAACCAAACAGATAGTCCAGGAGCAGAACATTTTGCCAGAGGGGCACAACAGGTTTACTCTCAAGGGCAGCAGCAGAAAAGAGCTGAGCACAGCAGCCAGACTCAAGATATGTACAGCTGGATACATCCAAACTTTGTAGATCTGCACCTGAACTTAAGTAGGTGCTAAGGTTATAACTGCACCAAAGATCTACAACAAAGGTCAGAAGACAGTGCTACACAAAATGCCAACAAGAAGGAACAAAATACAATCTCAGATCCCAAGACCACCCACAAGTGCAGAGGACACTAACACAGAACAAATTGGGAATCACACAGCTGAAATCAATGAATCAATGGCTTCTGAAATAAAGAAACAGCTGCAGAAAGGTATAGAGAAACTCAGATTGGAAATGAAAAAAGAA
>NW_004524647.1:10093878-10094373 GCF_000260255.1 Octodon degus | reverse complement strand
AAATATAAGAAGTAAAGCCAACCTGTTATGTTGAACTGTAGGGAACTCAGGTAAACAATTTCTGACATTGAAGTCAAGTGGAAGATGAATTATTGGGGGCCGGGGAGATGGCTCAGTGGAATAAGCACTTCCCTGGCAAGCACAAGGGACTGAGTTCAATCCCTGGTTCTGCCAAAAGAAAAAAAAAAAGGAAGACCCATTACTATTATGGGCTACTGGACTCTTTTAGACTATTTTGCTGAGTTAACACACCTGTAATATTCAAATAACAGAACTTAACAAAAAAAAGGGGATACAGATGAACGTCCATTTTGTATCCAGGTATTCAAAGTGGTTAGGACAGATATATAGTTACATTCTCTTAATGAGTAGAGGGTTTGTTCTAATAGTGTTTGTAAGAAGGATATCATGTCCGAATCTTGTACAGCAATTAACCACTAGGAAGAATGTATGCAATGTGTTAATTATTGAAACTGTCCTACCAATTTGATTTGA
>NW_004524647.1:10059894-10080222 GCF_000260255.1 Octodon degus | reverse complement strand
ACTCGGTGGGCAGGGTGGGGGAGGTGCTGCGGAGTGGTGGAGGGTGTCCCAAGGGGGTGGAAGAGGGTTTCACCCATGCTGTGCCTGGGCTGGGACCAGTAATAGGTCCTGCGGGCTCAGGGTAGCCGGAAGCTCTCCCACACACTCACCGGACCTGGGCTAGGACTGGGTCTGTTCTCTCTAGAATTTATAAAGAACTAAAAAACACTAGGGCCCCAAAATTTAAAGACCCAGTACAGAAATGGTCATCAGAGATGAACGCACACTTCTCAGAGGATGAAATTAAAGAAACAAATAAATATATGAAAAAATACTCTACATCACTAGCCATCAGTGAAATGAAAATTAAAGCAACATTGAGATATCATCTCACCCCAGAAAGGATGGCTATCATGAAGAAATCCCCCAACAACAAATGTTGGAGAGGCTGTGGGGGCAAAGAAATCCTTTTCCACTGCTGGTGGGAATGTAGACTGGTGCAACCATTATGAAAATCAGTGTTGAGACTCATTAGAAAAGTTGGTCTGGAAATCCCATTTAAATCAGCTATTCCTCTACTGGGAATTTTCCCAAAGGATCTGAAAACATCATATCATAGGGATATATGTGTGTCTATGTTTATAACAGCACAATTTGTGATAGCCAAATCTTGGAAACAACCAGGATGCCCATCACCTGAGGACAGCATGAAAAAGATGTGGTATTTTTATACAATGGAGTATTACTCAGCTATAAAGAATGATAAACTCAAAGCCTTTAATTGAAGTGAATGCCACTTTAAGATATACTCATAAGTGAAATAAACCAGACACACATGTGTAAATATCGTATAGTTTCCCTAATATAAGAACTCAAAAGAAGAAATACAATTAGAAAGTATAATGCAAGTAAAAGTAATGCAAGAACTCGAGGACTAACTAATTAAGAGAGGGAGAGGAGAAGAGCTAGGAAACATGACAGTGACAAGTCATACAGTTATATGTAGAAGATGGGCAAGGCAATGATCCTGAGAATCTCCAGAAGATTTTTGAATCTAGCAGTTAATTGGAAAGATTCTCACCCTGACTAACTATATATACTGATACCTGTGAACTAAGCTCCTGCACTGCAGATGGTAATTTTTAATAGTAGGTTCATATTTGGAGTGCCTGTCATTCTGGTCTTCTCAATACAGGCTGCTTGTCATGACGTGCCAGTTGCTGCTGTGCTGTCTCTCGGGTAGATGATTGTTCAAAAAGAAGCAAGTGGTGAATGAAGGCAGCAGACAGGAAAAGGAATGTTCAGAGTCTGTCCTGCTTCAAACTTGTATATGGTTAGATTTTTGGACTTACATGTAAACATAAGAATTATATAATTCTTCATGCCTATTTTTACAATATATTCTAATTTTTAAATTTTTTTTCATCATATTCTGTAGGAACTTAAAGTTCAACATATCAATACTTGATGAAACATACCTGCTTCATATTATGCCTAAGACGTTTGATATTCAGACAGATAGTGAACTTAAGATTAACAGCGTAGCTTGTATGGTAATAACACTAAGCTTGTCTTCTGGAGGGTTAACAACCTAAGTTTGGAGACCAAAATTAGAGTAAAAGGAGGGCTGCAAGGAAAGCCAACATTATGGCCCTAGCCTTCCAAGGTCAATTAAGACTCAGGACATACGAGAACTTGTACTGTAACTTCATGTAAGTCAGTAGTGTCCCAAATTTTCTTATCAAGGAGATTTTGGGGCCAAAGAGGAAAGTGATCGATGATGCAGAGTGTGCCTAGGGAGAGTCACCTGGAGAGAAAACATTCTCTCAGGCTTTCACAGAGAGCACATTGGCCAAGCAATGGCCGTGACTCATCCTCATGGCTGACTCTGACAAAAGGATCTACAGTCTGAGGTACAGAATCTCAGGATAAATCCTGAGGGGATTTCACTGACCTTGTCAGACCAAAAGGCTACAACTCTTGTTGCATAGGTCTTGCTTTATCTTGATTTTAACCATCCAGCAGAAAAGTATAAAAACGAAATATAAGAAGTAAAGTCACGCTGTTATGTTGAACTGTAGGGGAGTCAGGTTAACAATTTCTGACATTGTCAGTCAAGCGGAAGACCCAATGCTATTATGGACTACTGGACTCTTTTAGAATATTTTGCTAAGTTAGGGGCTGGAGAGATGGCTCAGTGGTCTAAAGCACCTACTTGGAACAAGCTCGGCAAAGCACAGGGACCACGGTTCGATCCCCCAGCACCACATGCCAGCCAGCTGCGCCCCCTGGTGGGCTGAGCTGGCCACACACACACACACACACACACACACACACACACACACTAAATAAATGTTAAAAAAAAAAAGAATATTTTGCTAAGTTAGCACACCTATAATGTTCAAATAATGGAACTAAACACAAAAGGGATACAGATGAATGTCCATATTGTATCTGCAGGTTCAAAATGGTTAGGATAGATATATAGTTACATTCTCTTAATGATTAGAGGGATTTGTTCTAATGGTGTTTGTAAATAGGATATCATGTCCACATCTTATACAGCAATTAACCAGTAGGAAGATTGTATTCAATGTGTTAATTATTGAAAATGTCCTACCAATTTGATAAAAAAAAGGACAACAATCATTATCACAAGGTACTTTATCTAAAATAAATGTCAAATACATATCTCTTCCAAAAAAATGAAAAAAAGTTTTCTTGTCAGAGCCACATGGTCTGTGTATATTGTTCTGACAGTGCCAGCAAACTAGCACAAACTCAAGTGACTACTACAGCTGCAGTGGCTGTATTTCAGTGTGAGCAATTCACTCAGCATTACACATCTTTATTAGATTTCCATGATATTGCACTGAGGCTTGGGTTATCTGTCAAATTAAATGAACCTGGTAAAAACAAATAGAAATAAGATGTAAAGAAATGCTTCATTAAGGGCTCTTCCCCATTTACACAAAAACGTATTTTCTTAGTGTTGTTTTTGTACATTTCAGATTGGGATAAATATTCTAGGCTTCAGCTTTCAGCCTGACTCACTTAGAAAGCAAAAATACTGCCAAATCAACTACACTGCTTCATTCAACTCACCATGGAAATGATTCAGTACAGAGGCAGAACCCTACCCGCTGGTGTTTATTGTGCATAAGCATAATAATCCTAGCTATTTGTCTTGTACTTTTTATCTAAGCAGCTCAATATACTTAGCAAACATAATCTGACTACCTTAGAAGGCTGACAGGAAGACACAAGCTTTTTACACCATATTAACTCTGAGGAGTGACAGCCCATGTGTGACTGTCTGGGCGTGCGCTCCCTTTCGTGAGTTGTATCAAGGAATCCTTCCCGTCTAGTATTCCGACTGTATGGAATTGCTCCATGGTTGTGGGGAGCCAGTCTGTCTGTCACCTAGAGCATTTTCTCTCTGCACTGCCTGGGATTTCCACAGCCTCTTTGGAGACTTCTTCCTTGTAACTTCCAGCAACTTCTCCTTAGCATCTCTGTTTCATGCTCCTGCCACTGGAGATTTTAATCCTCTTGGAAACTAGTCTCAAAGGGTCTCCCCCGAGCACATTTATGCAGGCATCATGGTGTTTATTCTGTGTAGCAGCACTGCCCACCTCTAGTCTGCCCTGTAAAGGCCTTGAGGATCACTGGACAGGAAGGAAGCCTGACTGGAAGCTGGCAGTGGCTTGTTTTTGTCCCACTTGGATTGGCACAGGAAGTTCTCTCTGAGCATTTCCCTAAGACCACGACAAACTAAAGCAAAGTAAAATTTAGACTTCCTTAAAGTGACAACAAAAGGCCTTGGACAATGATAGTAGTAAATATTAGCGGAGCAGTTATTATATGCTAGACACAGTTTGTTAGGACTGTACACTTTAAATTTTGTCTATTCATTTATTTGGTACACAGTTTAGCTACACAGCTCAGACTTGTAGTGATCCTCCTGTCTCAGCTTCCCCAGCACTGGGATTGCCAGCATGTGCCACTACACCCAGTTTTGGTGGCTGGCTGGGTGTGGGGATGGCATGGCATGTAGTACTGGGGAGCAAACCTGGGTCCTTGTGCTTGCCAGGCAGGCACTTCCACCACCAAGCCATCTGCCTAGCCCAAGACTTTACACTTTAAAAGAAACATTCTGTCTCAATGCTGGTTTAGCCCTCAAAGATTTCTCCAGGAGGGGAAAGTGTCAAGTGGCTCCCATTCCTGGAATATAAAACCCAGAACAGGGCTCCTTCTGGAGTCCCTTGGCTGTGGTGACACGGGGCACTCTTGCAGTGGAGATTCCACACCACCTGCAAGCTTTCCTAAGATTTGGGCATGGGCAGGCATGAATCCGAGAAGCTCATCCCCCCTTCTGTGCATAGTAAAATTCCTTTGCCTAACCTGTTGCTAGTATTCTGTGACACTGGACTTGATGCAAATGGTAGAGCTCGCAGCCCCAAGTGCAGCAGACTGAAATGCTAGAATAGCTACAGCATAGTGCAGCACCGAAGGACTTCTTACTGATGAGGAAGTTGAGGTGCAGAGATGATCTATGCAGTAACTCTTAGACAATACAACTGGTAGAGGCGGTAGTGGGTTTCACACCCAGACAGCTATCTGGTACCTACAGCCACATCCTTAGCCTCTGCAATGTGGGCAATGCAGGCAATGCATCACCGGCAGCAGGAGGAACAAGACTTATAACCAGACATTTAGTCTAAGGTTCTGGTTTCCATGTTTATGGGCTATTAAACTAAAGAAGTTGACCACTTCCTCTACCTTCTTCTACAGCACAAGGCTAGAAGTATTTGCTGTCTAACCCTTAGGATTTGAGCAGAATTCAAATAAGAACAGCTCTATGAAAATTTATAATCTTTACAGATTACAAATTGCTTTTTAAAAATAGACATAATATCACCTATTAAATGTGTTTGGTTTCTTACCAAGAGTTTGATAACAAATGTTTGAAAAGTATGGTGCATGTTTAAATTTTAATTTTATGCAAAGATTTACAAGGGATGTTTGAAACTATAGTGTATGCTTAATTTATTTAAGAATGCAATAAGACACACATTGTCATTAATCTTCCTCAGAATACTCCACTCACTTCAAACACTCTTATCTCACCATTCTTGCAGCATTCTGAAGCACTTCTGGTAGTCCCCATTCCTAAGTCTTTATAGGTTATAATAAAAAATAGTGACTGCAGCTGCCACGTGCTGTCCAATAGAAAGGAAGGCTTCTAAAACACACCGGTGTATTGGCATTCACCTTCTTCACCAGACCTGGCACTGTGAGACTTCTGGTTCTTCTGCCCATTCAAAATGACTGTGAAGCCCTGAAATAGAAATATCTTGAATCAATTGAGAATATTATGCTGAAGCAGCCACTTAAAGAAATGAGCTAAAGGGCAAGCCCCCAATTGAGACTATTATGACAACCATACAAGTGCAACTAAAGACCCATTTTGGGAACATAAACAGGGACTGAAAGCAAGCCTGTAAAAAATAGTTTTACCTGTTTAAGTTCTAACATGAAACCAGATATGGTGGCACATGTTGGTAATCCCAGCAACTTGAGAGGCTGAGGCAGGAAGATCAAAAGTTTGAATTAATAACCCTAGGCAATTTAGTAAGACTCTGTCTTTAAAAAAAGTTCCAAGATAATTATTTCTATTTTAGTCAGCTCATACTGCTGGGACAAAATAGCACAGGCTGGGTTGCTTGAACAACAGCACTGCTGTCCAATCTACATTCGTTCCTGGCTTGCACTTTGTGTTTCTCACACCAGAGAATCAATGGAATATAATAGATGTGAAATAGGAAGAAAATGTTCAAGTGGGAAAGAGAACTAGGGTGAGAAGAAGTGGAAAGGAAGGAAAGGAAAAGAGAAAAGAAGAAAAAATGGAAACAAATAAGGAGAGAAAGAGTGGTTGAAGGGAGAGGAAGGGAAACAGAAAGAAAGAATCATGATGCATCACAGACAGGTACAATTCCATATTCTGAATGTGGTCATTATGTACATAACGAAATCTTCTCATGGGCCTGCAGGCTAGAATTCCAAGACTAAGGTGCCAGCTGACCGAGATTCTCACGGGAGCTCTACATCTGGCCTACAGATATGCACCTTGGGATTTTTTCTCAAGTGGAAACTCTCTCCTTGCAAAAGTTTAGTCCTACCAAATGGTGGACTAATATTTCTGACCATTTAATCTTAGTTTCCTCTTAAAAAATGTGACTCCAGATATAGTCACATTGGGAGTTAGAGCTGCAATGTGCAAATACTGAGTTGTGGTGGCTGAAGAAATATACTTTAGTTCATAGCATTTCCTTACCCCCATTTGTTACAAGCAAATGAAGAATTAGCTTCTATGCTACATGTGAATAGAGAGATAAGTCAAATAAATACATATCAAATAGAAAATAATTAGTAAACTACTTGTATCTTACAGTGGACCAAACTATATGTTTGGCTTTGCTATTTGTCATATCACCTAAGATTTACTGTGCTGCACTGTTTGCCTTAACTTGGGTTGGTATTCAGATTAAACCATGTTCTTTGAGCATCTACCAGTGGGAAATGGGTGATGAATAGATTTGCCAGACATAGTCAACCGAATTGTTAGGAAATCACAGGGTCAGTTCTCCCCTTTCCACTTATTCCTGAAATGTTCCCAGAGACCACCTCTGGGCAGGGCATCACACTGTTTGCTGAAACCAGGCCTTCAACAGCCCTTGCTACAGCCAAAGACCCAAGTCACACACCAGAGGAGCAGTGAACATGGCAAAAAGTGATAAGGCTGCTAAGAAAGGTCAGGAAGGAATTGCTCCAGTGACAGCTCAAGGATGAGAGGCAACTTCAAAGGAGATGAGGCATATGGGAGCATTTGAATAGGTCTTAAACAGTAGGTGGCTTTGCATGTTCAGAGATAACAGGCAAAGAAATGCTAGGGAAGGGAAGTAAGGGTTATATGAAGGCACGTTCCCTGTTCTTCAAAAAGAAAATGCCTCAGTTGCTAATTTACACCACTCCTGTTAGGTGCCTAAGACTCTGGGAATATGAAGGGGGAAAGAGATGTATTGAGCACAAAAAAATGCTAATTGTTGCCTGTTTAGTAATCAGCTAATTAATGAAACTTTCCTTAAGAAAAACATCTTTTGTTTATATAACTCAAAGCAAAATATTGCAGGTAAAAACAGAATATAACAAGTAATTGCCCTGCCCTCCCAAACACAAAGCATGGGGCTTCCTGTCACTAGATTATGCTTTTGGAGAATTAAACAGTAATACCGCCCTTTAGAGGGTAGCATAATTCACTCCCAACATTGACTTTACATAACAGACAAACATACATATGTACATACTCATTATGATAATTATCTTATAATCAACAGTTCTACTGAACATACTCCTGAAGGAAAAAGAAATTTCTAATAAATGTACACACTTGAGCCGATGGAATCTGAAAAATTAGTACCTTTCTTGCGTTATTTAAATGTAAAAAAAAACTGCCTTTATAATTAATGCTGTTGATTAATCTGTTAATAAGTACCGTGCGTTAACCAACTGCGCCACTGGAGCTTCCACTGATTAATCTGTAATGGGCTACTAAGTTAGCCTACAGACAGGACTGGAAAAAACTAGCAATATGCTAATGAAGGTTTCAAAACACGCTCCATTGGCATAAGGATTACTTTGAGCTGAGAGCAATTGACGAGCAGCTGGATTTCTGCCTCCCCTTTCTGCCTAAAAGTAAGATTTATTTCTAAACTGTAAAGATATCTCCCTCTCCTGTACTAGGAAGAGGGAGAAAAACTCTCAATCACAGGAGATAACACTTATCACTGGAGATTTGAGTCTACATTTAAAAAGAAACTACTAAATAACCTTAATCTTCCATCAGTGTCCCTCCTATCTATGCTTTCTCATAATTTGTTGTCCATAGAAACCCAAATGTTTTATTTTGTCTGGTCACTTCTCCACAGTTTATTACTCTCTGTTTAAAAAAGTAATGCATCAGTTTTTATGGCTAACTGCTTCGTTGAGTTTTAACACTTCTTTTCTGTGAAGTTGTCCTATGAACTTGAAATAAATCTTTTCTTCTGTTAGTTTCTCTTTTGTTAGTCTACTTTTCAGCCCCTAGATGCAGCACAAGAGAGGGTAGAGAAAGTTTCGCCAGAGACACTGTCAGTGTGCGGTGAGTGTTTCTTCGGTCACACTCTCATGGGATCCAGTGATTACTGCAGCTAGGAAAGGGTTCTGGAGAGCTGGTGTGCTGCAACCATGCCGATTACCTCCTTTACCACTGCAGAAGCTGAGCCGGGGCACATTTACTTAGTCCAAGCACACACTGCAAGTTAAAATTTAAGTTAGCAGTTCAAGGTGTTTTCAGGCGAGTCTTGTGCCTGCACTGTGGAATGCTTTCTATTGCGCTCTGATGCCTCTTGACTCCTATGACCAGAGAAAAACAGTTTAACCTCTTTTGTCTGTCTTTTTTTTTAACATATATGTTCTCCTGTGTGATAGCTGATAGAAAATAGTGATAGATCAGATGAATTAAGCACATAACAAACATCCATTTCTTAGGCCTTAGATTTCAAGGCCTTCTATACACAGAAGCACCTCCTGCCATTAGAAGATTTAAAGATGCATGCAAAAATGAGATTCTTAGAAAGGTTTTGTTTCCCAGGCAACTGCTCTCCGTTCAGGATTGAATGTGAGCATTTGAATCCCCGGAGCCACTCTCGGCCACCCACCCTTATCCTCTTTACTGCAGTGAAGATGTAAACTCTGAGAACCCAGAATTCCAGCTTCCTTGAGGGGAAAAAAAGGAGACACGTGGAATTGTTAAGAAATGATGCTGAATTCAAAAGAAGAACATGCCTGTCAGTAAGTGGCACGCTCTGGAAACTAGTCTGCGTGAAGTAGGCAGAGAAAGGGTACACATTGGCCAACATATTGACAGGCCAGGAAAAGACTGGAAAAGACAATATTCCATTACTATTGTTTTTTATAGCCCTGGGGAAGGAAGCCAGCCCCTCGCACTATTAGGGAAAGCCCTCTTCCACTCAGCTGCACTCCCAGTGCCCGTGATAATCTTTCTGTTGTTGTTTATGACTAATTCCAGCACTGGAGAAGCTGGGGCAAGAGCATCACAAGTCTAAGACCAGAGAACAAAACAGCAAAGATTTTAAGATGTAGTAGTCTTCATTGGTAATGGGACAGGAAAAGCTGCCTCTTTCAGCACCATTAAGTTGATATTTGGTACCTGGTTGACAACAGTGACACTGCTCAAAGGTTTTGGTATCAAATAAGCCACAGGTGTCCATTGTTTGAATAGCTCCAGACATGCATTCCAAGGAGCTTCAGCTCAGCAGGGGATTTTGAAAACACCGAGAGAATTAATGCAAGCTTGAAGGTTTCCTAATGGTCTGAAAATCTATTAAATTCTCTATATGTAAAATATATATTACATAACATGTAAATATATAATATATTTTATTATACATTTATTAAAAACCTTTTTTTTCTTTATGCTTATGATTAAAATGAGAGTAGCCACTGTTCTGGACAAGGCATACCTTTTCTAGTCTTTCCTATCAGAATTGTTTTCAGCTTTCTGAAGCAGTTGTGAGTTTTATAGTGGGTGGAGTGGAGGGCATCCTAAACTTGTTACTTCAAAAATATTCTTTCTTTCTCAATGCCTTCATGGCTTTAAACCTGCAGATGCAAGTCACAGGAGCATAGGCCTACTGTTACATTTGAAAGCAAAACTAGCCATTGAGGTCCTCAATGTCAGGGCATTTTAGGGGAAGGTAAATGGTAAAAACTTGTTCTTTCAGAGAAAGGTCCTAGAGAATAAATTCTTCATTAGACTTTCAGTTTTCCTGTGTGTGTGTCTCTCTCTCTTTGTCTTTCACACACACACACATTCATTTATCACTACTTCCATTAAATGTTTTCTGAGACATTTTTTTCTATACATTCTAGACTATTCTACATGAATAAGACTTTTTTCTGAATTTCAAGAATTATTATTCTCTTAGGGTCAGTGAGATAGCTCAGCCGACTAAACGTCTGCCTAGACAAGTAAAGGGACCAGGGTTGGATCCCTGGTACCATATGCCATGCCAGCCCCTCCCCTGGGGTGCGCTGAGCCAGCGATGGAGTCTGGGTGTAGTGGTGCATGCCTGTAATCGTAGCATTTGGAAGGCTGAAGATAGAAAGATCACTGCCAGTTTGAGCTGCATAGTGAGACCCTGCAGAAAAAAAAGGAATTATTCTTCTCTTTTTGATAAAATTAACCTGTCCATTACAGTGTTGTATTTACCAAAGAGCTATAACAATAAGGTCCTTGAAGGGGTCATTGTCATCCCTGTTACATTTTAGTTGTTGCCACCTTCAGATACCCCCTAAGGCTGGCAGAATTAGCTATTAAAATTTTGCTCAGAGAGAATATTTTTAGATCAGGCAGTTTTCTCCAGTGGCAGCTCAGTACCTACCTTCTTCCAGCCAGGCCCGTGTTTCTAACATGAAACCTGCTGGCCATGTAAACCATCTAGATGTGTAAGGGAATCAAGCAAGAGGATAGAGCCCACATTTCCCTAATCTGGGGCTATTTTTTTTGCTCTATCAGGATTTGACCATATATTAATTAAGTAATTTAAAAATCTAGATAGCTTTTCTCCAAGTCCCGATTTGGCAGTCTAAATGTCAGTCCTGAAGTAGTATAGAATGTTAGAAATGTTTCTAGACACTTTCAGGAGGAAATACAACCAAATGAGCTGTTAGCATGGGGAAGGAAGGCATGAAAGGGAGGCACATCTTCAGAAGGTCACCATAATTGAAGGGAGAGGAGCCTTACCAATTCCAAGCATTTATTGCTTTTACATTTAGGACAATGTCTACAGAGTCTACAGGGTCTCACTACGCAGATCAGACTCTTAGTGATCCACCTGTTTACAGCCTCCCAAGTGCTGGCATTACAGGTATGCACCAACACTCCCAGTCTCAATGGCCATCTCAGTGTGCCCCGGGGGTGGGGCTGACATGGCAGGCCAGGGATGGAACCCCTGGCCTCTGAGCTCTGCCTAAGCAGGTGCTTTAGTCCACTGAGCTGTTTGGCCGGCCCTAATTCCAAGCATTGAAAAAGTATAATTTCATTCTCTGGAAAATAGTGTAATGCTTTTTCAGATAGTGCTTTTCTTAAGCCCAAGAATGCCAATGATTTTACATTCATTGTATTTGAGGAACATTAATTTCACAAAACATGAAGAATGAATCAAGAAAAGGGAAGGTTTATAAAGCAAAAGAAAAAAAAAGAATGAAAAGGAAAAAAGTAGGATATAGAGTATAAAGAGACAGAAAATTAATGAATACAAAATAGAGAGAGAGAGAGAGAGAATAATTATAAAAATGGCTTAGCAATCTGAAACAGCATGATCCAATCTCTGTAGAGGACAAAGTTAAAGAAAGAGGGAAATTACTACTTGTGATTACTATTATGCACGTTAAAAATGCCAAAGATTAAAAACTACAAAATTTCATAGGCTCCCACTTTGTCTTCCAGTTTTACTGAAGTTCCCTTGGTATGCATATCTGTGAGCAATTTAAGAATTGTATATTGCAACATAAAAACCTGAGAATTAGGGGCTTTGAAAGGATTTGGTCCAAATCCCTGATTACAGGATGAAGAAACTTAGGACATTCCTGGGTCCATAAAGCTGTTTCCCCTTCATTAGCGTCCAACAAGGACAACTGGGAGCATGCTCAGGAGCAACAATGGGGTGAATGGGGAGCCCTTCAGCCGGAGACCAACTTTGCTTCTGTGCCGCCCGACACTCTCCTTGGTGGCCTGGAGGTCAGGGTGGTCTCCGCACCATATTACTCTGTATAACTTCAGCCTCAAGTTGAAAAACAGACATTGTACAGCATACATCATCCTTTGGAAATGTGACATACAAGGGGAGAAAGTCCCATAGGTTTTTGCAGCAAAGTTTCTTCTGAGACCTCAAGATTTCTCCTTACCAAGGCAACTAATTAGAAATTCTTACAAATTATTTGAATGTGGATTCAAACAAAATTCAGATTTTTTGTGCATAGATACTTTTTTACAATAGCATCCAAATATTTTTGCTGACTGTCTTACTCTTTTCTATGTGTGAACTCTTTTCTTCAGACCATTAGCTTGTTCTCAATTATTTTTTAAAGCAAAGGCAATGCTTGATTTGATTTTAAAACTACAAAATGAGAAACACTTCAAATAGGTGTATGTGAAAGCTTTTGTGTTAGTGCCCACAGGCTGTCTACACTCTTGTCTGTGTTGTCTCACACTCCAGCACACTTACTAGCTAAGGAGGAGAGAGTAAAAAGAGGCATTACAATGTCCAAATTAAATCTTGTTTTCCCTAGCCAAGATAACACAAACTCAACATAGAAAGCATAAAGATACAGAAATATTAACACTTTGTAAATGTTACTCACATGTTAACTATTATCACTGTGTATATATTTTTTAAGAATTCTGGGGGGCTGCCCCTTAGCTCAGTCCTTTAAGTGGCTGCTTCAACAAAGCAGTCAGGCTCAGGTTGCTGTGGTTCGATCCCCACAACTCAAGCCAGCCAAACCTGCCCTGAAGGCATTTGGAGCAAAAAAAAAATTCATCGCTTACACCAATTCTCTAATACCAATTGTCTAAATTTGCCACAAAATTGATTTTAAAATAGAACTAAATGGCACTGCAGAGATAGTTCAGAGATCTGAGAACCTGCCTAGCATAAGCAAGAATGCAGTTTCGATCCCCTGTACTGCATGCCATGCTGGGTCCCAGAACCCCGGCCCCCCTAGGCGTGCCATGCCAGTCATGGAAACCAGGTGTGGAGGCACACACCTGTAATCCCAGCAGTGGAAAGACTGAGACAAGAGGGTCACTGTGAGTCTGAGCTGTGTAGCAAGACTCTATACCAAATAAATAAATAAATATCTAAAATGTGACTAAAGGACAAGAGATGTTAATCAGTATGAGGTACTTGAATTATCTGAAACAATATCTCAAATTGTTACGTCTTTGGTATCTGGAAGCACTGCCACTGGTTTACCTAGTATCATCCACTCTCTAAATGTATTGCTCCTAAGGATGCAATTTCTTCAAGTGTTTCTCTCAAGCTCTTTATAATCAATTTATTTCAAGATAAGAATGTCTGATCCATTAAAAACCACTGTATGTTACTCAGCTTCTGATTACTATGATAAGTACCTGAGATAATGAACTTACAAAGAGGAAGCATTCATTTTGATTCCTGTCTTGGAGATTTCAGTCCATGATTGATCGATTTCTTTTGGGCTTGGGGCAAGAAGGTGCATCGAGGTACAGACTAAAGCTATTCACCTCCTGCTGCTAGGAGCGGAAGGGAGGAAAAGGACAGGAATTAGTCTCACTGTCTCTTCAGGGCACATCCCAGAGACTGAAGAGCTCCCCGCTGAAAGTGTCTACCACCTCCCAGCATTTCCAAGCTAGGAACTGAGATGTTAACAAGGAGGGCTTTGGGGCATATTCCAGACCCAACCCTCTCATCTAGTCTTCTGTCTTGTTTTTTTTTTTTTTTTCCTATTTTCCTCTATTATAAGTCCATCAGAATGGTCAAGCTGCCAGAGCCTTACTTCAGAAGCTCATCTTCCTTTCAGAGCAAGCCAAATGCCTACCAAGAAGAGAGCATAAAGGGAAACGACAAATGTAAAACAGTAGCCTTCAATAAACTGCTCAAGAGGCACAGATTCATTAATACAACTTTTTTTCACTGGAAATATTCTTAGAATGTTAATCCATATAAGAAGGATATTGGGGCCAGCCAAATAGCTCAGCAGATTAAAGCACCTACAAGCAGGTGCAGGGGATAGGGGATCAACCCCCAGGCCTGTGGTGCTGGCCCTGCCCCTGGGGCATGCTGAGACAACAATTGAGACTGGGTGTGGTGGCTCACACAAGTAATCCCAGCTCTTGGGAGGCTGTAAACAGGTGGATCACTAAGAGTCTGATCTAGTAGTGAGAACCTGAATACCCTGTAAACCCTTCCCTAAAAAAATAAAATATTTACAGTATAATAGAACCAAAGGTGGTCCCAAAGGAAAGGTATGTTTTAGGAGTCAGATCACACCTAGTAGGCTTCAGACTTGAGCAACTCTATTTAGGAGAAGCACTACCAGGCTGTGCTGTCCCCAGGAGGACAGGCAGTTTTAAGGTGAGAGGGTAAGGTAGGAGAAGCCCTGAGACAGAAGTGGGAATTAGAGGAACAGTGGCTGTTCACCATATGTAAATTTCACTAGACTAAGAAACACTTAGCTGGTTAATGCACCACATTTCTGTGTGTCTCTGTTAGTATTTTCAAAAGTATTGGCATGTAGGTCACCAAATTGAGAGGAGAGAGCACACCCTGACTGTTGTGACACCAACCAATAGGCTTCTAGCCTGGATGGAAAGAAAGGGGAGGAGGGGGGAGCAAGCCTGTACTTTATAATGCTCTCTTCTGCTTGAGTGGGGAGCTGTGTTGCAACTGCCATCACCTGTGCATATCAAATGCCAGCTTCATCACTCTGCACAGAGCCATACCAGCAACTCCCAGGAAGCCACTAGGCCTTCATTCCAGGCTTCACAGTGAATGCTTGACTGTTCTTGTTCTGGATCTTCCAAATTCTTAAACTGACTGGCAATTGGATCCTCCAGCTCTCCAGCATGCAGACAGCCACTGCGGACTCTACTGCCTCTCATCCTGAAAGCTACCTAGTAAACCCCATGCATAATTTGATAGATGGATAGATAGAATGATAGAGTGATACAGTGATTGATTTATTTTGATCCCCTAGTCAATATAAGAACAAAATGGATTGGGAATGGAGAAAGAAGCTAGAAGGAGCTATACTAGTGAACGTCAGCCAGATGTAGGGCAAACAACACAAAGCAGGATGAGATCTTTTTGGTAAAGATCCCAGAAGTCATGGCAGGACCTATACAAAGAGTCATCAAAGGGTTAAAAACCTACTTGTAAACCCAGGCTCATGTGATATTTACCAGAGGACTTTTACACTGGGAGGGAGAATGACTCTTGATTCCTACCATCCTTTATACTCTTGGGGTTTTGATAGGACACCAGGAAGTACATGCCTGAGGCTCTATTCTGCTTGAGTGGGTAGATCTATTGCTGCTGCCACCACCTGCACATATCAGATTCCACTTTCATCACCCTTTCTACACAGAAGCATAGCAGCAACTTTCCAGGAAGCCACTGGGCCTTCTACACTGAGGGAGTAAATTTCAGTGCATGGTTGAACTAAAATTATATGCCTTAGTTTCATTTTTTTCAAGTTCTATAAACATATTTTTAATCAATTAAATGCATCAGCACAAAATGATTCAATTTTAAGTGGACTGACCCATTTTCAAGTAAGAATAAGCCCACAAACCATTGAGTAGAAAGCCCACAGCGCTCCACTAAAAACATTAGAAAGCATAGTACTGCAGTTGCATGCAAATAAGCATTGCAAAGCAATGAGCTTTTCTAATTTTCTAGTTCTTGTTTTTCATAACATCTGTTGACCTAAGGCTGGCATTCGGCATAGCACATATGTGCCAGAAATTGCAAAGGTAGGCAGGAACAGAAAAAGAGGTGGGAGCTGCTCAGGAACGAGGAATAAAAGAGAGAACAGGAGATACTGGGGGTTTTGGTTTGTTTTTCGAATTGCTTTTTAAGACCAGAAACAAACCAAAAGCTACCCACTATAACATCCCACACTGAAGAGAATCATGTGTTCTGTAACCTTTCCAAGCTGTCTGCAAACTGGACAGATGATGCAGTGGACATTGAGCTGGTATGGTGTCTCCGGTACTTCATTCTTGTTGCTGGGACTAAATACCTGACACCCCAAATCAAGAAAGGGAAGGTTTATTTAGCTCACAGTTTGTGGAGGTTTCCATCCATACTCAGCTGGTTCCAAGGCAGAGTGGCACATGGCGGAGGGCAGCAGCTCCTGGTGGTAGTAAACAGAAAAGAGCAAAGGGAGGAGCAGCTGCTGCAACAGCTAGCAAGCCTCTCTCCCTTCCTTGTATTGCATTCAGGCTATCCATGGGTGTAGCCCTCACACCCATAATCCCAGCATTGGACCATGAATTAATAATGAACTCTAGAAGCCTGTCTCAAGGACTGCATGAGCTTTGGAGGGACACCTAGACATAAGCCATAACATGGCAGATGTGGTTCTCTGTGATGCCTGACAAGTCACCCTTTGTTGGCAGGGTGCTGCATCCTCCGGATTGTGATTACCTCCAAACAAAATACCCTTCACAAATTTATTATCTTTCCTTTCCAAAACCTGCTAAAGATTTGTATTTTTATTTATTTTGTTTCATGTTAAACCTACTTCAAAAATCAGAAAAATTGAATCATACCATTCCTTTAATTAATTCTATGCTGTTATTCTTTCCAAAGCACAAAGCAATTCCTAACTTTGCTCAGGAATCTAAACTAAGATATCATGAGTTTTCACAGAAGAAAAAAGAAGTCTGAAGTGCATTTTCTCTCAGGATATTCTCATATTTTGGGAACAAACCTAACATTGCCTGGTGTGGCTCTGTCCTGATTTGAGGATGATTCCACCTCAGTCACACATTTCACTTTGCCTCCATAGGGCTTATTCCATCAACCAAGAAAAGTGAGAATTATATCTCAAGACAAAAATCTTGATAAAGCTACCCTTTGCTCAGAAATGTTTTTATAGCTATTGACATGATATTTACAGGGAAAACAAGAACTTGAATTAAAAAAAAAAACATGTTAGCTGAGATGGCTTCTTATTGCATTGTTCCAGATAGTTTTTATCGAACTACTAGTTGCTAAAATTAATGACTACCTCTGACCTCCTCTGAAAATAACCTACTCTCCAATTATGGTTTCCAGGATAGGTTTTTTCCCCCTGTAGAGCAGGAGGCATCAGCAGAAAAGGGTAATTAGCAAGAAATGCGAGAACAGCATATTTTCTACACTGGGTGACACTGGAATCTGACTGAGGGGACACAGTTATTTTCTCCCTTTGATGGAAATTTCGACTGTCACTGTCTCCACAGACCTGAAGCATTTTGATATTGTGGAAAAATCACTGCCCCAAGGGATAAGGAAACCGAATAATGAGGGAACAAGAAGCAAGATAATTGGTGGGGACCAAAGGCAGGGAGCGCCTGATGGTTTCCCAGACCCTGACAAATGTTAGGTATCTTTGCTCTTCCAGTGAACTGGGAACTCAACGAAAGCACAGATTATCACTGGAAATTTATTAAAATGCTCACTAGGAAACAAGTGGTTTTGTAAAATATCTAAGATATTTGTATCTCTAATTTCTATCATTTTAATATAAGGAGCAGTTAACGCTTAATTTTTTAGACCAATTTTCATGTTTATATATGGTAATCTGAACAACTACTTTGTTTTTTTTATTTTTTTTTATTTTTCAACAAATAATACACTGCATATATTCTTCTTAGTGGTTAATTGCTGTACAAGATGCGGATTTGTGATCCTATTTACAAACACCATTAGAACAAATCATTCCATTCATTAACAGAATGTAACTATATATCTATCCCAACCACTTTGAATACACAGATACAAAATGGACATTCATCTGTATACCCCATTTTTTCTAAGTTCCGTTATTGAATATTATAGGTGTGTAAACTCAGCAAAATATTCTAAAAGAGTCCAGTAGCCCATAATAGCATTGGGTCTTCTGTTTAACTGGCAATGTCAGAAATTATTGACCTGAGTCCCCCACAGCTCAACTTAACAGCATGGCTTTATTTCTTATAATTTCGTCTTCATACTTTTCTGCTGGATGGTTAAGACCAAGGTAAAGCAGGACCTGTGCAACAAGAGTTGTAGCTTTTTGGTCTGAGAAGGTCAGTGAAATGCCCTCAGGATTTGTCCTGAGATCCTGTACCTCAGATTGTAGAACCTTTATCAGTGCAGCCATGTGGATGAGTCACGGCCAATGCTTGGCCAGTGTGCTCTCTGTGAAAGCCTGAGAGAGTATCTTCTCCCCATGTGACTCTCCTTAGGCCCACTCTATTGAACAACTACTTTGAAGAAAACAATATGAAATATAACAACTATGACTGATTTCCTATCATCTTGTTTTGAAATTCTGTATCATTCTGAATGGTTTCTCTTATTTTTTATTCTGTTTCAAATGGAATGCCTTTTAACTCTTAGCAGAAAGCTGACATAAGGCAGATAAGCTCCCAATGTATTGGTGTCCTGTTGTCCACCACTGTTGTCATTTGTCTGTCCCTTGGAAAAAAAGCACACCTTCCATTTATTCAATAGACATTTTCAACTTGTTATATAATATACCTTCAACGATGCATTCAAAACCCCAAGAGTGATGGGGGCAAGAAATTGGCAACCATGCAGAGACATGCTTTGAGGCTTGGTAAGGTCAGCCTGATACTAGTTTGTGATAATGTATGAAACACTAGAAACAAGTGGAAGAAGAAAAGAACACAAAAGAAAACAGACCATAGGATTGCTAGGGGCTGATGACAAAAAGACTTTGAACTTGGTACAAAGTGCTGCAAAGTTTAAACGGATTACAAGGAGTGTACCCCTCCCATTCTGGTGCCATGATCAGAAAGGAGTCAGAGCATCTGCATACATTCAGGGAGCCCCGGGGTACAGTAACTGAATTTTACATCTGTTTGTACAAAGCTCACCTGATTATATTGAAACTCTTCTACTCTGACTTTTCTCTTCTACAAGTCCACCATGCTGGCATCAGCCCTTTATTAAGATAGGAGAAAGGGATAAGAGCTTGCATATCTTATACATAGGCAAAAGGAGGTACAAAGCTCTGGGTTCTGTCTTATTAGAATGACCTAGGACTCTGCAGATGCAGGTTCTAAAATCCATCCTTCCCCTAGCATCTTGGGTGTGCTAGAGAAGTACTCCAGAAAAGAAAAATATTGTCTTATTTTCCAAGATAGTAACATTGGCAGGAAGTCACTGAGTAGATACTTCCTGGAAAGGGGACCATGGATGATAGTTCTGACAGAATTTTGGTGACAGTTGAGGAAATGAATTAACCATCAAGGTCCCATCTGCACAGGGTGAATGATGACATCTCTGATATTGCTATGCTGCTTCCACTGCTGCTGTTCTGGAAAGGACAGCCAGGGCCCTGCACAGGCTAAGCAGGCCATTTACCACTGAACCGAGCTTCAGCCCCAACAGCTTTAACTTCTTTCCCACCTAATACTGTCATGGAGCTTTGGGTTCTGCATTAGCCCTGCCACTTCTTCTGAAGCCTGCAATTTGAACTTATTTCTCAATAAGACAGATTGGCAAAACAAAACTAAGTTATCTACCACTCCAGCTACATTTTAGGCCAGGAAATCCCTTCACAGTTTAGACAGGACCTGTAAAAATTAAACTTCTTTTTAATTTTCTCCTTTGATCAATAATGAAAGAAATTAAATTCTTTTTTACTTTTACAAGTAAAAAATAAGAGCTTCTTTGCTAGTATGATAGAAACACTAATTAGGCAAACCAGTCCTCAGGACAGCAGCTGCTGCTATGGCTTATTGGTCAGGATCCTCTCCATCTCCGTGCCTTTGTCTCCAGCTTCTTACCCAAAGAGCGTGGTTCCCATTGCTAATGTGGACACATTTAGAAACCCACGGAACCACCAGGAAGGCTCTGCCCATGCAGTGTTACCCCCCAACATTTTCGCTGCTTCAGCTCCTTGGTAGGATGGCTTCAGTTTCCCTGTCTAACAGTCAAATGCACCCTTAAAGGCCAGGAACTGCTTTTGTTTTTCCAGTACTGTACATTGAAGCTAGAGATTCACGTAAGCTAGGCAAGCACCCTGCCTCTAAGAAAGAAAGGGATACTCAGCCCTAAACAGAACTTTAAAAGCCAGTTCTCTTGCCCAGAACTTTCTAACTTCTTGCCCTATAAAATGGTTAAGGCTTAGAATGATGTCACTGCCTCTGGCCTTTTTCTATATTACTGATTGGGTCCATATGATAAATGCCTCCACAAAACAGGCCTGAGCTCAGAACATCTTTTGTCTGCCATGTCGTGAAAGAAAGCTTCTCATAGTCTACAGGTGGTCAGTTCCCCAGTACTGTCTTCTGTGCCTCAGTTTCCTTCTTCTTCATTGTTTATTTAAGAAGAAATGATCCCAGCTCTTGGGAGGCTGTAAACAGCTCAGCACCAGTCCAATCTAGTAGTGAGACCCTGAACACCCTGTAGACCCTTCCCTAAAAAATATAGAAGAAGAAGAAGAAGAAGAAGAAGAAGAAGA
>NW_004524647.1:10056567-10059018 GCF_000260255.1 Octodon degus | reverse complement strand
GTTCAGTCTCTGTTGGCTGGAAGAGATTTGGGGCCACAGGTCTTCCTGCAGAGTCTGACCACAGTAAAATTTGTCTAAAGGTTTTCTATTTTGGAAACTGTTATAAAGAGCAAGCTTTTCATATACTTGTATATTTTGTCTGCACTCATTGATGTTTTCCATTTTCTGGTTTCTTCAGGATCCAGCTTGTAATACATGAAGCAAAAAGAAAACAGAAAAAAATCACTGACAAGTCATTCTTTGATCTTGAGGTCTCTAGAGCATGCTGCCTTTATTTCTCTGCCTTTCAGAATCCTCTCATGTTTGCTTTGTATGAAGTATTCAGAATTTTTAGTTGTCCTTAGCAGGAAGGGTAGAAGAAGGTGTGTCTGCACCATTGTGCTTTAGAAATCTATACCATTTGATCATTTGAAACTTTAAGTTTAAAACACACTGTCTTCTAAAACTTAGCCATAAAACCATTATGTTATATGGAAGCATGGGCAAGACAAGGAAGCATTTTCCAGGAAAACAAGAAGTCGTGTACTGTGATCTGACCCACAGGAGCATGGATGAATGCGAGGCACTTAGAACACAAGCTAACAATGGGCTGTAAAGACAGAAAAAGTTCCTGAAAGAAAAGAGTGGAAAAGATAATTCAGAGCTTGTCCTTGGAGAGGTTACAGTGATAGGTAGAAGTAGAGACCCACTAAAGTGCCACCATGAGGCGTTGTGAATGCTGAAAGAAGGTGGGTTTGGCAGCAAGTGCTCATACTTACACAGAGCACAGTTATTGTTACTTAGCATCTCTAGGTGTTTTTATCTCTAAATTGAGGTTGATCATTAAAAGAATTACTGCAAGATTAAAGATAACAGATGCATCTAGTTAGGTATTGTGCTCAAAAAAGGATAATATTAAACAGGAAAGAGGTTATAAACACTTTAAAGAACTGGGGAAAGATAGTAAAAGTGGATTTATGAACTTAAATTGACAAAGCAAAGGAAATTTTGGAGATCAGAGAGAAATCTTGATGTACTGCTTAGGAGCGGGTTGCAAGTTATTTGGGAGAAGTGGCAGTCTGCCTGTGCCTATGCCTTCAAGAGTTTTGCCTATTGTTTTTCTTCTGCAAATCCAGTGTTTCTGCTTTAAATTCAAGGTTTTTGTTCAATCTCATTTTATTTTAATACAGAGTGATATACATGAGTCTATATTCATTCTTTGTATGTGGGCAACCAGTTTTCCAGGACAATTTATTAAAGAGGATGTCTTTTCTCCCATGTAATATTTTGGCCTCTTTGTCAAAAATCAAAAGGTTGAATATGCCTGGGGTTGTCTCTGCACTTTCTATTCTGTTCTGTTGATCTGTAGGTCTATTTGGGGGCCAGTGCCATCCTGGAATCCACTAGGTATGGCACAAGGATTGCGAGTCATAACTAGGCTCTATTTTATGTGTGTGTGTGTGTGTGTGTGTGTGTGTGTGTATGCTGAGTCCTGCTCCACCTTTCCTTTTGCTGGACAGGGTCAATAGATCCTGTAGTTTCTGCCCTAGAGTAGTGTAAACTTCAGCGACCCTCAGAGTCCATCCTCTTCTGTGCACCCCTATTGCTGATACCTCAGTTAGATCTAGGCCTGTCAGCTTGTGGGGTGCCCCCTTGCTCCAGAGGCCTGTGTGTCTGTGCATCCCAAGGCATAGCAACCATCCAAGCCAGGCCACATCTTTGGTTACATTGTCAGAGTGGAAATCAAAACAAACTACCAAGCTCCTTGCTGGACATAAGCAGCAAGAGGGTAGAAGGTCAAGGAGTCCACTAAACTTAATGCCAGAACTTTTAGACCTAGGCCCCTCAGAAAGCCACGTGAGCAGCCTGGCTTCTCTCCTCACTACGGAACCACTCTGGAACCACTATCTCCCTTCTGGCAGTATCAGTAACTTTCTGCTACTTAAACTTCCCACCCGTCTCTAAGACATCTCTTGTGACCATCTCTTACCCCATCAGGAAGGTAAAGTAGCCTCAGAAGTGCTACAGTGTAGATTTTCTGTGACTTTTAATTTCTAGAGTAGATCTGTTTTAAACAATTAACCTCTTCCTCAAGTGGATCTTGATTATAGCACTCCCAAATACACCCAGAGCTGCAACGAATTTCTTCTCCAACTCTAGCCTGCCATGTGGAAGCAGTTCCTTTCAGATTAAAATCTCGAACTGCATTTGAGGCTTATAAAGCAACCGTATTCGCTGGGTCTAGCACCGCTGTTCTTTTGCTTCTTCTGTAGACTGCTGGCCCTCTCTGGCTCCCTTGTGTGTTTAGAGATGGACTCCTTCAATGGGAACAAGAGCTAGTGCTTCAGATTGTTTGGGTCTTTGCATTCTCTTCAGTGTTCCCAGTTGCTCTGTGACTTCTGGTTTTCCTGTTGGCTCTCTCTTGATTCCTGGAGCTCTTCCTTTTCGTTTTGGGAAGGTATTACTTCCCAG
>NW_004524647.1:10039896-10055652 GCF_000260255.1 Octodon degus | reverse complement strand
AAAAAAGAAATAAGACTAGATAAAAAAATTAAGTGTAAACGGACTAAAATGTTCAATCAAAACATATAGAGTGGCTGAATGAATAGATAAAACAAGAATCACCTACGTGCTACCTGAACAAGACTCACGTGAGCTTGAAAGACACGAAGAGGTTGAAAGTGAAGTGATGGAAAAGATGGTGCAAATGGTAGCTACAGCACTACAGAAGTGGCAACACTTAGACAACATAGACTAAGTAAAAAACTATCACAAGGAACAAATAAAATCATGACATCATGTTAAAAGGATCAATTCAGGGGGAATATATAACAGTTATAAATAGGTATGATCCCCACATCAATGAACCTAAACTCAGTATCCCATTTTTAACAATGAATCAATCATTCAGTCAGAAAAATCACTAAAGAAACAGCCAGAAAGACTGATCAATACTACAGACCAAGTAAACTTTATAGATACATATGTAACTTTCCATCCAGTAGTGGAAGAACACATTTTTCAAATACTTAAGCAACACTGTCCATGAAGGGTTAGGTCACACACACAAAAAAAATCTTAATGGATTAAAAAAAATCAAAATCATTTCAAGTATCTTGTCTGACCACAAGGATTAAAGCTAGATATAAGTAATAGGAAAAAACAGAACAAAACAGAAACAGAAACTAAAGCAAAGACTCAAACAATCATTGGATCAATGCTGATCTCAAAAGTAAATTTTAAAAATATCTCAGGACAAATGAAAATGCCACAAGCTGAAAAATATAGGAAATAGCAAAAGGAATAACAACAAGGAAGTTTGAGGTAAAACTACCTACATTAACAAAGAAGATCTCATATAAACAAGCTAACTACACAGATTAAGGAAGCAGAAAAACAGTTTAACAAAAGAAAAACTAGAGATCAGAGCAGAATTTTATCATAAAGAACTTTTTAAAATAAGAAAAAATTTAAATGAACAAATCTTCAGACTACGAAAAAAAAGTCAAATAAATAAAATCAGAAATGAAAGAGGATAGGATCGATGAGGTAGCTCAGCAGTCTAAAGCGCCTGCTTAGGCAAGCACGCAGGTTCCACAGTTTGATCTCCAGCACTACATGCTATGCCAGCCCTGCCCCCACCATAGGCTGAGCCAGCCACCAAAAAAAAAAAAAAGAAAGAAAGAAAGAAAGAAAGAAAGAAAGAAAAGAAATGATGACACTGAATCAAGAAATTCAGAGGACACACTAGAAAGGATGGCTCAGAAACCAAAAATAGCAAGGGACTATGATCAATAGCTATTACAAACAATTGGATAATCTAAAAGAAATGGGTAAATTCCTAGAAGTATTTATTTATAGAAACTGAATCAATAAGAAATAAAACATCTGAAGAGAGTTAAGTAAGGAGATTGAATTGATAACCAAATATTTCCCAACAATGAAAAGCTCATAATCAAATACCTATTTAGGGGCTGGGGAGATAGCTCAGTGGCATAAGCACCTGCCTGGCAAGCTCAAGGTCCTGAGTTTGATCCCTTGTACAAAAAGAAAACAATCTATTTGGTTCTATCAAATACTCCAACCAGAATTAATGCTAATCATTTTTAAACTTTTAGAGGAGGAATAAACATTCCTAAACTAATTTTATGGGGCTAGCATCACCCTGTTACCAAAGACATACAAAAATGCCACAAAAAGAAAATTTCAAATCAGTATCTTTAATGCAAAAATATTTAATAAAATAATCACAAATTAAATTTAACAGAACATTAAAATGTTTAAACATTATACTAAGTGAGATTTACTCCTGGGATGCAAAAACAGTTCAGCATATGCAAATCAGCACATTAATGAAATGAGAGAAGAATGATCATCATGATCATCTCAATAGATGCAGAGAAAGCATTTTACCAAAATCACCATCCTTTGATGATTAAAACAAAAAAAAAAGGGATACAAAGGAAGGACTATTTTGTATCTGTATATACAAAATAGTTAGGATAGATATACAGCTACTTTCTCTTATTTCAATGAGAAAAAAGATTTGTACTAATAGTTTTTGGACAGGATATCACGTCTGCATCTTGTACTATGAATAACCACTACGATGACAACAATATGCAATGTATTAATTATTGAAACTGTTCTTTTAATTGGTTTTGAAACTGTCTCATTGCTATTTGTTTCTCAATAAAATTAACAAAAACATAAAAATAAAAAAATTTATTTAAATATAAATAATCTTAAAACTCTTAATATAAGTAGAAAGGATCTTCAACATAATATAGGACATATATGAGAAACTCATAGCTAATATTATAATCAATAGGGGAAAACGGAAAGCTTTCCCTGTAAAACCCAATACAATGCCAAGATTTCCGTTCTCACCGCTTTTACTCAACATTGGGCAGGAAGTTCTAACCAGAGCAGTCATTCAAGGAAAAGAAACATCCAATTAGAACAGAAAAAGCATGATGATCTAGTTTCAGATGACATGGAATTATATTCTGATGACTTTAAAGACACAAAAAAAGACCTGCCAAAACTAGTAAACAATTTGAATGTACCAATCAACATACAAAAATCGTAACATTTCTCCATATAAAAAATAGACTTCCCAAAAAACAAATTAAGAAAGCAGTGTTGTTCATAATAGCAATAAAAGAATTACATATTGAGGGAAGCTTAACCAAAGAAGGAAAATACGTGTACAAGGAATATTGTAAAACATTAATAAAAGAAATTATAGAATACAGAGGTAAATAGAACATCAAGTGTTCATAGATTAAAAGAATTAGCATTATTAAAATTGTTCATGCTAGCTGAAGAGTTCTATAGTTTCAACTCAATCTGTAACAAAATTCTCAGTAGCATTTTTGCAGAAATAGAAAAAAAATCCCTAAAATTCATATAGAACCACAAGAAGATCCCAAACAAAGAGAGTAATCTTAAGCAAGAGAGGCAAAACCAGAGCAATCACATTGATTTCAAAATATATTATAAAGCTACAGTAATCCAAACGGTATAATAGCACAAAAGTAGACATATATACCTACAGAAAGAAATAGAAAGTGCATAACTAAAACTTGGTGAACTGATCTGGGCGATGCTGTAGGCATGAAGGGACATTTTTTTCACTCCTGAAGTTTGAACAGCTGACTCCACTGATATAAACTGACAATAGACAGATTAACAAGAGAAAAGGCATACTTACTACCTATACAAAATCTAGACTTCAAAGAAGGGCCATATGGTTGAGGGGCAAGTGCTCACTTCATACAGGACAGAGAAATGGGGGCTTGCAATTTTAGAGAAAGATTAAGTGATTTTTAGGGAGGAAGAATAGGTCAAAAAAACAGAAAACAGGTTGGGACAGCTCCTCAGAGAGGTGGGAACAGTTGCAAGAAAAAGCAAAACTGCCCTGCACACAAAAGCTGTCTTAGGACATAAACAAGGTCTCTCAGGCAACAGGCACCAGAAGAGATGGTCTGTCCTGTGGGTGTCACATCACCCTTTGTCAACATGGTTTTAGGGAAGGAGGTTAAGACAATGGCAAATGTCAGATAAAGAAGCTTCATAAATGTGTTGGAAATAAAAGCCCTTACACATACTGCCTTGACTAAGCTTTGTGATAGTTCTGTGATAGGGACCCTTAGAGCAATCCCAGCTTCACAGGCTCAGAAAGGCTAAGCGTTTTGTCCAAGGTTATCCAATTAATATGAAGTTCAGTTGGACTCTTAAGTTTATTTAACTTCCAATCCTAATGTTTTAAACCCTGTGAACATTGTTTTCTACTCTGACAGCAAAACCAGGTATGAGTTCTCTTTCCAACATTAAAATAAAAACAAACCATTTCATAACAGAAGCATTAAGCCATTTCATTTAAATGTCCATTTAACCATGGGAAGGAAGACGGAGATAACTTGAATAATAAGTGAGGAGGTGTTTTGAGTTAATTTCTGCCTCCCTCTTGTGTCGGAGACAAGTAATGACAATACCAAGAGTTGTACCCTGGCTTCTGCGTCTTGTTCCTCTCTCCTTCCTTCACCCAGTGAATGACTCCACTTTTCCGCCTAAGCTGAGGAAAAACCTGAATTTTAAAGTTTGATTTGGTCACTAAGTATATCTCAGCTCATTTGAAGCCCTCAGTAAACTGAATGTCCTTAAAAGCAACAGTTTTAGCTCATGATAGTATAAGATTAAATCAATATAACACAACAAAATAAGCTCCTTTGTCTTGTGTCTTCCATACAAACTGTCTCAAAACAGTCTTCAATGTCAAACAATGCTGTTACCAAGGTATAGGCAGCTCTCTTTAAGAACTGAAGTGACGCTGTGATATACTGGGATTTGGATTTTAGGGCATTACTGGTTTATAAAATGCTGATAGATTGCCTTTTACATTGCTCTGTTTCTTAAAAAAAAAAATCTTGCCATTATTCACACCACTGAATGCTTTAGAAGGACTTTTTACTTGAAGAAAATCTTTGATGAATCATTTTTCTGAAGCAAGTAAAGACTCTCCAGTTTTAGTTGGCTTGCAAATTTACTTTCTGTGCACAACCGGTTTGCTTAGGGAAGCTCTGGAATTTTCATATAAAGAGTTTACAGGTAGAGTTTGCAACATTTTTGTTGGATTCTACATTTCTTTCGGGTGATTTTGGGGTAATGAAGATGCTGCTGTCCAGGGTACACAAGTACTGGTCATTAGTTGGCACTGCTGCTTGAATTAGCATTAAATATTTCTGCTCATTTATGCTACAAAAATTAAGACTTGTTAAGCCCAGGATTCTGACCCCGATACAGTCCCCTTTTCTTTTTCATTCATTGTTATCTGAATGTCACACATCAGTGTCAGCACCTTTCTGTAGTTTGCTACTTTGGAAAAGTTCAGACCCAGCTTTATTATTTAAATTACTGTGCCGAAGCAAAACCATACCAAGAAGCAGAAAATAATTATAAGCTGCCTATGCTTCTGAGCCATGACTTGACCCCCGAAGAACTGCGTGTGGTAAGGTCCCCAGCTGAAGGAATGAAAGGCATTTTTGGCATAGCATGGCTCAGCTGTCTTTCCCATGCCTTGATCAGCACCTGCTTCAAATGGCAACGCTTGTAGGAAGGGACACACGTGTAAGCGGAAGTCATAGGCATGTACACTATGCCTCCTGTGGCAGCCACTAATTGCACGTGACAATCTACATTTAAATGAATTAAAACTGTATAAACTAAAACTGTATTCCCTCAGCTGCATTAGCCACATTTTAAGTGCACACCAGCCACCTGTGGTTTGTGGCTTGCACAAGGGATAATGCAGATACAGAGCCCTGTGCTGGTCTGCACATCCACTTTCCCATGAAGTTGTTCGGCTCTGACAACTTCATAGGCACTGGCCCGAAGAATAGAAACTGACAGTCCCCAGAAGGCTTCCTTTATGATTGTGTGGATTAAGTCTAATGTGTGTTAAGAGGAGAATTTGAAAAAGCAGGATTTAAAAACACACAGGACCAGGAGGTGGAGCTACAGTCCTCTGACATTGAGGTGGATTTTTCTCCTACTAGAAACTGGATTCTACACACTTGAGAATGTATTAAGGCATCCAAATAAAAGCCTAGCTGTTCTATAGTTGTAGATATTTTACAACTCAAGCTCTTGTCACATTCTTAATTTTAGAAGCATTAGAAGAAAAGCAAAGGCTTGATAGATTATTGATTACAAATAAACATGGGGTTATATACAAAATAAGCAAAAATAACCTGCTATATAATTTTTAGGGCTGTGACCATATCCAAATACATATAGGAGGCAGTTCTGTGTACCTTCAGTGAACAGAAGTGACTTAAGACAATGGTTAGAAGAGTAAATTCCAGAAAATGATTTCTCCATCTTGAATTTATTAAGTCCAGCAGTACATAGGATCTGTAGCTACTTGTTGATGAAAAAAAATGAGGAAAAAAAAAGAAAAGAAAAACATCTAAGCAAAAAGCCTGTAGTGAAATAGATTTTCCCACTCACTCATACCACCACAATAGCTCCATCATTTAGTAAATCAAAATATAGTCCCCTCAGTGATTCTGTGGTGTCCTGAAATAAATAAGGCCTCTCTCCAATATACTGAGCATCTTACTCTCAGAGAAGAACATGTACCAGAATCCTGCAGGCTGAGGCCGTGAGTCCCCCTACATGCAAGTGCTCCACTTCAACAGGAATTAACTAGGTGTTTTATGTACCCACATTTAGGAACATTTCCTAATTCCTTAATCAAATGGAAGATTTGATGTCATGCGTCAGCGTTCATGAATCGACCATTTGTGACCCACACATGAGGGCATTTTTAACTGTCATTTTATGAAGGCTTGACTAGAAACAGAAGTCAACTTTTGGATTTTTAGGACCATACTATTTTCTATTTACTACATCACCGTACAGCCTCACTTTGTCCACCTGGGAAATTCAGCAAGTAGATATTGTCAACCCCTGCACTGGTGAAGAAGTAGAACAGCATATATGTGATGGCACTGTTGAACAACAGAGTGCTTAAAACATTTCTAGACACATCACTGCAGATTTTCCCTCCCAATGTCAGGCATCTACTTTATTGACTCTTATTTGAAAAGGCCACCTGGGAAAAAAATTCCCTAAACCACATGAGAACTATTTTAATTGCATTTTTTTTTCAGAACCAAGGATTGAACTCAGGCCCTTGCACTTGCCAGGGAAGTGCTTATTCCATTGAGCCATCTCCCTGACCCCTTTTTAATTGCTTTTGTATGTCTTCTGTCTTTTTTTTTTTCAAAACCAAGTTCTTGCAAAAGATTCTAATGAATTTTACTGTTTATTTGTTTTATCAAAGGTGGGGAAACCTCATATTTCCAAATCCAAATTTGTTACCTACTGAACCAGCTGACATTTTATTTGTTTTTAGGCAAATCTTCAGATCTTCCCATTGGAGCATGCATTTTGGACATCTTAAATTACATGCCAATTTTTAAGAATTCTTTCACAAAAATAGACCCCCAAAATAGCTTTAGAGAAAGCAACTTATGAGACTATCAGTACCATGTGTTTTATAGAATCTGACAATAAGAAGGCAATTGGACCTTAAGAAAAACTAAAAGCCAGAAACAGTGGTGTAAGCTTGGATTCCTGAGTCTTTTGGACCCTGAGGCAAAGGATGGCTTGAGACAGGAGTTTGAGACCAGCCTGGGCAACCTAGCAAGACATGGTTAGAAGGACAAGACAAGACTAGGGTTAGGAATTGAATGGAGGCAGTATTCTGTCTCTCCTCTCTGCTTATATCCACATATCTGATTTGTTTTTTCTCTTTTGTTCTGCAGAATCACATGACAGGAAATATGGCCAAAACAGCTGTTGCACTTTTAATTTCAAGCCCAGCACTTACCAAACTGATAACTCTTGGTTTCAAATCCAAGGCCCCAAAGAAGGGACTCACAGCCAATCAAGGGTTGAAAAGAATCAGGCCATGCTATTTTTTTAAATGAATGGCTAATTGTCAAGGGAGTATGAATGAATGAATGTACGTGTGTGTGTAAAATCACAGGTAAAGATTATTACTGATAGTTTTCTCAATCTATCCTTTCCCTTAAAGTTAGTATCTAAAAAATATCACTGATGAATTTTTCTGTATATCTAAGTAGCAAAAATATTTCACTTTTAAACAGATTTTTAGATTGCATCCACATTTTAAATTTTTTCACTGTTTTCAAGTACATCAAAAGTGTTTTCCACAAATTTGTATTAGGTTTATTAGGTATTCACATAATATGCAATTATTATCTGGATACAAAAAATTTAATTTTCTGAAATAATTAATGAAACGTACGTTGATTTCCTTCTTAAAGAATTTTCAATTATGGAAGCATGTTTTAGAGAACTAAATAACATTATGAGCCTGTAAATACAGAGATTAAGCCACAAGTTTCAAGCACTTAAAGTAGTAGATATACCATTAATTGCCAATTCTGCAAGATTTTCTTAATTTCCTATTCACATTATCGGCACAGTGCTCACATATATATTTTTATTCTAATAAGAAGTGATGTGTGATACATAAATGGGACCCTAAGAAAGTGTCTATTAGCATTAACTATTCCATCTTCAGCCTAACTATTCCAGCTTTCCCCCTTCCAATTCTTATCCACCAGTAAGCAAGGTAATGAGTTCAAATAACAATCAAAGATAGTTCATTTGGTAAATAGGCACACAAAAACTATTTCCAATGGTATTGGAAAAAATTTCAGCTGTATGACTATTATAAGCTCGTTTAACCAATTCCATTTTTACCAAGTTCTATAACCTTCATTTTGTAAAGCCCTAATCTCCCTGGGAACTCCCACCTATGCCAGACCATAAAGTTAACTGCTTGAAATGTTCCTCAGCATTCTGGGAGTAGGTTAAACTGTTACCAAATGTCCTTCCTAGGTAAGGGAACAAAGGACAATGAGTAAACCTTGCAAGAATCCCCCTCCTCCCCCTACCCTGTGGTTTTTCACCTTAAAGGTTGTGCTTTGTTTCAACTCAGCTCTCATTCTCTTTAGCTTATCTGAGGGAGTGTTGCCGCTGAGCTCAGCTAATAAAGTGCTCCAAATTCTTCCTTTAGTTTTGGTGTCTATTGTGTCTTGGTGTGCCACAATGACTTTGGGTAAGGAACTTTCAAACAGGAATCCCAAGGCACTACTTTTACCTGGATCCAGCCTTATGCAGCCCTGAAGAAGTTATTTCCACATTATGAGGTTCATCTTGTTTTGTTATTTGTTTGTATTAGGGGATCAAACCGAGGGCCTTGGGAGCGCCAAGTGAGCCCTGTCTCACCACCTAGACCCTTAGCCCTTTGAGTCACAATTTTTGCAAGTATCAAATTATTTTTAAAGAGATACAGTAAATGCTGCTTTTTAATTGGCCATAAAGCATACAATGTAATCCACAGCCCTTGAGTGTTCCATTTGACTTGATATACTTTTAACAGATATAGACACCAGTTTAATCACACTGAATTCAGAATATGGGACAGGCCCTTATTATCCCAGATCATTGTCTCATGGTTTGGAAGAATCTAAAGATCTCTTAAATTTTCAGTACCTTGTCACCTGTAAATTTGGACTTAAGTATAGGTAGATACTACTAAAACAGGTCCATGGATCTATATAATTGCTAACTAAAACATTCATTTTAATAACATTTTTTCTTCCTCAGGTAGTATTGCCCAAACCATGCTTTATAAAATTTTCGTGACAAGTTAACTGACTTGGAAGACAACTAGAAGGAAGCACCCAGTCCAATCAGCCAGATAAAAGGGTTAAGCACCCAGGAGACAACAGTTCCATGTTAAATATGGTTATTTTACTCATTAATAGCTTTCTCTTACTCTTCTAATGACTTCAAACTTTATCTCATGAGAGTGTAAAATAATATTTCTCCCAAAATTTATTGTTCACAGAATACTTCTGTCCAAAAATCTGTATCTCAAGGGAACTCAAGTTACCACCAAGACAATTGGAGAAAGCTTGACCTTGATCATGACACCTGCAAAAATATCAGCCCCACAACTTCAAATTTCTTCTAGTTTTGACACTGAGACCTCCCTTGAGGCAAATCTCTTCTAAGCAGTCTTTCTGACTACTTCAGATACATTAATTTTGTAGGATGGTGCATCACCTAGCTTTCTTGGTGCTGGGACCAAATATCTGAAACACACTATTCAGAGTTCATGGTCTGCCTCAGAGGTTCAGCCTACGGTTGCTGGACTCCAGCGCAGAAGCATCATGGTGGAAGGGTACAACGGAGCAACCAGCATGGAAATAAAGCCCTGGGGAAAACCGTCATAAAAAGACACAGAAAGTGTCATTCTCCAATGACAGGGACCCACCTCCTCCAACTGACCTCCACCTCCTCACATAAGATTCAGCTATGAGCATCAGTGGATTGACACCTCTTGATCTGATCACTGCTCCAGGAGTCTCTTAAGCCAGTCAAGTTGACAATATTAATTTGGACAGATGGATGGAGTAAAGATTATGAAATCTCTCCTCTTCTACAATCTTAGGAGAAATGAATATCTACCATTATATCTTTGAAAATAAAATCATAAGCTCTTTTGATAACTCTTGCAACATCTTACATGTTGTATTTAAACAACCTCCCACCCTTAAGGCTATGGGTATCTTCTGGTGTTGTTATTAACTCTGTAAAGCCGGGGACATGGCCCTAGCTCAGGCCTTTAAGTGGCTGCTTCCACAAAGCTCTCAGCCTCAGGTTGCTGGAGTTCGAACCTCACAACTCTCCCGCTGGCCAAAAGTGCCCTGAAGCCATTCGAGGAACAAAAAAAAAAAAAATTCCTTAACTCTGTAAAGCCTAGGATGCTCTATAAATATGCATCCAGTGTCTTTTAGTATATTATTCCCTTTTCTGTGTCATCTATCTTCTAAGATTTAGTTAGCAATGACCTCTACTGCATATTACACATACTAAAAACACATGAGTTCATCTCTACTCATAATATCTGTTACGGTTTGTGTCCAGTTGTTCTCCCCAAAGCCTCATGCAGTCATTGTGGAGGTTTCTAGAGTTTGTAATTAACTCATGACCCAATGTTTGAATTATGGGTGTGAGAGCTCTACTCCCCCTGGGGTGGATAGCCTAAATACAATATAAAGAAGGGAGAGAGGCTTGCTAGCTGCTACAACAGCTCCTCCCTTTGCTCTTTGCTGTTTTTCACTTCCATGAACTGCTCGCAGCCTTCTGCCATGTGCCACTCTGCCTCAAAGCCAGCTGAGTATGGGCTGAAACATCCGCTAACTGGGAGCTAAATAATAGCTCCCTTTCCTTCCTTGATTTGGGGTGTTGGTGTTTTGTTCCAGCAATGAGAGAAAAGTAACTATCTTAAGTTTCACAAAAAGACACACTTGAATCCTCATCCTAGCTGCTGGGAGTAATCTCCAGGGGTTTCCCTAGGTTGAAAACAATTATCGTCCCATCTCTTTTCTTCTCTTTAGTTTAGTTCCTATCTTTCTCATCTCTATTTTTCTGGCCTCCCTTCATACGATTCACCCTAACACACATGTACATATACACAGAAAAATCACATGTTACTGTTTTTAGTTTTTTAGGTTCCGGGAGTCTAACTTGGGACCTTGTCCTTTGCAAGCAGACACTTATGCCCCTGAGCCATATCCCCGGTATATGTTACTGTTTTCTTTCTGTCTATATGTATATATTTTGCATTTATTGGATTTGGTACCTCCAACACAATTCCATAGAAATTTTTATCTGTGGATTTCTGTTCTTAAAATTGCTAAATTTATTCATAAAACTATAATTTTATTAATATTTCAACTCAGGTTCTATCTCAATATAACCTTTCATATACTGAGTTGGAGGAAGAATAAATAAAGAAAACTCTCAGATTTGGTAAGAAAAGCAAAGAGCAGTAACTGAAGGAGACTTGCTGATTTGAGTTACTTATTTGTATAAAAATCAGCAGCCAATTTGTACCACAAATGCAGATATGATGGAGAAAACATGGCTTCCACTATCTAGGCAGATGTGAAGGCCCACTGCATTAGTATGTAGACATTCTCCCTCCATCTCTCTTGAGACAATTTAGTCCTTTTTTTTTAAGATGTGAAATTTTCAATTGATGAGTTTGAATGTATGAACCAAGGAGAGTGGCAGACGCACTACTGTCATCATTATCATCATCCCCAAATAATACTCAGCGTCTTAAAAACCCATATTGTTTTAAACAATTGGTAGCAGTATCTAGCAGTGTTAAATACACACATGCATGGCAATCATTCACCAGCCCACCTTCTCAACATACAGTAATACAGGAAGCAAATCAATAAGTGTTTTAATATTGTATTTTGTCTTTTTAACATTAGCTGTGGTTTATGCAGCTTAAATAGGCAAAATCAAATTTCCTATTTATAAGAAAATGAGAGCAGAGACTGATACTCTCAAATAAAAACTCTTAGTTGCTTGATAATATTTAAATTAAATGTAACATCATTTATATTATTTTTAACACTTTTCCTTTACTTTCTGAGGTTTTGCAGTATAAGGCATTCGGTTCTGCACAAATTATTAAAAACACCAAGGAGCACAGCCTCTGGAGCAGGCTTGCATCAGGTTAGAAATCTGATTATTCATGAAGTACAAAAGGTCTCAGTAGGAACAAGGTAAAGCGGTTCAGAATTATGATAACCTACTACTAAAATAAACGAGGAGCTATTACTAAGCTTCATTAAGTTTACGGGCTAGTTACAGATTGTTTTCCATAAACCAGAGGGGCCAAAAATTGCTGTTATTCCTAGCTCAGCATACTTCTCCAAAAGCTCAACAGGCTGAACTAGAGATAAATTCCTAAATATAATTTACTATGCACTTACCACATGCCAGGCACTGTTATAAGTAGTTTATATTCATTAATTTATACATAATTTGTATAGAAAGACATAGGAAGCATGTCAGCAGAAACAGCTATAAACCTCGAAAAATCGAGTGTTTCATGAGGGATGGAAATTGTCAAATCATTTTTAGAATTCTGGAAATTAGCCAAAGTCTTGCAAGAATTTAAGGAATATTTATTCCAGAAAAATGGCTCAATATTGGTAATAGTTTTATGCTATTTTACTTTCCTCTATACAAACTTCTTTTCCACAGTAGCTGAATATGAACAGCTTTGCAACCATAGTGAAAACAATCATCCTACAAACTGAAAGAGGCAGACTAGGTTGAAATTCCCCAAAAGCACCTTTCTCAGACAAATGCCCTGACTTTGCCATGTAGTTCCTTGGAAACCTCCATTCAAAGTGGTTGTCATTATTTGACATTTTTTAGGACCAACAGTAAACAGCTTTACTCCAGGACTGTTTGTCAAAAACAATCAGCAGTAATTGTTTAGCATTAAACCTTCCTAAAGCAATTACAGCATCTACAGCAAAAGAGAGGTTAATAGCGCTGAGCAATGCCAGTCAGTCCAATGATAGAAAAATTGCCTAGCATGGGCAAGACCTAGTGTTCAAGCCTGAGCACTACAGGGGAATAAAAGGGGGTAAAAATTCTTAAAAGGAAAATTTTGAAACTGAGATTCATGGAAACTTTGAAGCACCAATGTATTTATGAGGACAAATATCACATGACCAAATAACTTTAGAAATGTCCCACTTCTCAATACAATTGCATTAGGGATTAAGTTTTCTGCACATGAACATTAGACAATACACCTACACCACAGTAGAAAAGAAACAGCAACGGACAGGGGTATAGCTCAGTAGAATAAGCCCTTGCTTGGCAAGCACAAGGGCCTGAGTTCAATCACCGGTTCCACCAAAAAATAAAGAAAGAAAAGAAGCAGCAAGAAATTTAAAATGGTACTCTAAGAATTATCTATTTATCACATAAAAAGGAAGTGAAAGAACTATATGCAAAATAATTAATGTAAATCCTACTTTATCAGTAACAATAAATATAAATGAAGTAAATACTTGATTCAAAAGATGGCCTTTAGAAAAATGGGCTTTAGTAAGAATATGTGCCAATTCTCCAACATGAAAAACCTTATGTGTTGCAAACATGTACTATTTTTAAATGGACTTTAAAATCATGATTCAACAATATGCAGTCTACAAGAAATATTTTATATCTAAAGACAAAATCTGTTCAAGTTAGAAGAATGAAAAAGTTGAACCATGCAAACTATGACCAAAAGAAGGCTGGCACCACTATACTAATATCAATAAATAACAAGACATTAAGAAAAATATTTTCCCAAAGCAAAGATGTTTTATAATGATGAAATGTATCCATCCAAAGCAAATTAACAATTATAAATATGCAAGACCATAACAAAAGAATTCCAAACTATATTTAGAAAAATCTAACAGAATGGAAGGGAGACATATACAACTCACATTTGGAAATTCCAATAATCTACTTTTTATGGTAAAAAAAAAACCTGAAATGAAGAATAGAAACGAAATAGAAAAATTAAACAAGACTATGAACAACTAGACTTAAGAGATTTCTGTAGAATGTTCAAATCTAAAAGGAATTTTCTCAAATGCACAGTGAACACAGTCCAAAATAGATTATGTAATTGGGAAGAAGGGTGAAAATCATATGAAGTTGTTTTCTAACTGTAGTGGAGTGAAATCAGTAATGGAAGAAAATTTGGGAAATTCACAGATATGTGGAAATCAGACAATATGTTAAATAATCAATAGGTCAAACACAAAAAGGCACATTGGAAAATACTTTAAAAGGAACAGCAATTACAGAAATACCAAAAATAATGAGATGTAATGAAAACATAGCTCAAAAGGATTTTCATAACTGTAAATGTCTACATTTAAAAAGAGCTTGTATAAATTACCCAATATTATACCTTAAAAAGCTAGCAAAAGAGCCTATTAAACTAAAGCATATAAAGAACAAAATAAAAATTAGAGAAGAAATAATGAATAGAAAACAATAGAGCAAAAGTAACGAAATCAAGTTGGATAATATTAACAAAATTGATTAACTTAACCAAATATAAAGAGAAGATTCAGATTGTTGAAATCAAGAATGAAAGATGGTATAGTAATCTTGATTATAAACAAATAGCAAGAATTATAAGAGAATACTAGAAATAATTTTATGCTAATGGTTATATAACCTAGGTAAAATGGATAAATTCCTAGAAAGATACAAACTACTGATAATGACCCAAAATGGAATTGAAAATATAAATGAAACAATTGAATTGCTATTTAAGCATTTCCTCAAAGAAAGCTCCATGTCTGGATGACCTTGTGGATGAATTCTATTGAATGTTTAAAAAAATATTAACACTAATTCTGTGACAGGAGAGAAGAATTGGAAAATAAAAGAATTTCTGGACCATACCATGAGGAAAATACTACCTGGAGACCAAAATTAGACACATCACAAGTAAGGAAAACTACAGACCAATATTCCTTAGGAATATACACAAAAACAGATTTTGTACATATTAACAAATGGAGTCGAGCATGCTAAAAAGATTAAAATATTAATAAAAAATAGGCAAAGGATTTCAATAGCCATTTCTGCAAAATCAGATATATGAATATCTAATAAGCACAGGAGAAAAGGCATTAAAGACATTAAGGAAAATCAAAGCTAAAACAAATATCATACAATTTCATGTCTGCAGGATAAGAATTTCAACAAGGCTGATTACTGCAAGTGCTGAGAAAGATATGGATGTAGAACTCTCATAGATTGCTTGTAGGAATGCACAAAGTGACTCTGCCTTGGAAAGCAAATCTGGCTCTTTCTCAAAAATTTAAACATAGACTTGAACCTACAATCTCACTCTCAGGTATATAACCTAGGAAATTAAAATGTACATGTGAAAAAACATGAACACAATACTTACAGAAGTATCTTTATAAAGCTAAACAGTGGAAACTCTCCAAGAGCCCATTGATTGATAGCCTAAATAAATGTGTTATATCCACCCAGTGGAATATGATTCAGCCATAAAAAATGAATGAAGGGCCAGCCAGATAGCTCAGTGGACTAAAGCACCTGCTTAGGCAAGTGCTAGGGGACCGGGGTTCAAACCCCATGCCATGCTGGCTCTGCCTCCAGGGCCCGCTGAGACTGGGCACGGTGGCATGCACCTGTAATCCCAGCACTTGGGAGGCTGAAAACAGGAAGATCACTAGGAGTCTGACCTGTGTAGTGAGACCCTGCAGACTCTGTACTAAATACATTAAAAAATAAAGCAAAAAA
>NW_004524647.1:10027123-10030491 GCF_000260255.1 Octodon degus | reverse complement strand
TTATAAATACGTGTTTGCTGAGGGGGTGGGGGACAGTGCTGTATAGAGCTGGTGTGAGCATGGGACATTGGCCAGCCACGAGGGATACCCGGAGTCCACCCAGCAGGGCACATCCTGGGGCATGTGCCACATGGCCAGTGGACAGCTGGCCGAGGTCTGGTCCAGGCTGGGGGACCGACACCCTTGAGGCTCTCCAGTGCAGCCTGAGGTCTTGGAAGGTGGCATGGTGGCACTGGGGCTCAGCGTGCATCGTTCAGGGCCTTGCGGGTGAACTTGGGCAGCACAAAGGCGGCATGGTGCACCTCGGCATTGCAGTACTTCAGCTGCCTCTGTTCCACCTGCGCCTGTGTCAGTGGCTGGACGGACTCCGGGTTCTTGCTGCATAGCATGAAGCCGATTTGGCCACTCGGGTAGGTCGGGATGGTGCAGTATGCATAGCCCACCACCGGGAACAGGGACCTACAGAACTGCAGCATCGACTTGATGAGACCCAGGTGCAGCCACTGGCACTCACCCCGGCAGCAGAGGATGCCGTCCTCCTTCAGTGCTGTCTTCATGAGCTGGTAATAGGACTCCTTGAAAAGGCTGTCGGCAGGGCCCATGGGGTCCGAGGAGTCAGTAATGATGACGTCGAAGGCATCCTGGTTCTGTTTTATGAACTCAAAGCCATCACCTACTTGCAAAGTCAGCTTTGGGCTAGAGTACCCAATGGCCACGCCCTGCAGGAACTTCTTAGAGACCTGGATGACATCCTCACCAATCTTGCATGGGACTACAGACTCCACCGAAGGGTGCTTCACCACCTTGCTTTTAGAACGCCCCCATCTCCACCTCCGATGATCAGCACCTTGCGGGGGTTGGGGTGGCTGCAGAGCGGCAGGTTGGCGATCATCTCTTGGTAGAACTCGTCCCGCTCTGTGCACTGGATGACGCCATCCAGCACCAGCACGTTGCCATAGGTCTTGCTGCGGAAGACTAGGATGTCCTGGTACCGCCAGCGAGCGCTGGTGATGGAGCAGCTGCTCCACCTGCAGCGACAGGGCCTGGCCCGGCCACAGGCTGCAGGTCTCCAGGAACCAGCCCTCGAGGGTGGTGGCGGGGCCGTCGAGGCTGGGCTCCATGTCTGGTAGGCGGGCGGCGGTGAGGGGCGTGGGCCGGGACTGTAGGCCACGCGGAACCGCAGCACAACTGGACCAGCTCCGCCTGCCAACCATGCTGCCAAGGATATGATTTTTAAGTTTTCAGGTATTTATGGAGCTAGCTACTGCATATAGTTATTATTTAAAACTAAATCATACATGCAGCTATAACAGCTTTCATGATGGGCATCTGTAATCTTATTTTGATATATGACTTTATAAGAAAAAATGGACTACCAAGTGGTACTTTCTTTTGAAAAAAAAAATCAAACCACACAAATTTACAGCTTAATAAGCATTTTAAAGCACCAGTAATAAATATTCAGAACTAACTCATCACTTCCTGCTTCTTTTATAACATTTCATGGCTTCTTGCTCTGTTGAGGACCTTCACACCTGTTGTGCCTGTCTGGTGGCAGAGAGATGGCCCAAAGGCAAGCTGTGGCACTTCTGCCCCCACATGAGCTACAAAATCCTACTGACAGACTGGATTGTACCTGAGGGGAGGATTTTCCCCATGGAAATGCCAACTGCCACAAATGTGGACGTGACTGACCATGTTAAGAAAGCAGTGAAGAAAGCGTAAGTGTGCAAGTTGTTCTTCAGTGAGCACCACATCTGTAGCTGTGACAGTCACAGTAACATCCAGGTGCTACTGGGTAATAGTTAAGGTAATATTCTTCCAGCATTGGAAACTGTCACCTACTTCAACAGAGGAATCGCTCATATTCCTGACACATGAGTGAAATTCCAACTATGTCTTCCTTGTTTCAATTTTGTCTTGTTAAAATAAATGAAAATATGAAACAACAACTGTGTTCCTTCTTCCGTTGCAACTGGGTGTTGGTCAGATACCAGATACAAGAGTTCAGTAAACAGCCATGAAAGCATTTTACGAAATTCAATCAATGAAATGAAATTGACAACAGAATTTTTATGGGTATTATTATTTACCAATCGTGTGTTAAGCATCCTTTATGTTAGTGAAATTTGTAATAGACCCAAATTTCTACAAATAGAAATTTGTAATAGATACATCATATGTGTATACAATGTCTGTCAGAGAATTAGTTATTAGACATTTGCCAACACAAAACTGTATATAATCCAGTGTGGAAAAAAATCTGTGCAAAGTGATCAGTAACAAAAGGCAGAATAAAAGGATCCAAGTCTTAGCCTATTATAGAACAATGAGATCATCTGCCTGGAGAAAAAATTCTCAACAAGAAATTTTAAGACTCAGAGGAATTAGAAATATAGTTCAGTTCATCCAGACAACTAGCAAAATCAATCAGAGCCAGAGCTCAGCAGCTATTCTTCCAGCAGCCCCCAGAGAATGACTTCTCTTCTCATTCTGCTTTTGTGCTGTGGGGTTCACTACGGACCAGGTTCACTGAGAGGTGGAGGCATTCAGAAGCCCATGAAGGAAGTCAGTGAACCAAAAACCAAGAAGATATTTCTCCTCTTTAAATCACTACTCTGCATCTTCTGATATATCTCGGATTCTTCCCACAGGAGTCCTCTGATTACTGCAAAATGAGAAATAAGGAGAGAACTATTGCATATCTTATATACAGCAGGGAGCGCTTTGGAGATACACACATCGCTGACACAGAGCACACAGAAGCTGCAGTGCCTACTGTGTCCCTGCTACTCTTCCTGCACAGAAATGGGATAAGTAATTTGAGTGAAACACAGAACTCATGATTAGATTAGGGAGTATCTAGGAATTAATCTCTAACATAAACCTTTCCTGCTACTGATAATAGCTGCAGCTACCAAATAGAATCACAGAATAGAAAGGCAACTGGGGAAATGCTTCAGTCCCAGCTGTGCCTTTATGCAGCTGGGTGACAGGGGACCTCCATTTTAATCACCTATAAAATGAAAGTGTTTAACAGGATGGTTTTTATGCTCCTTTTCAGCTGTAACAATTCCTGATTCTAAGGAACAGCAGAGGAGAGTTCTGTCTCTAAGGAAATTTTAGATCCAAACTGAGTTTGTTTTGCTGCAGTGCTTGCTTTTGTAATTCAACTCCTTCCCTGACTGATGAACTGCGACTGACTGGAAGACAGAAAAGGCACACTGAGCCACGCCCACTCTTCCCCAGTATGTTGGACTTTGTGTCTCCAGCTGAACTGCAGCTTTGGGCAAAGTCCACCAGCCCGGCTGGATCCAGTCAGTCCTGGGGGGATCCCCGGAGCGCCGCGGCACTGCACACTCCGGCTT
>NW_004524647.1:10021988-10027023 GCF_000260255.1 Octodon degus | reverse complement strand
CAAAAAGGGTGTATATTATATGTTTTTATATGAAATGTTCAAATTAGGCAAATACACAGAAATAAAAATTAGATTTATGGTGTTGGGAACTGGAATAAAATGGGAAATATGAAAATATTCATTTGGTCTGTCTTTTCTAAAGGATGAGTTGGTTTGGAAATTACATTATGGTAATAGATTACTTAGTGTGAATACAATAAAAATCATTAAATGATACACTTTAAGATTAAGGAGATTTTAAGAAGTTAGGTACTATTATTTTGTCAAATTTCTACATTATTAAATTGGTTACACAGTATTTACAGGTTTAAATTAGGATTCAAATTTTGAGATTTTTTTTCTCCCAAATCCAAACTTTAAGCACTATGTCATATGGAATTCTTGCAAAATTCTCCTGTCTAGTTAAAATCTAACAAGCTAGCTGGATAGAGTTATGTTTCTCTTTCTGTTGAAGACAATGATGTAAAATAGAGATATTTGTGCCATTTTTGTAAATTGTGTGGCATATCCAGATATTTTGCAAGATTCCAGTGACATATAATGAAATCTGTACCTTTATAGAAATCACCTCTCAATGAATCACTTGTGAACCTGTTTCATCTTCACCATATGCAGCAGTTTTTTCCCATAATGGCAATAGAAATAAGGCTTTTACCCTAATGCAGAAACATTACCAGTGTGGATTTGTCATTTCCTATTTCACAATGTAAAATAAGCCCCCAGTGTTCGATTTCTTTGTCCATAATATAGACGTCAGAGTTGCACCCCCTTAAAGGGCTATGCACCTAAAATTAGGTCTGTACCAAGAACAGAGTGATCATGCATAAATGCTTGCTGTTACAGAAATAATTATTATCCTTCTATCCCTGATACCATTAACAAATTGTCACTTAATCCCATTACTATTGTTGATACATTCAATGACAAAATAAATCACTTTAACTTAAATGAGAGGATGCTTACTGCTCACAGCCAGGACAATGTTTGTCAGCGTGGCTAACCAAGTGTGGGCACGGTGGTAATCAATAGTGACCTAGGAGGGTGGCGCAGGGAGACTAGAGAGAAGAGCACTCTGCAAATGAGCAGACATTTTCCTCAAGCAGAAATTTGGAAAGAAATGATAATTGTAGCCAATCAATTTGTGGGGTTTTTTGTTTGTTGTGTTTTGTGATACTGGGGATAGAACCCAAGGCCTTCTTCCTGAACTGCATTTCCAGCCCTTTTTAATTTTTATTTTGAGACAGGATCTCACTAAGATGCCCTTGCTGGGCTTGAACTTGAGATCTTTTGCCTCAGTCTCTCCAGAGTGCTGGGTTTACAGACATGCACCTCCATACCTGTAAGCGTCCCTGTAGCACCAGTACACATGTGTAGAAATGCTTGGAATTTGCCATTGGACATAGAATCACCCTCATTTTCCTCCTCTTTTCACCCCATAATCTTTGAGATTCTTTCTTATCATTTTTCAGAAATCTGACAAATTCTTTTATAGTTACATATAAGTAACCAGAAGACAGTGTCCCAAGGGAACTTGGAAGGATGTAGAACCAACCACAAATGTTTCCACTTCTGCTAACCTTGCAGGATGACTGTCTTCAAACTCACAGTTATACACATCTCTCATGTGGGTTGAATGGTTTCCTTTCTTTCCTTCCATCCTTGCTTTCTTGCAAAGGCATAAAAAGGAGGGCAACAAATAGGTCAAATCTAAAATGTACCCTTAATCCCTTAAAAGCTGGTCATTGCTTGAGAAAAAGGTCTTATACTACATGAAGACACAGGGAGACATGAATCAATACACAACTTCTCTGTACTTGGTTTGATGTATGCTTAACTACTGCAGTGAAGCAGGCTACTGTGACTTAAAAATATTTGAGAAAAACTAACAGAACTCTCACTACATAAAGAATTCAATGAAGCAATTCTTATAGTCTAGAAGTTATGACTAATTCATGACCTAAGTTCCTTTTACTGAATTCTAGAATTTAAATTCATAAAGGAAGTGATTTTTAAAATCACTTAATCCAAGTTCTAAATTTTATAATAATAATCCCAAACTTGCCTCATCTCACTGCACTACTGTCTCTTTCCCTCTGTACTCATAGCTCCTCTTCTTTAGAGACATCTATTTATTTCCACTTAGCACCATTCAATTGCTCTCACTTCCTTGAAGAGAATTTATTCTGTCACTCTACTGCATGTTTTTGATTTATTAAGTATCTCTACTTTAATAAGACTCTACTCTTTATCTATCATATAAAAATTATGGAAAGTCTCCATTTCTCTGCCTATTCCTGCAGAAATGAATTACCCTGTTTGAGCCAGTAAAGTCCTACTTGCTCCTTTTTTGGCTTCAATGGTGTGTCTTCTGGGGCCATTTCTCTCCCATTCTCCACCACTACTTCTAACCAATATGCCATCAGAGTTACAAGATCAGGAGCTCCTGCTATCACCCTGATTTGTAAATATTAATTACAATAGTTTGCCCCAAAATATTTTAGTTATTTGTGTATGTTAAAGCACATCAAATAGGTACGACATCTTATTAACATGTAGTCGGGACATTAATTTCTGACAAGATTTAGTTTGTTTTCATAGTCACAAATCCACAGTCATATTTTGTGCTGAACCAGATCCAGGAGATTTAATAAAAATTCTTAAAAAGATGTATGTCCCATTTCTTGTCCACTTAGAAGCTTAATATAAATTTTGAATTTGTATTTGTATACAATAGAATAACCTGTTAATATATTAGTTTTACAATTTTTTTCCTCAAATAACCCTTAAACTAGTCAATTGATTTAATATTATATCTAGAGAGATTTGTTTTTCATGTAGTCACAAGACTACAAAGAAGTCAATATCCATGTGCGAATACAACAACAAATTCCACTTGGCAGAAGCCCCCAGGTTTTCAAAAGCAGAAATAAAATATCTTGATTTGATAAGGAGATATAAAATTCTAGAAAAAGGAAATGGATTATGTTTCACTGATATACAGAAGTTGATGAAAATAAAAACAAGAAAAATCTCCATCTGCATATGGGCAAAATCTTGGACCCTTCATATTTCTTGACACTAATACTGACCTCTTACAACTATATTCTGGGTTAAGAAATACAGGAATTTTTATGTCAAGAATAAATACCTAAAATCCAAATGTTAATGTCAAAGTTCTGTATAATCCTAAACCCTTTATGCTACGCATTTTGTTTTTCGAGGATTTTTATATTACAAATGTCAAGGAGGTTCTCTCATTTTATAAGGAACTCAGTTTGATCTCCTTACTTCATGCAATCAAGTGCCTCACCTACAATCTACAGGGCTTGCTCTATGGGCTTCTGTGTTCCTTCTTCTCTAAGAAGGTCTAGTAGCAGAGCCTGAGCTTCTGTAGGAGGAACACAGCAGGAAGAGAATAGAAGGGGCAGAGGAATAGACAACATGAACTGGAATTATGATCTTGAAGGGTTAGAGCTGAAAGAGCTCAACTCTGGGCTGAGTTCTGGATGAGAGGGCTCTGGGAGCAGAATGTTCATGTCTAGGTAGATGAGTTAGTTACAAGTGTTTAAAATGAACCAAGTAGGCATGTCATCAAGGAGAAGCTTAAGGTGGAGAGCTAATAAGATGTCCTGCAAAAGGGCAGAAGAATTGAATCCTAAACTTGATTGAATTTAGTTATTAGTTGGGTGATTGAAGGCAAGACCAATGTTTCTGAGTCTTATTTTCTGATATAAAGTGAGAATGGTATTTATGCTGGATTTCCAAACACTCCCCAAGTATACACATGAATGATTTCTCAAACAATACAAAATAGCAAACAACATATCTTCACTTATTCTCTGCATTGAATTTCTCATTGTGTGAAAACCCCCAAAGCAGTCTCTGAAGATTTGTTCTTAGAGTTGTCTTTGAAATTGAGCAGAGTCACAATACAAAACAGTTCCTTCTGCCATTGACAGCTGCCTCCCTCCTCTGCCCTGGAGCCTAGCACATAAATCTACAAGAGTCCCATCAAAAGCCTTCCTAGTAAAACCTGTCTGCTATGATAAATGGAATCTAAAAAGTTTACTAATTTAAAATTCAAGTTTGTATTACATGATTTAAATGCAATCATCAACAAGCCTTCCGAACATTCCACTAAGAGTTCTGACCCATGCCACGCGGTAACAGCTGCCTTTTGCTTAATTACTGGTGAAGACGATTCTGAGCTCCATGGCTCCCAGCTCAGCAGCTCCAAGTACTTTCTATTCATTCTTCATTTTGAGAAAACTGGGCCAGGAAACTGCTGTGAATCTAGGGAGGCTTCACGCTTCCACTCTCTTCCCTATCCCCACACGGTTATCCTGCATCAGAAGTTGAGAACTTCGGGAATCCTTCCCTCCATTCCCTAGCTGGGGACCCAAAGCCAATCAAGTTGAAACTCCACTGAAAATAACTGCCACATTCTTGACATTGAGTATTTATCTAAAAACTACTAATGCTGTCAAGGAGCTTCGAAGCTGAATCTAAAAACTGAAAGTGAAAGTAGCAACTAGGGCATCACTCCATTTTATTAGGTATATTTCAAATATATAAGTGTTTATCATTTGCCTCATTTCTGAATAAATATATGGAAAATAAACTGAAACAAAAAACTAACAATGGCTATAATTTCTGAAAAGTGGGTTTGGGTGATTATTTTTACTTTCATCTTTATGCTTTTATATTCTTTCATTTTTATATAATAAGCACACAGCATTAACTGAAAAACAATTGAGACAAATCGTTATTCATGGTTTAAACTAAGAAGTGGGATTCATTATTTTCCTTTATATTTTTTTGTTTCCTTAATTATTTTGAAGTAGAATTTAATAAACAAAAAAATTGGAAGATTTCAAAAATTATAAGTTCATACTTTTATTTCTGAATTCAAATAAATTCAACCTGCATTTATTAAGTGCCAATCCCTGCTTACTAAAAGATGAATAAGACATACTTTTTGACCTTAAAGCTCAATATGTCCTGGAGCTGATTTGTACTGGCATATGAGGAGTGA
>NW_004524647.1:10010912-10012758 GCF_000260255.1 Octodon degus | reverse complement strand
AAAAAAAATTATTAATTTTAATGAGAAAGAAATAGCAATGAGACAGTTTCAAAACAGGTTAGTAGGACAGTTACAATAGTTAATACGTTGTTGTCTTCATAGCAGTTATTCAGAGGACAAGATGCAGACATGGTATCTTGTCTAAACAATATCAGTACAAATCTTTCTTCTCATTGAACTAAGAAAAAGTAGCTGTATATCTATCCTAACTATTTTGTATATACATATATGTTTTTCACTACAAAATGGTCCTTTATTTATATCCTCCTTTTTTGTTTTGTTTTGTCAGACATGGGTGTTCCGTTGCTGTTAGAGAAGATGTATATGGAGAAGCTTTTAAGGACCTTTTCATACTAGATGCCAGTCCCAATAGTGTAGGTGCTTGAATTCAGCAAAATAACCCAATATAGTCCAATTGTCCATAATAGTAGTGGTTTATCAGCAGAACTGGCAACAGCTGTATATTTAATAAAATAATTTGTTGAAATCTAATTTTATCCTTTTTTAAAAGCTCATGTGTATTACTCAAATAAAAAAGCAAGTAATTTCATCTTCTTTTACAGCAGCCAGTCCTCAGGAGACTGGTTTTCCCTCACTTTTCCCCAAACTCTCTCATAAACACAGAAAATTTGCTCTGTATGCAGAGAAGCAAAGTTCTCTGCTCTTGGCTCCATATGGAGCCACAATGTATAAAAGTTACTGAAGATAAGCACATGTGGGGCTAAGACAGCACAATCTACTACATCCACATTCTAGCAATTTCTGCAAGGCTGTAAAAGGCATATGACCTGGGGTCTGGTTGTAGTTCTCAGCTTCCACAGGGTGAAATCTGCCATCCCCAATGGGCTAAAGTCTCTAAAGTATGGATGCACAGTTTGCCTCTCTTTCTCAAGTTCAACCTTTAGGTGGGTACAGCTCTCGGGAAAGGATAAGCATCAGCTGGTTTGTCTAACGATGAGAATAAGGGCCGGCCATGTTTCCTGCTCACTTACTTGGGTGAGATGGACTCCCACAGGCTCCCACTAGGCCTTCACAGACAGTCCATGCAGCCACCATACCTATAGGCTTCCTGTCATAGTTTGGAGTTTTGCAAGGGAACAATACAATGCAGGACACTTTTCTAAATTATTTTATCATCACCCAAAAAATCATATGCAATGAATGCAGGAAATCCGTCCACACACTAAAGAGCAAAGAATCAAGTGAGAACCTGGACCCTAATATCCCACATGAGTCCAGCTGAAGAATTATAGCCCCTAACAATGCCTCCCATGAGTCCATCTGGAGGCCTAGAGCCCAGAACAATGTATCATGCAGGCCTGGGTCATGGGTCTTCACTGGAAAGGCCCAAAGGACAGTGGTAGAAGCTAGGAAGTATGGGTCAGCAGGATGGAAAATCTGTGCTAGCAGGTTCAGGGATCTTCACTGGAGCTCAAAGGAACAACTAGAGCTTTTCCAAGAAGTACCACAGCCATATCCAGCAACAGTGAAGTCCTGAGCTCCTCCAATAATGAGAAAAGCTATATTCCCGTCAGGAACACCAACACAACCAGCTTCTCCAGAAGACTAGCTGTGTGCCATCTTCCCATTCAAAGCCAGGAAGTGATGCTCAAAGTGAGGAATGGAGCTCCCCCGAAGTGAACCATAGCTATTCTCTGTTACAACAAGGTCCTAAGTTCCTCCTCCAACAAGAACAACCAGGTTTACTAGGAAAGCCAGCATGATGAGGTCCCCCAGTAGAATAGCCCAAGAGAAATATCAGCTTCCAACAGCTTCCCTAACAGCCTCCCTACAGCTTCTCTAGTTCTGCTTCTTATGCTGCTGGCAACAATCCTGAGGTGGGTCT
>NW_004524647.1:10008853-10009992 GCF_000260255.1 Octodon degus | reverse complement strand
ATAAAGACACAGAAGGTATCCTCTGTGAATCAGGACACAGAATCTGCTGATACCATGATCTTGAAGTTCTCCTCCAGGACTACAAAAGTTAAATTTTTATTGTTTATATGCTCCTAGTCTACGACACTTTGTTATAGTATCCTTAAAATATAGTTCTCTCTGTCTTGCGCTCTCTCTCTCACTCTCTCTCTCTCCCCCTGCCTACCTCTAAATAACATCTCTAATTCCTAGTTCTGTTAAGAAAAAAAGCAGAATTTGGTGAAAGCCAACACATCCTTCCCATGAACCCAGAGCCTCCATAGTTCATTTCCAACCTTAGCCTTCTTTCCGGCCAAAGGTTAATGCCATGGACATGGCAGCCAAAAGAGACTCCTAAATACATACTTTTCCAGGAGCCATGTAACCATCTAGAAGATGAGGCGAGAGACTGCTCATGGGCCACTGGCAAACTTTCCCACAGCGAGCACAGACAGGAAACCCTAATGTTTTCAAGAAGAGCTTTCAGGAGCTTTGAAGGTAGATTCAGATTCAAAAAGTATGTTTTTTCTGACACTTGTTTCTGTCCTAGACTATATATGAATTACAGGCAATTCAAAACAAGTTGAAAGAGAGCTAGTGGTGTTAATCGATAGACATATTTTCTGGAAATATAAGGTCTTTCCAGAACTTCTTTATTAATTGATATGAGTAAAATTTTCCCCTTTTCCTATCCATCTGGCAGAAACAGTCTCGCCTCAGAATGACTAAGTGTTTTTGTAGTAAACCTCAGAAGAAGATGAGAGCTTTAAAGAAAAAGCTGAGGCCCTTTGTATTGTATCCCCAGTGCCCTATGTAGGTTCATATGCTTTACACATTGGGTCAGGGTTTATTTTCAAACTCTGAAATTTTCTGAGAGGTAAAATCAAATAGTCAATAATTTGGGTCCTAGAAAGTGGCATTTATGCCTCACTAGTTATTTATTATCTTTCCCCCCAAACACTAAGCATCAAATTGAGAGGTCAGGTGCCCAGAAGTCTCCAACAAAGGTTCTTAAATGCACTGATTCTTCACCCCCTTTCACAAAGAAATACAGGGGGTCTGACTTAGGTTCTAGAAACCTGTATTTTTCAAATCCTTAAAAAGGATTTCAGGGCCAGTGA
>NW_004524647.1:10006822-10008259 GCF_000260255.1 Octodon degus | reverse complement strand
CTTTAATAATCCACATATTAAATTATAGTAAATAATGTATTAGACTTAAAATATATCTATGGAATTGAACTTCCTTTTATGTAAAAATCAAAAGAAAACCTTGCAGGTTTCTGCTGGTCACTGGTCCACCATTAAGAGTCATGATTATAACCAATGTACTATTCTAGACAATCAATGAATAAAGTGGTTTGTCAGCATTTGTCAGCATTTAGCCAGGAAAAATAAAAACTCTTCAAGTACTTATACTGAAAGGAATCCATTGCAAGGAAACAGCCACATGAATAGCAAACCAGTGCTGCCCTTAGACCAAAGCAAAAGCAGGCAGCAGCACCACCTGGGATTTGGGACCAGCTCCACCTCATGGTCCTGGATGGTTTGTAGAAAAATAAAAGAAAGAACAGGGAAAAGAGAAGAGGGAAGAAGAGGAAAAACTGTGTGAAAACAAGGTTCTGAAGGATTTCACAATCTGTTATGTGAAATAAGTGTAAATAGCATTTGCAATTTCCATATATAAAAACAAATGTGTATCTGCAGTATATAAAGAAACCTTCTATTTTATAAATAAAAAGACAATCCATTAAAAACATGGGCAGAACAGCTCAAATAGACATGTCATGAAGAAAGTTATATTGATAGTCAATAAATATAAGAAAAATGCCCATCCTGTTATCATCAAGGAAATGCAAATTAAAATTATGAAGAGAAGGCAGGCAGGGTGGCATGCATCTGTGATCCCATCCCTCTGCGAGGCTGAAGCAGGAGGAGGATAACAAGTTTGAGCCCTGCCTGGATGACTTGCTGACTTAGTGAGTTCTATTTCAAAATAGAAACTATGGCACAGTGCCTGCCTGACAAGTACAAAGTACTGAGTTTGATTCCTGGTAAAGAGAAAGAAAGAATGAGAGAAAGAGAGAGAAGGAGGGAGGGAAAAAGGGAAGGAGGAAGGGAGGGAGGGAGGAAGGAAGGAAGGAAGGAAGGAAGGAAGGAAGGAAGGAAGGAAGGAAGGAAGGAAGGAAGGGGTTAAGGAAGGAAAGGAAAAAAGGAAGGAGAGAAGGAAGAAAGAAATTTAAAAGGTAGGTTGAAGATGTAGCTCAGGGTAAAGGCCTGGAATGCAATCCGTAGCACATCAAGACAAATTATGAGATCTAATACACACCTACTAACATGGTTAACATTGCAAATACTGAGCATTTGGAAATTGCACACATTTCTGCTAAGAGTGTAAAATTGGTACAACTATTTGGAAAAAAAAATTTAACTGTTTCTTGTAATAATTTTTGCCCTATTACCCAGAAATTCCATTTTTGACTATTTTCCTAAGAGATACAAAACATACACTAATGAAGATTTCCAAACGAGTGTTTATAGAAATTTTATTCATAATAGTTCATAACTGGAAACCACCTAAATGTCCATCATCTGATGAATTGGTACATC
>NW_004524647.1:9985352-10006352 GCF_000260255.1 Octodon degus | reverse complement strand
TGCCTATAACAGGTAGCTATTTACTTTCCGTTTTCACATTTAAAAAGAACACATTGTCTACAATAGGTAATCTTAGCCTGCCTCACTGTTGTATGTTACAAATGAATGATTTGTGGTTTTTTGACTCGGTATACCCACGAATGAAGAGAAACTGCACTGCTGCTGCTGCTGTACTGAACAGATCACAACTAGCAGCTGTTTTCACCAGCCATGGATTTGAGCTGATTAATTTAGATGAGATTCTGGACTTTGAGCTGGTACTAACGTTGAGTAAAACTCTTGAGCCCTGAGAAAGGTAAGGGAGGCATCTATCTTTGAGAACAGAAGCCTAACTATGGAAGGGTCGTGGTCTGAGGGTCCCAACCTCCTGGAACACACACCTTGTACAGCTGCCCCGCCCTGAAGCATAAGGGTGAACAGTGAACATGAGCAGATACAATGCCTTCATTCTTTCCAAACCAGTTAAGTTGCTCATCATAAGATCGTCCTAATAAGCCTGATCCATAGGCAGCTTTACGGAAGAGTTAGGACAGGCATAATCCTGCAGGCCTAGAAGGAAGGAAATGAATGGCCTTATTGTGAACTACTGTTGGGAACCATGGATATGGTGGCCTCCAGAAGCTGGGAATCAGTAAGCACAGTTATATCATGTCAAGGAAATCCATTTTTCCAACAATCAGTGACTTTGATGAGAACTTAGCAGCTCAGCTGGGTGCAGCCTTCCTGACCAACCCTTGTTTTAGTCCAGTGAGACCATGAGCAGAGATCTCATGGGAGCTGAACTCAGACTCTGACCACACACATACTGTTTTGGGCTACTATATTGTAGTGATTGTTATGAATAGAGAAAGGTAATATATTTGGCTTAAAGAAAATAAATATGAATTTTCGGCCTTCTTTTGTAAAAGAATGCAAAATGTGCCACCAGAAGAGATGAATGGGGTTATTCACCCAGCATCTGCTCATTCCCAAGAATGTGACTATGATGGTGCACACAGTAGCCCTTTGTCACATTCAAAAATTCTCATAGTTTCAATACAGCATTTGAATTGTAATATTTCAGTTGAGATTTTGAGACATACAGGTGAATAGACAGATAAGGAAGACACAGACATTGCCAAGAATTTGCCTTCTAGGTAAATAAAATGTTGATGTCTGGAGGATTTTTTAATTGTTTTCTACTGTATATTTTTAAAAATTTCTAGTTCATTCTATCTATATTTTTCCTCAAAAGTGAGGCATTAGTTGACAATAATCAGTAGATGGAAAATGAAGAAATTTTTAAAATACCAGTGCTGTAGCCAACCTGGGTTTTATCCTACATCTGTGCTCACAATATCCTAAGGGCTTGCAGTCATTCTGATGCCTCGTTTCCCCGACCTGGGCTTGTCCCATGGGCCCATGGGATATTCCCAGCACCAATATTTTCAATGGAAATTAAAATGTGGTCCATATTTTTCATTGAGATGTGGAAATCAATACTGACAGCATATCCAGTGGATCATTTGTTTGAAACTACATCGATTTGGGCCTAGGGTGGTGCATCCTCCCTATTAAGATTCAAAATAGATGAGAAGCCAGGTGTGGTGATACATGCCTGTAATTCCAGCACAGAGGAGGCTGATTCAGGAGGATTGCCCTAAGTTGGAGACCATCCTATACTACAAAGTGAATTAAAGGCCTGACTGAACTATACAGCAAGACCACAAAACAAACAAAAACAAGAGACAGGGAAGGCTGCCTTTCTTGCCCTGTGTTACAGTTCATGCCTAGATATTCCCCATAGATAGGGCTTTTGGAAGGTGACTGGATTCTGCTGCACTGTAGCCCACTTGTTACAAGGAGGTGGGGTTTGTTATGAATAGACAGGTCACTGGGAGTGTGACTTGAAAGGATGTGTCTCCCTTCCCAGCTCCCTGTTCCCCTGAGCAAGCAAACTTTCCTTTGTCATGCCCCTAACGCCACACTCTCCAGCCCTGGATTAAAATGTGAGTCCGAATAAGCTTCTCATCCTTTAGTTGACAATGTTGGACACCTTGTCTCACTGATGAAAAAAGTGACTAAAGTTTCCCATTCCCCTCACTTTAGTACTGGGGATTGAAGCTGGGACCTTCACATTGAACTATATCCACAACCCCTTTTTTATTAGCTCTTCTCAGGCACGGTTACACTAAGTCACTAAGTTGACTAGGCTGAGCTCACACTGGTAGTGCTCATGCCTCAGCCTCCCATAACACTGGAATTACAGATCGACAACACAGTCCTCCCTTTTTAAAGGAGAGATGAAGAAGATTGTGAAGGGAGATAGCAAAGAAGAACAGCATAAAGAGTTGCCGCCAATGGATTCCCAGACAGCATTTTTAGTAAAAAGGGCCCATGCAGATCAAGTTAATAATCTAGAAACTGACCCTTTTGATATTCTTTTACCATATACCACATGAAAAGTCTTCATGAAGTCTGAATTTCTCACTTTAAGAACTGCATATCAAAACATTCCTGAATAAAACTTCTCAAAATATAACTGCTAAAAGTAGGGTCAGGAAGCATAGATCTTCCCCAGCCTTCTTCACTTGAGACACTTAAAAGTAATTAATGGAAGTCGCTACAGAACCCAACTCAAAACAACTGAGACTAGCAGACAGAGACACAGAATTGGGGAAGAGAGGAAGTTTATAGCAGCGCTGGTCCCACCTCTGAGTGCAACTTTCAGGGCCTAATCACTTCATTAAGTCCAGCTTCTTAATAGCATTACAAGAGCAATTAAATTCAATATGAGTTTTGAGGGTGAAAAACATTCAAATCACAGCAGATACGTACTCCAGTGCTCCACACATGAATAAGAAGCAGAACCCTTAAAGAAAAACACAGTGTGCCACACATACTTTATTTTTTCCTCCATTTAGTTTTTTATTATTTTAACCTAGGCACACATAGAGTACAAAACCCTTATGTATACACACACACACACACACACACACACACACACACACATCTAGGCATATGTAATGTGTATGTTTGTGCTTTTCAGTGTATCTCTTTATAAATGTTTCAAGAAAGAAAGAAAATTAGAACTCAAATGTGTTGATCATACAAATCTAAGTGTTTTAGATTAACTGAGTCTCACCTGCTGTAGTGGCTCTCTTGGTGCAGCCAGACACAAAGATTCTGATTACAGCAAGACTCAGTTCAGATAGCCCATTGCCTCATGATGCAAACCTGAGCACAAGACTTGGGATAGCTTTATTCAAAATATGACTGCTCAAAATGACAAACATACCCAAGAAAATGACTTCTGCTTCATTTTAGAAAATTAACATCTTTTCTACTTTTATCGTGTGCTTTGATTTATAGCATAACTAAAGGGAATTTTTGGTGAATGACAGTAGGAATATAAGAGAGTTGCAAGACAGTGTGATCCTATGAGTCTCCCATTTGTGATGCTGTGAATGGCAAGAATTGCTGCATTTTTACTAGAACAAAACCCTGCATGGAGTTCATTAATGTTCAGGGAACTATCATTTATTACATTCAAGGACAAAAAAAAAATCAAAACTTAATCCGTCTCCAGGGTGGAAAAGGAAATGAAGACAGTCAATATTATTTTCTTCATTCTAAACATAAAATTTCATCTCTTTGATAGAAGCCAAGTAAAATCTATCATGGAATAACCTCTCTAGCTTATTATCACTCTTCCCTGGCTTGCTGGCTTGGACTGAGATGACCCAGTTTCTACTAGGGGACTGGCAAGACTGTGCAATTTAGAGAGACTCTTGACCAGGAATTCTCAGAACAAGTTCTGAAAGTCATGTTGGGGACTGGAGACTTGTCCTGGACTTGAAGGAGGATGCTGTTTATCAGCCAGGTTTCATTGCATTCTACTTAACTCCAACAAAGCTGCCAAACCCAATTATATTCTGTTCCCTTTTTAAATGCTTCTTCATGAAGGATTGTGCATAACACACATTGTTCTTTGAAATTATCAAATTGACCCTCAAAGATGATAATAAATCTTGTATCTTCATTCTATATACAGAAGGAACAAGAAAAAGGAAGGAAAGTTGGGTTATGACAAGGAGTCAAGGTTTACAGATAACGCACAGTAGTGCTGTGTTCACACTGAGGGCAATTCAATTTCAGTAGACCACATTTCAATCTGCTATCCTAATGTTCTTAGTTGTGTCACTTGAACTTTGTCTCATTTAAAATGTATAAATTTAATGTTTAAGAACACTAAACATAAGGGCTTTGTGCTCTATGTGTGCCTAGGTTAAAATAATAAAAACTAAATGAAGTAAAAAATAAAGTGTATGTAGCACGCTGTGTTTTTCTTTAAGGGTTCTGCATCTTACTCATGTGTGGAGCACTGGAGTACGTATCTGCTATGATTTGAATGTTTTTCACCCTCAAAACTCATATTGAATTTAATTGCTCTTGTAATGCTATTAAGAAGCGGGACTTAAAGAAGTGATTAGGCCCTGAGGGTTGCACTCAGATATGGGACTAGCGCTGCTATAAACTTTCTCTCTTCCCCACTTCTGTGTCTCTGTCTCCTTCCTCCTTTTTTTCCTCTTCCTCCTTCTGTCTTTGTCTTTTGCAGCATTATAACTCAGCAGCATGACCCTCAGCAGATGCCTGCACTTCAATATTAGACTTTTCAGCCTCCAGACCTGGGAACTAATAAGTTTCTCTTCATTATAAATTTCCCAGTCTGTGGCATAGCATCAAAACTATGTAATAAAATAATATTGATAGCTACAAGAGGATAAGAACAAGATGATGCTAAGTTTGGAGGAGAAGAAATTAAAGGTAAAGAATTAAAGAGTCTTCAGTTACCATAGAAGCTGCTGCCTGATCGATGCATTTTTCTCCATTGCCCCAAGTGCTAGAGTTTTAATTAGTGGGTAGATGGAAGCTGCAAACACACACATACACACATACATGTGCACACGTGCACACACAAACACAGAATCAGGTGTGTAGCCTGGTAGAATGAGCAACTTCAGGAGCAAAAGCATTTTTTCCACTGTGGGAATTCTGACATAGACTTCCAGAGTTAATTTGAGTCATGAGTGTGAACAGGAAGGTTAAACAGAAAATCTTGAACATCCTTTTCTGAACTCAGCTTCTCTGGGTCCTAAGGAAAGAATATTAAGACAAGGGAGACAGAAGACAGACTTCATCCGGGTCACTGCTTTTGCCAGGGGGAGGTCTTTATGAGGATGCAGAGGCACTAGCCAATGAGAGCAAGTACTTGTTACCCTGGAGAGACAAATGAGTGCCGCTGAGATGACTGAAGCTGCTGGCTTGCCACCCAACATGCAGAACTGTCTCTCTCTAGGCTTGTTCTGTTTCTTTGTGGCACGTGTTGACTGAGAATCTGCTTCCCTAAGCATCCATTCTGTAGCCCTGCACACTCCCACTTTAGACAAAAATAAGTGAGATTGGCTCATTCTCACCCTGGAGAAGCCCTGACTAAAGAAAAAAAAAAATGTCTTAGAGGGCCGGTGAGATAGCTCAGCACACAAAGCGCATGCATTGGTGAGCACAGGGACCAGATTCAATCCCTGGTCCCACATGCTACGCCAGCCCCACCCCCAGGGCTGGCTGAGCCAAAGACAGAGTCTAGGTGTGCTGGTGCACACCTGTAATCCCAATGCTGGGGAGGCTGAAAACAGGAGGGTCACTATGAGTCCGAGCTGCTTAGTTAGACTTTGTACCAAATACACAAATGAAAAAGAAGAAAGAAAAGAAAAAAAGTCTTTATTGGTAAAATGAAGCCACCAAACAAATAGCAGATGAACCTCCATCTTTCTTACTTACTTAGCATCTATTAGCAGTGTTGGTAATTGAAGCCACACCCTCATATGTTCTACCCCAACACTTCATCCCAAACCTGTTTATTTTACTGTGAGACTAGATGTCTCTAAATTGCCAGGCTGGGCTTCCCGAAGTGATCCTACCACCTCAGCTTCCCGAAGTGCTAGATGTTCAGGCATGCATCACTGTGTCACGAGCTCAAGGGTACTGGAAGCAGAGACAGAAACAAGCACCTGGGAGAGAGAATTAGCCCAGGAACTGAAGCAGACAGAGACCTAGGTGAGTGGGTGATGGTGGAACAGTCCTCATTCATGTCCCAATCCAATATCTATTGCAAAAAAAGAAAAAAAATTGAAAACTTAGACCTCATTGTTCTACATTATAACTTATCAGAGAAATTGGATAAAACATTCCCAAATTGCATTCAAATGACTGTGGATTTCTCTAACCCAATCTTCCCATGTCCTTCCCTCCTTGCACACTCTGCCCTCAGCTTTGCACTGCAGTCTGCCTGTCCCTGTTCCAGGTCTCAACCCTGTCCATATTTTCTTTTTTCCATGTCAAGCACAGATGACAGTATATTCAGTACATTTTGATATTGTTTATGATTTTCCTCTGTGCTAAGGTGAGGGCTTCTTTGAAGATGGATAATCTGTTTTTGCTTTTAATATATATCCTTGTGTCTAAAACAAAGCTTCATTTTGGGACATCTAATATCCAATGTAGTTGGCCCGCCTTTGTTGGTGAAATGTACACCATTTGTTTTCATCTTTCTCACTAAACTGGAGATTTCTTAAGCACAAGGCACCTCCTGTGGTGGAGCATGATGCCCAGCACACGCTGCTCGTGTGGTCTGCTCCCAGCACAGGGTGACCTCATAACAACGTGCAGAGAACGGAGGAGGAAGCAAGAGTGGCACTGGTCCTCACAAGTTGGCCTAGAGTTGGAGTGACACAGCACTGTCTTGCTACCCACAAACAATGTCAGAGAACACCAGGCTCAAGGAAGGTAATCTGGGACCCTTGTGAAATGAGAAGAATCAGATCCAATTCATGATGCCACCCAGGCACAGACAAAAAGAATGTCACCGCGGAGCCCATATGTATCAAACACTTCCTCTCTGAGTCAAAGTGAGTGATTGCTATTCTTGACCAAAGTCAGTTTTCTCCTTTTTTAAAATCTCTCTACCTTGTAGGTAAGATTTACTGGGATCATAGACATCACCAATTCTAGAACAAACCTCCTTTCCCTAGGCCCTTTCCCAGCTCAGTCAAAGCCTATCTCCTGTAATTCATAGGAGATTCTTGTCCATTTGTCTATGTTATCCTTGTTGTATTTTGGAATGAGGGTAAAAACAAGGAACTCTGCGTTAGCTATATCCCTAACCCTTTAACTTTTTTGTTTGGAGGCAGGGTCTCTCTAAATAGGTAGATTGCCCAAACAGTGTTTGAACTTCAGATCATCTTGTCTTACACTCCCAAAATACTGGGATTGTATGCCTGTGCCACCACACCTAGATAATTATTCTTTTCAAACCCTCTTACAAGGCTGTCTCTTCTTCCTCATATGTGTTATCTTTCACTACAATGAGCTATAAGCACACTTTGTTTAACTATAAGAGTGTTTGGGGTGGCCTTTGCTTGAATAAATTGACAGAATAAACATAATAATTTATGACATATTACATTATATAATTACATGTTTTTTATTCTGACATAATAAAATAATTATTTTTGATATGTACATTTCTTGAGTTATCTGTTTAGTAGTTCCTTAAGTGTACTGACTGCTGCAATTCTTCAAAGCTATTATAAAGAAGCATTTCACCTCCCTGCTTCTTCATCAAACAAGACAAATCTTTCTATCTTTAGGAAAACCTCAAGAGCCTTATCTTAATGGGATTTAGTCATCTAAAAGTAAATCCATAGATCAAGGATAAGAGGTGTGAAAGCCTTATATAACTTTTAAATTGTAAAATCAGCCACATTATACATCTGTATGTGTACTTATTCGTATCTATGAAGTTATCACTTATAAAAGCTAATTCAAATTACATCTCTGATCCATAGCAAACTACCTTTCCAAGACATTGATATACAGAGGATTTCAGTGGCTTATCTAAGAGCAGCATGATAAGAATTACTTTTAATTTGTGATCTACAAGCCCAGAGAAATGAGGATAAAGGGAGGGCAGAGGAGGAACAGATATTCAGAAGTCATTCTTAAAGCACATGGTGCCAAAGATAAATAATGACAGGCACTAGTTACTGATGACAAGTGGAGATTTTAGTCTATAACAACAGAGAAGAGATTGCAGCATAAACAGCTTTCTTTCAGTCTGCCTAGAGGCACCCTGTGTGTTTGAAAGGGTCAGTGTGAGAATAGGCCAGGTGAAGAGCAGGGGCTCAGTGGAGCCTGAAAAGTGTACATTTGTAAAAAGTAGGCAGAAGTCACAGGATTTTGTTAACAATTACCAACCCAAGGTGGGCTTCTACCCTTCCATAGAGACTGGAAGACAAAGCCCTATCTTTCCATGGTGTCTGAGGTAGACAGTAAATTATTTTGGCAACTTTCAACCTTCCAGGGAAGAATATAAGGTGCTTGAATCTTCATCCTAGAGACCCAGCATTGACCTTGTCAACTATATGAAGTGTTTGGTGAAGTCTTTTAGGGTGGGGAGATGGGGGTAGACAGACAAGATTGGTTGAGAATCTGCAAAAACCATAGGCTGAGGTCAAGACCTAGCCAAAAAAATAAAAATAGAAAAACAAAAAACAAAAAAACCTAGAAAAGCCTGAGTTTGGTAGAGAAGTTTGGTCTTTGTCGAGAGCTGAATTGGGCAAGCATCTCTGGAGACACTTTTATGTTATATATGGCTTCTCCCAACATGGTGACCAGATTAGTGGTATGGAATATAGTAGACATCGAAGTTGTCTCCCCAGCTTCCACTCTCCATGCCTTTCACATGCAACATTCACACATCTGAATAAGCCTACTGTAGGAAAGGGCACTTACTGGGAAGTTGATGGGGCAGTCCCATCCCTCTTGATTCAGGTACCAGCTGGTCAACCTATTTTTCCAGCTGCATGAATTCACAGGTATAAATCAATGCATCACTACTTTGGTTAGGTGGATGTTAAGGGTGACTCACAAATTTTTAGGAAGCATATTTTGCATTCATCTGTCTCCCTACATAAGAGAAACCAGCCTGAGGATGAAGCTGAAATGCAGAGGAAGATAGAATAGAGGGAATATCTGAGACTAGAGCCAGGGTTTGGGTCAAATGCTTAAGCCTGTGCTGCCTCCAGCCAACAAATACCCATTGTTTAATACAAACTGGGTTAGCTTTTTTTTTTTTTTTTTTTGTTATTTACAACTAAAAGCACCCAAACTGAAATGTAAATTATAATGCAATGGGAGAGGCAGTAGTACAAATACAATCAGAGGGCAAGCTCTTCATCTGTGAAGTAACTAGAGCTGGAAGTAATAAATGCAGAACTGTTATACAACTTTATGTTTTGATGTTTCCTGCATATGAAGGGATGAGTCTCCCAGCCTGTGATTCCATGTGGGAAGATGGAGGGTAAATAGTGCCTAGGATGAATTGTAAGACATGGTCCTTGGTACTCAGTGCATTTCTTCATCTGGGCATCTTTATTATCCCCAGCAATAACTGACTGCCCCTAAGTATACGTTAAAATAAAATTAGTTAGTGAATAATGACTCCTTTTAAATTCATGTACCATAATGATGTCAATTTATTTGAATAGTTGGCTAAAAAGCTGTTGTATTGAACTAGGCATAAGTACTCTGACATGCAAGTGCCTTTTATAACCCTGTGTTCACTCCACTCACATCCATTATCTCCTAATTAAACAACAAAGGTTCCTTGGAAATGCCCCAGTTAGACATCATTACCAAACATTTTGCCATCATTTGCTAGATTAATGTGACTAATTACACAACCTGCAGCCGTGAGTCAAGACCTTGATGAAACAGTAGAAATGAGGTGTGCAAATCCTTTCATAAACTGCTTTAAATCAAAATAAATCCATCCCTTACTGGTATACATGATTATTTTAAATGTATCTCTCTTCTGCTATTGGTCATGAAATCCTCTAAAAAGAGAATGGATGACTCATAATTCTTGAGAATGAATTATCTGAGGCAGACTTGTGTCTATTTTCAGCCCTAGGGTAGTGAACAGTTGAACCAAGTCCTGACCCTGGATATTATATTAGGTCTTCTCTTGGTATAGACTAAAAGATAGGGTAGTTTAAAAGAAGATATAGGAAGAAAAGTCTACAGAATGTACTGCATGTGGTGAACAGCCATTAATGTTGAAAAGGATTGGAGGGAAGATGAACTTAGTGGTACAAAAAGAAGGCTCTCAAAATAAAATCACTGGGGTACAGATTCTGGCCCCCCTCCTTCCTGGTTATGTAACCCTAGGGAAATTATTTGACCTTTTTTGAGCCTCGTTTTCCATTCATGAAATGAAAAAAGCAACAGTACCCCTTCCGTAATGCTTTGAGAACTCAGTGCTAACAAAACACTCAGTCCTAATGCTTCCTAATGTTCAACAAATGTTACCATATGGCTTTGCAAAGAGGCATAATGACAATCTGTCATAAAAAAATGAGCATTAATGTAAATAAGTTTATGCTCTATTTATCCTTACTGCAGTTTTGGTAGTGTTAAAACACGAAATTACGACAAATTTAGTTGAAGATCTAATTAGCTTTTGCTTTCATGAATCAGAGCAGCCTCTGTTCTGTGAAATAGAATGAGAACTCCCACTGGCAGTGGCTCCATGATGGGGAGCAAGGAAATAGAACGATACAAAGAAATGGTTGGCTAGCATCAGGTTACTCCAGGTTAGGGTTTTTGTAAAGAGTAAAAGAGAGGGGACTTCCTCATTATGCTAACCCGTCTAAACTAGTCTCTCCTGTTCTCAGGAAAAGCTGAACTCACTGGGAATCTACCTGCTTCTTTAAAGTGTATCTTTGATTATGTGACTTTTAGCATGGGTGATTTCATTTTGGTCTTATCTGCTCTATTGGAGCTTAATGTGGGAACTAAACAGAAAATAATGGTTTCCCATAACTTTTGCTTCTCAGTAGCATCTTAAAGTAAGTACTTAGGATATTTGTGCGATTTTGAAGTCAATTTAAGGCAGGTCTTTTAATGCAAGGGTTTGATTAGGATTGGATAAAGATACTGTAGTTTAGAATGGGCACAAACTCTAATCTCAAGCACTCTGGGAGGCTGAGGCAGGAAGATTATAATTTTGAATCCAGCCTGAGAAGTTTAGCAATTTACTGATTCTCTGTTTCAAAATAAAAATGAAAGAGAGCTGGAGTTATAACTTAGGGCAAGTCTTGGGTTCAATCCCCGGTACCTCATAAAGTAAAAACATACTATAATTTAGGAATGAAGCAAGGCAAACATTAACAGTCTGACAGTATAAACTTGCTTGATGTTTTCTAGTGGAGAATTGACAGGCTTTTAATGAGTAGTAAGGTTATTGTAGGCTTTGTTTCTTCAGGCAAGAGTTACCTGAATAGCAACATTATATTGATGAACACATTAATAAAAACAATAAGGTACTTGAATCTCTACTTTCAACATAAAAAAGTAGTGGTTAATTCAAAATTAATTACCATCTAAAACTTTCTATGATTAACTTTGATGGCAGACCCCTATTTCTAATGCTATTTTGTTAAAAAGTGCTGTTTCTGTGTTTTCATTTAATACTTATTATCTATGCATAAAAGAAAATGAATTATAGAGGTGGAAAAGTGGGTCTTATATTGATTCATCAGGCTGAGGAAACAGGTCAGCAGTCTGAGAGCCTACCTGGCAAACTCAAAGACCCAGGTTTGGCCCCTAGTACTGTATGCGGTGTGGGCCCCAGAACCCAGAGTGTACCATGCTGGCCACTGAAACGAAGCATGGTGGTGCATACCTGTCATCCCAATGCTGGGGAGAGAGACAGGAGGGTCACTACAAGCCTGAGCTGGATAGCAAGACCCTGTACCAAATAGATAAATAAAAGATTAAAAAATATATCAACAGAGAAGCAGGCTTTCAGTCCATAAATGAATTTACCAAGAGTTCCATCTTTTATTTAGGATGTTCTTGAGGTCTACACTGAGGTACAGTACTGAGGTCCTTTTCATTTTGGAGAGAAAGAAAAGAACAAGACTGTGGTAGTAGTTCTTGCAAGTTATCCATCATTGGATTCTGTCCTGCTTTCCCAGAAGCTTCCTCATGGCTTCGAGTCCCTCCCAGTTCAGCTTATATTTTCTAGATCAACAGTGCGACCACCCTGCTTCTTTCTTCCTCAGCCCCACTCACCTTGCCGAATGCCAGCTGCTGATGAAACCAGCTGCTGCAAGCTAGCAACCACATCGGTTTGCACTTGACTATGCAAAAATCTTGGGTATTTTTGATAGACAACACTAATATGGAAAGTGCGAAGTGGGTGAGGGTTGGCTGCCTCCTCATTAGCCTGCCAGTTGGTTATAATAGTAAAATGAAGTCACAGATCAAATACTGCCACACATAGAGGCATTTGGTGTATAGTTGTTTGTTAGCAGATGGGGAAGCCTAGGTAAATTCAGCATTCAGTGGAGTCTCAGGCCTTGGCTCCTTTAGATGCCTGCCTACATTTGGAACAGTACATTGGAGGCTGATGGGCCATTTCAGAAATAGGATTCTTTCACCATCACAGTTAGTGTCTGGCAGCTAGAAACCCTCAGACCCATGTCTAGACATAGCACCATTAAGGGACATTCTTTGCTCTGATAAGTGTAGGTAAGGACTCCAAAACATGTATGGCTACCCATGCAAACTGAATGCCATTGATTTCACCAATAATTGTGCTTAATCTATGAGTCTCTAGTTTTACAAATAAAAAAGTGTTCTTAACATTGAAGACACCAATAAAAAAAGTCTAGCGTTTATCAGAAATAAAAAGCTAAATTTCTTGGAGTAAATGCCTATAGAGTATGTCCTGTAAATTTCAAAAAAGGCAACTATCGATTTTCTCAACCTTTTCAATCTAGAGGAATTCTTTAAATGATTTTAACAATTCAAAATTTAAAGACACTATATATATGGCATATGTATAGTAGGTTAAAATTTGTTTCTCTTATTTAAAACTAACAATGAGTTTCAAATTATTATTTCCTGGGGGAAGAAAGAAAATTAGATAAATAAACCTAATTTACCTTTCTTTTTCTTCCTAAAAATTAAAAATCTTATAAAACAAGCATGATTAATTCCTATAGTTCCCCACAAACAAATAGCAAAAATTTCAAAATCTCAAGCCAAAGCAAAGTGAATAAAAGTATATACTAAGACATAACTTCACATAACACTCAGGAGAAAAGCTTCATACTGACTGATATGATCAGACCAAATATAGGCCTAGCAATGATAAAATTTTAATGTACTGATTTCTCCATGATAAACTTAGACATGCATTTGAAACGTGTTATTTTTGCAACTGAAAAAAAAAAAAAGAATGAAATTTTCCTCTCTAAAGTATAACCCATTTTTGTGTGGTGCTGCCTGAAAAATTAAGCACAAGGGGATTTCATTTTCCACCCGTGTCTTTGTTGCTCATGAAATAACAGCGACCTTGCTCATGCGCATGAGAAGCTGAAACTGCAGCAGAAAGCTCATTGCTTCCCTGGGCACCTCAGAACACGTTTTCTACTCTGAACCCCAGAACTGGTTTCTGGAGAGACCATGGGCCCCACCAAGAATGTATATGGAACCAGTTCCAGCTATCATCCCTCCTTGTCCCTCCAAACTGCTGAGACTGAGCTACATCCAGAGAAAGGCTCTCTTGCTTCCTCATGCACTTACACCTAAAATGCAGGGAAATAAGCTTCTTCTAGATTCTTCTCAGTATGATGTGATATTACACACGGACTCAAGCAGCGACAGATGCATCCCAAAGTTTTCTTTTGCAACATGTTTTTTCTTAAAAAAAAGAAATCAGGTCCTTCTAAACCCAAAAATCTTGGCATTTGTAGTGAGCACATTTTCTTCAGGCTTTTACAAAGTCTTATTTAACTGGCTCATGACATGAGAAAAGATCCACTGATTTGTCTGCATCAGCAAGTCATTTGTGTAGTTCCAAAGCCCTTTGGGAAATTTGCTTTTTATTTATTTTTGAAAATACCTCTCAAACATACCAGTGAAATTTCTATTTGAAAGAAAAACTCATGTCTATTAGAGTTTCCTTACAGTTTTGAGGAACTGGGGATTGAACTCAGGTCCTTGTGCTTACCAGGGAAGCGTTTATTCCACTGAACCATCTCCCTGGTCCCTCCTCACAGTTTCTTAATTCTCAGTTGAATTGATCTCTGTTTGGTAATCACCCAAGACTTCTGTTATTTCCTTTCAAGGATGGTTGACCTCAGCACCTCTTTGTGACCAAATCAATGTATTGTGACAGTGCCAGGACTTTTTCTTCTATAAAAGAAGTAAAGCCTTCCAAGGAACCCACTATGGATGAGGCTCATCAGCACAGATACCCACTCAACTTCTCCAAAATAGATGCTTTAAAATACAGAAACAATATATGCAATATATTGGCTGTTGCTTGTATGAAGCAGTTTTTGCAGCTGAAAATGTCTTAGTTTTGTCATTACTTATGAAGGACGCAAATTATATAATTGGCTTTAAGCTAATGGAGCAGATGCTTTCATCAAAGCCTTTCCAACAATAAGTGGTTTGCCTGTGGTGTTGACTTCTCATAGTCTGACAGTGGAGCCATGTGGATTTCCCACCCTACAAGTTATCAGAGCATCTAGGTCAGGGAAGTTTTCTTGCTGGGGACTATCACATTCTTACTAAAGGTGTGACTTTTCCTTTGGGAGCAGCAGTAAATTCTGCTACTAAACACTAGTGGTTTCCTAAGAAATTTCTCTGAAAGAAACTTTTTTAAACAAATTATATCTGAAGTTTTAAAATTTCAATGGCTGTTTCAAATAATAAGCACCTTCACTTGTTAATTTGTGATACCTCTTTTATCTTACCAGTCATTACTGCATTCACAATTTGTTCACCATGAGGGACACAAAATAGAGTAAGACCTCAGATGACCCACAAAATCCACTGGTAGGCAGCTTCTGTTGTCAGTAGGAATATACATATTTCTTCCATGTCTTCACTTGCACTTGTACAATACAGTGAATCAGATGATTTTAATTCTTCATCACTTCATTACTTTTTTGTTTCATTTTTGCATATCTTTTTTTCTCCCATAATTTTAGTGAGAGACAAATAGCGCAATGAGACAGTTTCAAATCAAATTGGTATGACAGTTTCAATGATTAACACATTACATACTCTCTTCCTAGTGGTTAATTGCTGTACAAGATAAGGACATGATATCCTATTTACAAACACTATTAGAACAAATCCCTCTATTCATTAAAAGAATTAACTATATATCTATCCTAACCATTTTGAATACACAGATACAAAATGGACATTCATCTGTATCCCCTTTTTTGTTTAGTTCCATCATTTGAATATGATAGGTGTGTTAACTCAGCATAATATTCCAAAAGAGTCCAGTAGTCCATAATAGTATTGGGTCTTCCGCTTGACTAGCAATGTCAGAAATTGTTGACCTGAGTCCCCTACAGCTCAACATAACACCTTGGCTTTACTTCTTATACTTCGATTTTATACTTTTCTGCTGGATGGTTAAGACCAAGATAAAGAAAGACCTATGCAGTAGGAGTTGTAGCTTTTGGAGCTGATAAGGTCAGTGAAATCCCCTCAGGATTTGTCCTGAGATCCTGTACCTCAGATTGTAGATCCTTTGTCAGTGTAAGCCATGTGGATGAGTCAAGGCCATTGCTTGGCCAATGTGCTCTCTGTGAAATCACTTCATTACTTTACCAGCAATGTCTGTAGGTCTACACTAAAGATACTCCTCTTTCTTCTCACTTTTCATTTTCTTTCTTTCTTTTTAATGTATTTGGCACAGGGTGTCACTACGCAGCTCGGACTTGTAGTGATCCTCCTGTTGTCAGCCTCCCCAGCACTGGGATTATAGGTGTGTGCCACTAGGCCCAGTCCCTGTGGCTGGCTCAGTGAGCTCAGGAGTGGGGCTGGTGTAGCACATGATGCCCAAAATGGAACCTTGGTCCCTCCACTTAGTCCACTGAGCTATCTCACTGGTCTTCATATTTCATTTTCAAAAGCCACCACACAGACCTTCAGGCATGTTTGAAAACATAGGTACTAACGAATTATAACACAGGATGCAAAATAACTGAATGTAAGTTTTTTTAAAATTGACATATTACCGCAAAACGCTCCTCTTATTTTCCATAGCACTGAACACAAATGGTTTGAGTGAGGGAAGGTTGGTTGGGGAAAGTGACTCTGTGAGGGAAGAGCTGGCATGCTTGGCTGAGAGTCTTCCTTATAGGCAATGTGGCAGCCAGCAACTGTCAGCACCTGAGGATTCCCCCAATTCACACAGAAACCAAAATGGGTCCCACAAATGAACGCCATCTCCCCACTCACAGAATTTCTCCAGGAGTTCTAAGGTGTGTGGTATGAGAAGGTAAAACATGTTTTTCTTTTCGCTTATAATCTCTCAGAGATGCTAGTGACAAGTCTCCAGATTCTATGTGAAAAGCATTGTCCTACAATGTGCCATACATGTACACAGATGCACATTTAGTTCATACTGTGTATACTAGAGAATTTATAAGCAAGCGATAGGTAGCAACATGCTGATCTACATGTCTTAATATTTTTAAAGAAACTTATCTGACCAGGCTACACTGCAGAGGCCTGTCTGAGGCCAGATCTTTGAATAGACTCAAAGATAAGACAAAAAATCAAAAGGAGAGAATTTAACTAGGACCTAAGAAGGGAATGTGAATTTAGAATGTACATGCTATGTCCTGTAATGTGAGCTGAGCTATCTCCACTTCTCCCTCTCCCCCCAAAAGAATAAAGGCTTTCTAACTATGAGAATCCTTGAGCCAATGATTCTGTAACTTAAGGACCACTGAACCTTGGATTCACTTGTGTAAGTACCAGGCAAGGAATCAGAAAGCAACATCACTTGCTCCATCAAAGAATGTTTACTTTGGGGCTGGGGAGATGGTTCAGTGGAATAAGCACTTCCCTGGCAAGCACAAGGGCCTGAGTTCCACCAAAAAAAAAAAAAAAAAAAAAAAAAGAATGTTTACTTTAAAAAGTCTTTTTCCTACTCTTGCTGAAGATATAGTAGCACACAGTGGAAGTTAAGTAAATTAATGTCATCATTTTGTCCACTTTTGCCCAGAGCAAACTTCAAGTCTGGCCTAGCTCACAGAGTGGTATCATTTTCAACTATGGTCATAATCTGACCCACTCACCGCGACCTAAGACCTCAGAGAAGCTTCTGTGGTAGGCTTGTTCTGTCAGCCTCCCCAAGGGCAGATTCAGACCTTTCCACCTCTCCTGCAGCCAAACTCTGGAAAACTTTGCCTGCCTTCTCCCAAGGCTCCTACCTTTAGAGGACGTACTTCATAAGTCAGGAATGCCCTCGTCTCCCTTGCCCCGATCTGTACATCTGTGTGCAGTTATGTCTAGCTTTCCATCATTCCCTTCCATTTTCAAGAAAGAGGCATCTTCCTCATATCTACAGTGGTCTCTGTGCTTGCAATCTATTCTCATCTAGTATTATTTTATTTTACCAGTCATAAATTCTATTTTACTTTATGCTGATAAAGTAATGAAGTGATGAAGAATTAAAATCATCTGATTCACTGTATTGTACAAGTGCAAGTGAAGACATGGAAGAAATGTGTATATTCCTACTGACAACAGAAGCTGCCTGCCAGTGGATTTTGTGGGTCATCTGAGGTCTTGCTCTATTTTGTGTCCCTCATGGTGAACAAATTGTGAATGCAGTAATGACTGGTAAGATAAAAGAAGTATCACATTAGTTGAATTTTCATAATATTCCTGCTCTCCTGCACCATCACTTTCTCAACTGGGCAATTTCCATCAATGTAAAAACAAACTCTCGTGTCTCTCATCTTGAGGAAAGAATGAAAGATAAATTCTTGACCTATATCCCCTTCTATATCAATTACTACTTTAAAAATTCCCTCCACAAACTCTTTCCACTTCCTTATTCTTCCACCCAATTTTTTCTGTCCCTTCATTGAATCTGCTCTTATCAAAGTGACCACTGCCTTCTATAAGTCCAAGTATATGAATAACCTCTATCCAAGTTCATATCTTTCTATTTATTTATTAATTAATTTTTGACATCAGTTATTTTTATTTTAAAGAAAAAAAATAAAAATGGTACAAAATCTCAAAACAAGATTTTAGGAGAGTAACAATGGTTAGTACATTGTGTATTGTTACTGCCAAAGTAGTTTCTCATATTACAAGATATAGGCAAGAAATAATAGGCAAATAACATAGGTACAAATGTCTTTTATTTTTAAGTCAACAGAAAATGGGAATATACTTTTTAAAGTTTCTAATAGTAGGAGAAGATATCATACAATGTCTTTTAAATAAATTGTAGTCAAAGATAGAGTATAAATCTTAGAACAAAAATTAAGATTAAGCAATATTCAGAAAATTAAATGTTTCCAAACAATTGAACTAAGAAAAAGTTTTCATGATAGCAAAGAAGTACTAAGAGTAAAACATAAGATAAATACTGGAATGGCAAGAAAATGACCAGCACTTCTAACAGTTTGAGGATAGGATATCGCACAAAGTTCTAGTGTGTTGTGGACATGCATAATGACCGTGACAGTTACCGGTGGCTAGGCGTCACTTGTGGAACTGAGCTACAGCTGTTTCTTTGAGATCCACCCTGTAGACTCAGGTGGAATCATGACCCATAAGGTGGAAGAGAAGTCCATTTGTAGAGTGTGCTGATGAAAATATTCTGCTGCTGAACACAAAAGAATAACTGAAAGACTATTGTATACCTCTTATTCTCCTGTTTAATTGTTTGCCCTATTTGGCAGTTTCTTTCCATTCTCATTCATGGGGCTGTGATCAATTTGCTCCCTCTCTAGAACATCATTTAGTAGTCTGTGTAGGCTTGGCTTGGTCATCATGAAATTATTTAGTTCTTCTTTGTCATGGAAATATTTCACTTCTCCTTTATATTTGAAAGATAGTTTTGCAGGATATATCAGTCTGGGTTGGAATTCGTTTTCTTGCAAGACTTGCAGTACTTTGCTCCATGCTCTTCTTGACTTGATGGTTTGTGAAGAAAAATCTGCCGTTATTCTGATGGGTTTTCCTTTAAATGTGATCTGTTTCTTTTCTTTAGCGGCTTTTAGTATACTGTTCCTATGCTGAATTTCTGGAATCTTGATTATTATGTGTCTGGGTGTGGTTTTCATTGAATTGATAGTATTTGGAGTTTTATATGCTTCAGTTACAGGAATGTCAGATTGTTGCCCCATATTTGGGAAGTTTTCTGCTATTACTTCTGCCCATATTCTTTTTATATCATTTGTATTGACTCCTTCCTTCTCATTGATGTCTATTAGTCTCACATTGTTCATCTTTGCATCATCTTGCAGGTATTGAATTATATTTTCCTGCATCCTAGTTGCTTTAAAGATATCTTTTCTTACTTTTTCACTAGTTGCAATGGTGTCTTTAAGGTCAGAAAGTCTATCTTCACTTTCACGCAAACGGTTTTGCCAGCTTGTGATTGAGGTTTTAATTTCCTGTATATCACTCTGAACCTGTTTCATAGATTCTATTTCTTTCCTAAATTGTTTATTCAGGGGTTCCATCATTTTTATATTCTCCTCTATTTTTTATCAGTGTATTCTTTAGAAGCACTTAGTACTTCTTTGATTATAGTTACCACTACATTTTTTACTTCTGAAATTATTTGTGATCTGATTTCTTCTATACCTTTCTGCAGTTGATTCTTTACTGTCAACGCTATTATTTCTGAGATATCTGGTGTGTGATTTCCAGTTTCCTCAGTGCTAGTGTCTTCTGCATTTGTACTGGGTGGACTCAAGGCCTGAGACTGCATTTTGTTCCTTCTCTTTGTCATTTCGCATACCACTGTCTTCTGACCTTTGGTGTAGAGCTTAGATAGAGTTATTATCTTAGCACCAGGTCCGGATCTACGAAGTTCCAATTCCTCCAGGTGGGTGTTGTTTGGTTCTGGCTTCTGTGCTCCTCTTCTTTCTGCTGCAGGTGTTAGAGTTGAAGCCTTTGTGTCTCTCTGGCAAGATGTTCTGCTCCTGAATCAGCCGGGTGGGTCTTGCCTCTAGCCTCTTTGCAGGGAGTTCTGCTGAAGCGTTCCATGCTAGGCCTGCACTCTGGGTCTGTTCAGGATCCCGCCGGGCCCAGGTTGTCTCACTCACTCCCCGGGCCTGCGCTCTGGGTCTTATTATTAATTAATTTTTATGTATTTGGTACAGAGCCTTACTATGCAGCTCAGACTCCTAGTGATCCTCCTGTTTTCAGCCTCCTCAGCACTGGGATTACAGGTGCCACAACACCAGGACTTGGTGGCAGGCTCAATGTGCCTGTGTAGGGGGCCAGCATGACATGTGTTGCCAGGATTGAATCCCAGTCCCTGCACTTGCCTAAGCAGGTGTTTAGTCCACTGAACTATCTCACTGGCCCATTCATATCACTCTTAGTAGCATTTTGAGTATTTAGTCATCCTAGTTATCATTTTTATTACAAGAATATTAATCTCTTTACACACCTTATTGAGATATAGTTTACATTCCCTGGCAATAATTCAATTAAGATATATAATTTAAGGCTGGTGAGATAGCTTCATGGCATAAACACTTGCCTGACAAGCACAAGGTCCCGAGTTCAATGCCCAGTACCACATGCCATGCCAGCCCTGGAACCTGGCATGGTGGCACAAGCTTGTAATCCTAACACGGGAAAAGCTGAGACAGGAAGATCAGAGTCTGAACTGATTAGTAAGAACCTGTATTTAAAAAATAAAAATTGGGCCTGCCAGATAGCTCAGCGGATTAAAGTGCCTGCTTAGGCAGACAAAGGGACAGAGTTTCAATCCCCAGTGTGCCATACTGGCCCCACACCCCTGGGGCGTGCTGAGATAGTGATTGAGACTGGGCATGGTGTAATCCCAGTGCTTAGGAGGATCACTACCAGTCT
>NW_004524647.1:9977864-9985243 GCF_000260255.1 Octodon degus | reverse complement strand
TATTTTACTTTAGGATACTCACTGAGTTATGCAGCCATCACCATAATTATTTTTAGAACATTTTTGTCACCCCACAAAATAAACCTTGCACCCTTTAACCATACCTTTCTAATCCTCCACATACCATCGATCCTAGGCAACCATTATAATATACTTGTTCTCTCTGTAGATTTGCTTATTCTGGACATTTCATAGAAATGGGATTATTCTGTGAGAATTATCAGTGCATTATTACTGATGCTAGTTTTCTTTTTAAAGGTTGGTATTGCAAAACTGCATTATTTTACACACAAAGCACATTCTAGTTCCCCAAGCACTTGTCCCATGCTCTGTGTTATCTGATCATTACTAAGTATGAGGTAGGAGGGTCACCCTCATGAGCCTAAGGACAACAGTGTCAAGGACTCACAGCAGACAAGCAAATCAGGGTCAAAGCATATTTAGACCCCTTCCTTGGCTGGGAAATGAAGCTTTGTAGAGACTAAATGTGATTATGTGTATAAAACTCCAAGGGCATGGAGAATCATCCTTGGTATATGAGAAGTATTTTTTGCTTGTTTACTTTTAGGGAGATTAATTAATTTATTCATTTTGCTCTGTTTATGCTGTCTTGGAGAAAGTCAGGACCAGTGTGACCCCAGTTCGAGTCCCCTCTACTCACCACCCTCACTCCAAGACTTCTGCTCCCAGCACGTCCCAGACTGCCTCATACTCTCTCGAGGCCCTGTGGCTCTCCTGCTGCTGCTCTGTCTAAAACTGCTGTTGCCCTTTTTCAATCCAGTGAACTTCTCATTATCCTTTAAGACTGATCCGATGTGACTTTTTTTCATGAAACTTTCCTCAAGGAGCCTTTCTGTATCCCGTGCTGGGTGACCCTTCCCTGGGCTCCCTAGCCCACTTGCTGCTTCACAGGGCTGTGCAGTAGCTGTCGTGTGTCTGTCTCCTACGCTGCCTGTAAGTACCTTTGAGGTAACGCATGTGCCATTATTCTCCTCTTTGCAGTTTCTAAGCACTGAGGAGGCATTTGCTCCTCAAATGAATGACTGTATAAATGAATATGAGAGAATGGAGGAAAATTCCTTCATTCGCTTTTCTGAGCATGCTCCCTGGTAATAAAATGAGATACAGACCGGCTTTTGGACTATCCCACAGACAAGACAGCAGCATCTTTTGAAGTTGAAAGCAGTGGGCCACTATTTCTCCAAAAGGTTCTTGAGTTTTCAGGAGTCTGCCCTGTGGCCACAGACAGAAAAACCAACTGCTGGGTTTGGCTTGCTGGAAGGAATATTATGGTTGCAATGATGGTTTTTCTTGGCGCTACTGAAAGAAGAGGGCAGAGACATCTGCATGTCCGATGACATCACTTGGCCCTGCCTTGCACAATAGAGAAATGAAAGCTGTCAGGGCACATTTCCAGCTTATCTAGACATAGCTGAGCCAAGGCCAAGATCTCCCAGCCCTCTCCCCACTGTTACTGTCCCAACACTGAAAACGATGCTTCGAGCAGTGAATAAGCTGCCCAGAAAGACCCAAATGCTTAATTGGATTTTCAGCCAGGAGTTCAAATATCCTGATCACATTATTCTCATCCCTTTAGGCTTCCCCAACCTCCACCCTAGACAGCCACTGCTCTCAAGTTGAGAGTTAACATTTATACTCATTTCTTTACATTTAAACTCTCTACATATAGACTCTTAAAGTTATATAGCATTGCTTATGCTTTTTAAACTTTATGGAAGTTGTATGTATTCATCTTTAGCTTGCACGTGCCTTCTCCAACACTACACTGTGAAATTAGCACTCATGGGTGTGTGTCCTGCTGCTTCTTTCTTGATGCTTTTGACATTATCTTGGGTGACATTCAGACACCTTGTGTGGGTACCACATGTGACAGGTGATGACTAGATATGTCTTCTGGGTGTTTGGTAAGACCGGTAAAAAGAAAGAGAATACTACACACAGCTCTTAGCTTCTTCATATCTTGAGCAAATGTGCATCTAGGAGTACCTGTGATTGGTTTTATTTCAAAGAGATGAAGACAAGTATATCTCTTGAGCTTTGTATACTTTAAGAGTGATTCTGTAACCAAACAGTCTGTTGGCACCCAAGCAGACTGAGCTAGAAGTCGGAAACCTGGATTCTTGTCCCAGTTCTGTGGCAGTACTTGTGTGACCTCTGGCAAGTGGTATCACTTTATCACACTTCAGCTTCACAGTAAGGGTAATTTGGTGTCTCTAAGTCACGCCATCCGAAGGAAGCCAGGGGACACAATTCTAGGGTGACTGGAGGGCACAGGGTCAGACCTCACAGGACTCAGCTGTGGCTCTTGCTCCCCTGCTTCTCAGATGAGGACAGTCAAGCAAATGACATTCCTCGTCTTCCCTCATTCACCTCCCTATACACAGAAAACAGTGATTCAATTACACAGTGTATTTAAGATATTTAGCATAAGATGAGCACATGAAAAGTAGTCTGTTGGAGCAGGGGGAATGGCTTAGTAGAATAAGCACTTCCCTAGCAAGAGCACGGGCCTGAGTTCAATCCCCAGTTCCGGAAAAAAAAAATAGTGATCTGTATTAGTCACTAGCAGTAATAGTTTTTCTGATAATAGCACTTTCTCATTATTTAGTGTAATCTCAGTACTCCTGGGAATTGGCCTCCTTCTTGGTCCTTTAAATCATCAGAGGATGTTTTGCTATCTCGTATGCTATTGATGGAAAGAACACAAATTCCTCCAAAATAGTTGCTTGCTTTAAGATATTCAAACAAATCACTCTACAAAAATGTGCTCTTTGGCATTTTCAAAAGTGTCTCTGAAACACACCAGCCCCACCTGCACAGGCCTGGTCAACACTGTCTCTGATGCTCACCTTTTCCACAATCAAAGATTTCTCAACGACTAAGTAAAACATGAATCTCTCTGGACCTTCTCAAGGGACATAATTAGAGGGTATGGTAGTCAGAATAATGACTCCTCCAAAGATGTTCACATAGTAATCCCTGGAACCTATGGCTATTTATGTGACAAAAGGGACTGTGCAGATATGGTGGCAGTAATGAATTTGAGATGACTATCCTGGATTACTGGAGTGGATTCAGTGTACCACATATTTTGATTTCTTTCATTCTTTTCTTTCTTTTTTTCTTTCTTTCTTTCAAAATAGATCATGTAAGTAGTAGCAATAAAGATCGTCACATATCCAAAGAAGTGAGAATCATCCAAAGAAATGAAAATCATGGGTGAGCATGTGGGAGAGATTCTGGCTACCCTGGGCCTGCAGGACCTGCCGATCCCAGCCCAGGCGAAGCATGGGTGAGACCCTCTTCCACCCCCTTGAGACACCCCCACCACTCCGCAGCACAGCTCCCCCCACTCCACCTGCTGAGTAGGAATTTCTGCCACATTCTGGGAACCCCCAGATCTAGTCCTAGTCCAGGCTTGGTGAGTATGTGGAAGTGCTTCCAGCTACCCTGGGCCTGCAGGACCTGCCAGTTCCAGCCAAGGTGCAGCGTGGGTGAGACCCACTTCCACCCCCTTGGGACCCCCCAACACTTCACAGCACCCCCCACCCGCCGAGTAGGAATTTCTGCCGCGTTCTGGGAACCCCCAGGTCCAGTCCTAGCCCAGGCCCGGTGAGTGTGTAGGAGAGCTTCCCACTACTCTGCGCCTGTGGGACCTACCAGTCCCAGCCCAGATGCAGCGTGGGTGAGACCCTCTTCCACCCACTTGGGGGCCCTCCCCAACACTACGCAGCACACCCCCACCCCACCCACCAGGTGAGAATTTCTGCTGCATTCTGGGGACCACCAGATCCAGTCTTAACCCAGGCCTGGTGAGTGTGTGGGAGAGCTGCCTCTCGCCCCTACTCCAACTTGTCCCCTCCAGACTCAGCTCAGGCCTGGCATACAGGCCTGAGGTGAAATGCTACAGCTGCAATTCCTGCAGAGAGTGTAGGGGACAGAACGACCCACCTAGTCAAGGAGCAGAACATCTTGCCAGAGGGGCACAACAGGGTCACCCCCAAGGGCAGCAGCAGGAAGGAGCTGAAGCACAGCAGCCAGACCCAAGCCAGGCACAGCTAGATAAATCTGAACTTTGTAGATCTGCACCTGACTTTCAGTAGGTGCTAAGGTTATGACTGCACCAAAGCTCTACAACAAAGGTCAGAAGACAGTGCTACACAAAATGACAATGAGAAGGAGCAAAATGCAATCTCAGACCCCAAGCCCATCCATAATAAGTACAGAGGACACTAACACAGAACAAAGTGGGAATCACGCAGCTGAAAGCAATGAATCAATGGCTTCTGAAATGAAGAAACAGCTGCAGAAAGGTATAGAGGAACTCAGATTGGAAATGAAAAAAGAAATACCTGAATTAATAACATCTGCAGTAAAGAATCAAATGCAGAAACATGTGGAGGAAACCCAATGCCCACCCAGAGCAAGTGCAGAGGACACTAGCTTACCTCAAATGTATGAAATAATAGTGTCCATAGTAAATAGGCAACAGTAGTAAGTCATAGAGGAACTCAGAGTGGAATTCTTTTCTACTAGGTCAGTTCAAATGTACGAATTAATAGTGTTGAGAGTAAATAAGCAACAGCAGAAAGTTATAGAGGAAATGAGTGCGGAATTTTCTGAAATAAGAAAAGAATTCTCAGCACTCATAGCATCTGAAGTAAAGAAACAACTACTGAAACATAGGGAGGAAACCCAATCTAAAAAAAAAAAAAAACACTGCAGTAAAACAATTAATTACTGCTTCTAAAGAAGACATTGACAAAAAAAATAGAGGAGATTAGAAAAATGATGAATCCTTTGAATGAGCAATACAGGAAAGAAATAGATCTCATGAAGCATAGTCAAAGAGATATAGAGGAATTTAAAATCTCAATCACAAGCTTGCAAAACTGTTTAAGTGAAAGTGAAGACAGAGTTTCAGATCTGGAAGACACTGGTGAAGCTAGTGAAAAGGTAAGAAAAGATCTCTGAAAAACAACTAGGATGCAGGAAAAAATAATCCATCACCTGCAAGATGATGCAAAGATGAACAATGTGAGACTAATAGGCATCAATGAGAAAGAAGGAGTCAATACAAATGACAGTAAAAAAAAAAAATGGGCAGAAGTAATAGCAGAAAACTTCCCAAATATGAGGAAACAATCTGACATTCAGGTAACCAAAGCATACAGAACGCAAAGTAACCTCAACTCAATTAAAAACACACAGAGACATATACTAGTCAAGATCCCAAAATTCAACACAAGAATAATACACTGAAAACCACTGGAGAAAAGAAGCAGATCACATTCAAAGGAAAACCCATCACAATCACAGCTGACTTCTCATCACAAACCATGAAGGCAAGAAGACCATGGAGCAGAGCACTTCAAGTCCTCTATGAAAACAAATTCCAGCCCAGACTACTATACCCTGTAAAACTTTCTTTCAAGTTTGATGGAGAAGTGAAATATTTACATGACAAAGAACAACTAAAGAATTTCATGATGACAAAGTCAACCCTACACAGGCTACTGAAAGATGTTCTAGAGAGGGACCAAAATGATCAGAACTCCACGAATAGGATCAGAAGCAAGGAACTAAATAGGGCAAGCAATTAAACACAGGAGAAAAAGGAGTAAACGACAACAGGGAAATAACATGTCAATCATAAGTCAATACATCTCAATTCTAACCATCAATGTAAATGGACTCAATTCACCAATTAAGAGAAATAGACTGGCACAGTGAATTAGGAAACAGAATCCAACAATATGCTGATACAAGAAACACATTTAACTCATAAAGACATTCATAGGCTGAAAGTCAAAGTACGGAACACAATATTACATGGCATAGAATCCTCAGAGAAAAACAGAGGTAGCAATCCTATTCTCAGATAGTCTCAACTTCAAACCAACAATGATCAAGCGAAATAAAAAAAAGCCACTATATACTGGTTAGGGGAAAAATTCAAGAGGAAGAGGTAACACTCATAAATATGTATTCACCAATCATGGGAGCAACCAACTATATAAAGCAAATCTTAATGGACATGAAAAATCTAATATTCAATACCACAATCTTAACAGGAGACCTTAACACCCACTTATCCCCAAAAGATAGGTCAACCAGGCAAAAACTTGGCAAAGAAATAACAGAGCAGAATCATAGCTTGAAAGAAATGGACTTGGTGGACATAAACAGAGTGTTCCACCCAAACTCAGCTGAATGCACATTTTTCTCAGCTGCACATGGGTCATTTTCTAAAATAGAGCACATACTAGTCCATAAGTCATGCTTAAGTCTATGCAAGAAAACAGAAATTATCCCATGCATATTATCTGACCACAGTGCAATTAACCTGGAAATAAATGACAAAAGAAACCAGAAAACAACCTTAAATACATGGAAATTAAACAACACCCTACTTAGCAACCAATGGGTCACAGATGAAATTAAACAAGAAATTCAACAATATCTACAATTCAATGAAAATTCAAGCAAAACTTATTGGAATTTATGGGATAAGATGAAAAAACTTCTCAGAGGAAAATTCACAGCTCTAAACTCACACATTAGAAAAACAGAACAGGAAAAAATAAATACCCTAATGCTACACCTTCAACAACTACAAAAGGAAAAGAAAACCAAACCCAGAGCACAAAGATGGGAAGAATCATAATGATTAGAGCAGAAATTAATTCAATTGAGATGAAGAAAACAATTTAAGGAATTAAAAAAGCAAAAACTGTTTCTTTGAAAGAATAAGTAAAATTGATAAGCCTCTAGCTAACCTCATCAAAAAGAGGAAAGAAAAAATTCAAATACAAGCAATAAGGAATGAAAAGGGTATAATTACCAGAGACTCAGTGGAAATTTAGAAGATTATCAATAGCTACTTTGAGAGTCTTTACTCTTAACAGAATAGAAGACAAGATGAAATGGACAAATTCCTAGAATCGTACAAATTACCACAGCTGAATTGACAAGATATAACCACTCTCAGTAGCCCAATAACAGCCAATGAAATATGAGATGTAATTAAAAACCTACCAACAAAGACAAGTCCAGGTCTGGATGGATTCACAGCTGAATTCTACAAGACATTTACAGAAGATGTAGTCCCTATACTCCTCAAACTCTTACGTGAAATTGAAAAGAAAGCAATCCTCCCAAAATCATTCCTGGAGGCAAGTATTATACTGATAACAAAACCAGGGAAAGACACAACTAAAAAAGAGAACTATGGGCTGATCTCCCTCATGAACATAGATGCCCAAATCCTAGCAAATAAAATACAGCAAATCATCAAGAAGATCATACACCATGACCAGGTAGGATTCATCCCAGGGATGCAAGGATGGTTCAATATT
>NW_004524647.1:9936286-9977749 GCF_000260255.1 Octodon degus | reverse complement strand
TTCTGGAATCATTAGCTACAGCCATTAGACGAGAGAAAGAAATAAAAGGAATAAGAATAGGTAAAGAGGAAGTTAAATTATCATTATTTCCAGATGACATGATACATTACTTGGAGGTGCCAAAAATCTCCACCAAAAGTTACTAGAATTAATACAGAAGTTCAGTAGCATAGCAGGTTATAAAGTCAATACCTAAAAGTCAATAACATTCCTCTACACAGACAACAAACACAATGAGTGAAATTATAGAAACAGTACCTTTTACAATAGCACCTAGGAAAATGAAATACTTTGGAATTCATCTAACTGAAGAAATCAAAGATCTTTTCAAGGAAAATTACAGTACTCTTAAAAAAGAGATTGTAGAGGATTTCAGAAAATGGAAAAATATTCCATGCTCCTGGGTAGGAAGAACCAACATTGTGAAGATGGCCATACTCCCAAAATTGCTGTACAGATTTAATGCAATACCTATCAAACTACCACCAACATACCTCACAGAGGTAGAGAAATCATTCCTAAAATTTATCTGGACCAGAAAAGACCTAGAATAGCCAAGGCAATTCTGGGCAATAAAGACAAGGCAGGAGGCATTACTATTCCTGACTTGAAATTATACTACAAGCCTACTGTGATAAAATCAGCATAGTACTGGCAATGAAATAGATCTGAGGATCTATGGAATAAATTAGAAGATGCTGAAACCCCTACTAACACACTTAGCTACCTTATCTCTGACAAAGGGGCCAAACATACTCACTGGAAGAAAGACAGCCTCTTTTACAAATGGTGCTGGAAAAACTGGCTCGCTACATGCCGAAAACTAAAACTTGACCCAGGTCTGTCACCATGCACTAAGCTAAAGTCAAAGTGTATTAAAGATCTAAACATTAAAACAGAGACACTAAATCTCCTGGAAGAGAAAGTAGGAGAAACTCTTGAAGACATAGGGGTAGGCAAAGACTTCATGAACAAAAATCAAATCACACAGGAAACACTTGAAAGAATTAACAACTGGGACCTGCTCTTACTGAGAAGTTTTTCACATCAAAAGAAATTACCAGCAAAGTAAAAAGACAACCCACAAATTTGGAAAAAATCATGACAAATAAGTACTCAGACAAAGGTCTGCTCTCTAGAATTTATGAAGAACTAAAAAACAATAGGGCCCTAAAATTTAAAAACACAGTCCAGAAATGAGCATCTGAGATGAACATACACTTCTCAGAGGATTAAATTAAAGCAGCAAACAAATATATGAAAAAATGCACCACATGATAGCCATCCATGAAATGCAAATTAAAACAACATTGAGATATCATCTCACTCCAGAAATGATGGCTATTATAAAGAAATCACCCAACAACAAATGTTGGAGAGTCTGTGGGAAAAAGGTACCCTTCTCCACTGCTGGTGGAAATGTAGACTGGTACAACCATTATGGAAATCAGTGTAGAGACTCCTTAGAAAACTTGGACTGGAAATCCCATTTAAACCAGCTATTCCTCTACTGGGAATTTTCCCCGAGGATCTGAAAACATCGTATCATAGGGATATATGTGTGCCTATGTTTATAGCAGCACAATTTGTGAGAGCCAAATCTTGGAAACAACCAAGATGCCCATCACCTGAGGAATGCATGAAAAAAATGTGGTATTTTTATACAATGGACTATTACTCAGCTATAAAGAATGATAAACTCTAAGCCTTTATATTGAAGTGGATGCCACTTGAACATATACTCATAAGTGAAATAAACCAGACACACATGTGTAAATATCATATAATTTCCCTAGCATAAGAACTCAAAAGAAGAAATACAAATAGAAAGGTATAATACAAGTAAAAGGAATGCAAGAACTCAAGGACTAACTAGTTAAGAGAGGGAAAGCAGAAGAGCTAGGAAACATGGCAGTGACAAGCCATACTGTTATATGTAGAAGATAGGCAAGGCAATGATACTGAGAATCTCCAGATTTTTGAATCTAGCAGTTATTTGGAAAGATTCTCACCCTGACTAACTATATATACTGACACCTGTGAACTAAGCAACTGCACCAAAGTTCGGAATTTGTAATAGTAGGTTCATGCTTGGAGTGCCTGTCATTCTGGTCTTCTGCATATGGGCTGCTTCTCATGACATGCCAGTTGCTTCTTTGCTGTCTCTCAGGTAGATGATTGTTCAAAAAGAATGGGGTGGTGAATGAAAGCAGGATACAGGAAAAGGAATATTGTGGGACTGTCCTGCTTCAAGGTTGTATATGGTTAGATTTTTGGACTTATATGTAAACATAAGAATTATGTAATTCTTTATGCCTATTTTTAAAATATATTCTAATTTTTAAATGTTTTTGCATCATATTCTTTAGGGACTTAAAGTTCAACATATTGATACTTGATGAAACATACCTGTTCCATGTTATGCCTAATATGTTTGATATTCAGACAGATAGTGAGGTTAAGCTTAAAAGCCTAGGTTGTATGGTAATAATAATAAACTTCTCTTCTGGAGGGTTAACAACCTACGTTTACAGACCAAAATTAGAGAAAAAGGAGGGCTGCAAGGAAAGGCAACATTTTGGCCCTAGTCTTCTAAGGTCAATTAAGACTCAGGACATATGAGAACTTTTACTGTAATGTCACGTAACTCAGTAGTGTCCCAAATTTTCTGATCAAGGAGATTGTGGGGCCAAAGAGGGAAATGATCAGTGATATATAGTGTGCCTAAGGAGAGTCACATGGAGAGAAAACATTCTCTCAGGCTTTCACAGAGAGCACATTGGCCAAGCAATGGTCGTGACTCATCCACATGGCTGACACTGACAAAGGATCTACAATCTGAGGTACAGGATCTCAGGACAAATCCTGAGGGGATTTCACTGATCTTATCAGATCCAAAAGCTACAACTCTTGTTGCATAGGTCTTGCTTTATCTTGGTCTTAACCATCCAGCAGAAAAGCATAAAAATGAAGTATAAGAAGTAAAGCCGTGGTGTTATGTTGAGCTGTAGGGGACTCAGGTCAACAATTTCTGACATTGTCAGTGAAGGGGAAGACCCAATACTATTATGGACTACTGGATTCTTTTAGAATATTTTGCTGAGTTAACACACCTATGATATTCAAATAATGGAACTAAACCAAAAAAGGGGATACAGATGAATGTTCATTTTGTATCTATGTATTCAAAATGGTTAGGGTAGATATATAGTTACATTCTCTTAATGAATAGAGGGATTTGTTCTAATGGTGTTTGCAAATAGGATATTATGTCCACATCTTGTACAGCTATTAACCACTAGGAAGAATGTATGTAATGTGTTAGTTATTGAAACTGTCCTACCAATTTGGTTTGAAACTGTCCCATTGCTATTTGTTTCTCAATAAAATTATGGGGAAAAAAAGAAATGAAAATCATGCGAATATGAGTTCTCACACCATGTTGGAGTGAAACCTAAAACTAACAGCAAAAACATACATTTTACCTATTATCTGTCTTTTATTTCACATTTCATTTATATATTAACTTCATGTAAGGGTAACTATGCAATATTCAAACTTACATGTCTGATTTACTTCAGCAAAGGAAACCACCACCAAAGTGAAGAGAAAACCAACAGAGTGGGAAAAACTTTTCCAGCTACTCCTTAGACAAAAGACTAACGTCTAGACTATATAGAGATATATTATCCCCCCTACCAATTTTAAAGACCCGGTGGAAAAAAACAGCATCTCAAATGAATAGACATCTCTTAGATAAAGATATACATTTAGCTATAAATATGTGAAAAAGTGTTCAACAGCACTGGCCATTTGAGAAATACAAATTAAAATAACATTAAGATGCCTGTTTACCTTCTCTAATTTTGAGATAGGGTCTCACTAAATTGCCCAGACTGGGAGTAACTTGCAGTTCTCCTGCTCAGTGTCCTGATTTGTGGATGCATCAGCCTTGTGCCTTATGAAATCTAGAGATGCTTTGAAGGACACCCTCAGAAATGCCTTTATCCTTTGTTTATCAAAAACAAAAAAATTGAAACCTTGAGTTTACATATTTTTGAATTAAACTTTCTGCTACAATTAAAAATACTTAATGCTTATTCTGAATATAGGGTTTTCTTGGCTCTTTCAAACCCAATGAGGTAAGATTATACTCCTCAACCCCTTCTCTTTTTTCCCATCTCTTTCTCTTGACAGCAGTCAGAACTATTATAATCAGAGTAAAAGTTGAATTGCAGAAAATGGGCTCCATCCTAGCTGGTGTAAATAAGGAAGGAAAGATTCATATCATTGGTACTAAAACCTCCCAAAGGGGCCAGGGAGATGGCTCAGTAGAATAAGCGCTTCCCTGGCAAGCACAAGGGCCTGAGTTCAATCCCCAGTTCTGCCAAAAATAAATAAATAAATAAAACCTCCCAAAATCATTAGAAAGACTGCAGAAACAACTTCTGGTGTGTATTCCAGAAATAGCTTTCAGATTATAGTACTATAGAGCTCTAATGTAGAGATGAGGCACAGCCAAGAGTAACAAAAGCTACTTCTGCACTTGTGAACCTTGCCGGCTCAATTGGGATTTGTTTCAATAGAAAGGAGTCCCATTCACCTCCTCAAACTTACATCCCCAGCAAGTGTTTCTGTTCAACAGAACCTAAACCATATCCAAAACTTTACTCCAAGAAGCTTAGGAGATGTAATTTTTAGCATCCAGAATCTGCGCTAAGAAGGCACATGAGGAAAATGATCTGCTGTGTTGGCGCTCCTCCCTCGAGGACTCCTAAGTGAAATAGCAGCAGAGAACGATCTGCAAAACCATGCAGTGGGAGTAATCAGAGCCTAACAGCTGCCTGGGTGAGCTCAGGACACACCAGGAATCTCTTCTTGGCAAATGAGCCGAGGCACTGAGGAGAAGGCAGAGCCAGTTGTAAGTGAGGGACACAATTCAATCTCTGGGCAGACTTCACTTCCTCCAGAATGTGGAGGGGCTTGGGAGCAACTCAACCGCACAGTGTGTGCTTAGCTTGCACAGAGCCTTGGGTTCCAGCCCCAGTGCACACAAAAAACTGAACCTTAGATTGTGATACAAGTCCATTTGTATCTCTTTTTAATAATTTAGAAATGTTTATTTTTTTCTAGTTTTTATTTGCTTTTTTGTTTTTTAATTTAATTTTATTATTTCATTTTGAACAGTAAGAGACAAAAGCAAAAACAAAAATTAGAAACAATGACAGATATATTTATGTAAGATTGGACATATGATTGCATAAGAGAACATTTTCAGCCATGGTGTGATATGGCTGTGTGCACTCGATTCATGCATTGCTATGGGTTGCTTCAGAGCCCACAAGAATGTGGACAGTTCCCCAGAAGGATCAGGAGGATATCTAAAAGCTCCTCAAGATAGAGGCAAGATTACTCTGATTTCCCTTCCAGATGAGAAGTCATGTGTGGTTTTAACTGGCTCACTGGGTGAAACTGATGAATGTCAGAGAAGAAAAGCCAAGAAAACACAGAAGAATGCTTTCCTCTTCATCTTGGTACTCCCTCTGCATGAAAGTACAACCAGGCTCCCATGTGGCCAGCCTTGGGTGAGCCCTTGGCTCTGGCGAGGTCTCTCTCTCTCTCTCTCTCTCTCTCTCTCTCTCTCTCTCTCTCTCTCTCTCTCTCTCTCTCTCTCTCTCTCTCTCTCTCTCTCTCTCTTAGAAAATACAATCAATATTTTATTCTGTTTGTGCTTCATGTGAAGGTATCATTTTATTTTTCTATTAATTTTTAATAAGAAATAATAGCAATGGGACAGTTTCAAAACAGGTTAGTAGACAGTTACAATAATGAATATATTGCATATTGTTGTTTTCGTAGTAGTCATTCAGAATACAAGATGCAGACATGATATCCTGTCTAAACACTATTAGTACAAATCTTTCTTCTCATTGAACTAAGAGAAAGTAGTTATATATCCATCCTAACTATTTTGTATATACAGATATATATTTTTTTCACTACAAAATGGTCCTTCATTTATATCCCCCTTTTTTGTTTTGTTTTGTCAGAGATGGGTGTTCCATTACCATTCAAATATTGTAGGTGTTTGAATTCAGCAAAATAACACAATATAGTCCAATAGTCCATAATACTAGTGGGTTATCTGCAGAACTGGCAATGTCAGAGGTCGTTGACTTGAACTTTTTACAGCTCAGCACATTAATGGCTTTACTTTTTATACTTCATGGTTATACTTTTCTGCTGGATGGTTAAGACCAAGTTAAAACAAGACCTATATAAGTAAAAATGTAACTTTTGTATCTGATAAGATCAGTCAAATTCCCTCAGGATTTATCCTGAAACCATGTACAGAAGTTTGTAGATCTTTTAATAGTGTCAGCCATCTGGATGAGTCACAGCCATTGCTTGACCAATTTGCTCTCTGTGAAAGCCTAAGAGAATGTTTTCTCTCTAAGTGACTCTCCTTAGGCACACTCTACATTGTCAATCACTTTCCTCTTTGGCCCCATAATCTCCTTGATCTGAAAATTTGAGACACCACTGAGTTACAGGATGTTACAGTACAGGTTCTCTTGTGACCTAAGTCCTCACTGACCTTTAAGGGCTAGGACCAAAATATTGGCTATCCTCGAAGCCCTTCTTTTTCTCTAATTTTTGGTCTGCATACTTAAGTTGTTAACCATCCAAAAGAGAAGCTTAATAATGTTTTTACCCTATAACAGAGGCAGTTGAGCTTAACATCACTGTCTGCCTGAATATCAAATGCCTTAGACATAACATGTAACAGGTATTTTCCAACAATCATTGATATTCTAAACTTTAAATCCCCATAGAATGTGAAAAAAATAATTACACATTTTTACACAGAAATTTAGAAATCTAACCATATACAACATGGTAGCAGGACAATCCTATGACTTTTTTTTGTCTCTTGTTTTCTTTTATTACCTTTTTTGAAACAAATATTTACTTGAGAGAGTATAACAATAACTGATATTCCATTAAAAGCAGTAAGCATTTAGAAGACAAGAATAATAGGTATTCCAAGCATGGTTTTAGTATTACACATTGCTATCCTCAGTGTGTAGTTGCTTAGTTCACAGATATCAGCATATATAGTTAGTCAGGGTGAGAATTCTACCAATTAACTACTAGTTTCAAAAACCTGATGAAGATTCTTAGGACCATTGCCTCAACCATTTTGTTTATATAAATGTATGGTTTTGCCCTGTCTAGTTTTTATTTTTTTATTAGTATGTACTTACATTAAACAATGTTTGTATTCTTTGTGAGGAGTTGGTATGTGTATGCAATACCTCTGAATCCTTTTGTAATCCTCTTACCCTCCCCACTTTCCTCCATCTCTTGTTTCCTTTCCCATTTTAGAAAGATCTCCCCACTCCCTGTTATCTTATTTTGATCTTTATAGTTTGAGCTTTTTTCTATAAAAAAAGCCATGCAATATTTAAACTTGTGTGCCTGATTTATTTCACGTAACATCTGTATAGTTACTTGTATTTTTTAAAGTTGTCTAATTTTATTTCAGAATGAGGAGAAAAAAGATTTCCATACTATATTCAAGATATATGGTGGGAGCAGTGAGACAGAATTGATTCGCAACAGAGAGGAATTCCTTCCACATCTTCTGCATGGAGTAAGTCTCAGTTTATGTTAGATTTGGTAAATGAGAGCCATATATACATTGTTTTTATTGTGGAATTTGGTTCTACATAATTAACTAAGTGAAAGCTAGCATGCTGTGTGAATACTAATCATTTGCTCTTCATTTAAATAACAACAATTAAGATATTGTTCAAACTGTATGAGTTTGCATATGCAAATCATGTTTGTGTCAGCTACTCCAAAGTCACTGATCACAGCTGCAGGAGAGATGTCTAGTTTATGAAATTTCCATCAGTCTTCACACGATAATGCTCAGTTATGCAAAATTAATTACCATTTGCAAATTAAGCAATTCTGACTTTCATTGATCTATACCTATAGATCCTAGGATTGTACAGTTCATTCCTAAGAGAACTTGTGAAGAATAATCATTTGACACTAAATTAAAATAATCATTTGATTATTAGAATAATCATTTGACATTTAAATAAAACATTTAAAACTGGGATCCACACATGGAAGCTGGGGAGTGAGTGTAATCTGACGAGTTGAGCATATGGAGCACTTTGTGTTAAGAGATGCAACCTCTGAGAAGCCCATGCAGTTTCTGCTGCCCCAGATGCTTCCATGGTTATGCCTGTCCTCTTTTTCTCTACACCTTGTTCTACTACCCCACAGCATTTTAAAATTGTGTGCTGCTCTTCTACACCAAAATCATCAAAATGCCTGCAAATTTTAAAGCAGAGAAAAGTTCTTCTTCAGTCTCAGCAGAAGTAGGATGCAGGAGCAGTCTTGGCATTTCCCTCGGCCTGGCCCCCAGAGCCAGAAACTTCTGTGCTCTCTCCATCCCTGCATACGCACAGGAAGCTTTTTGCAACTTTCATCAAGAAAGTCTGAGTTGATCTCATTTGTGTGACTGCATTTTAAAGGTTTGCATATTTCATAAAAGTAAATATGTAGGGCCCTAAGCCTAAACCATGCTTTAAAAAAGAAAAGCATTTTTTTTTCCAGTTACTTCATTTAGAAGCCGAATGTGCTCTAAAAGTAAACCTGGGCACTTGTGGAAATTTAAAATGAACAAATTGATGAAGGAAAATATCCAGTTTTTCTTTCAGTCATGCAGATCTGGCTGTAAGTCACACCATGCCTCTGCATCTCCGGCTGTGGGCGGCTGCGTGGTGCTTTCCTAGAGCTGTAAGACCAGCGCTGGCAGCTGAATATGTCACTGTGTCCCCAGTTAGCAGCTTCTTTTCCTTCTTCCTCTCACACATTCTGCTCTAGCCATTGCTTAAGCAACCATCTAGATATGTATTTCCAGAGATAATTTTTTTGCAAAGCACTTCTTTCATGATCATTTAAAGTACAGACATGCATCTTAAAATTTTGGGGACAATTTATTATGAATAATTATTTTTGCTACTAATCTACCTCTCTTTTATATCTCTAGCAGATGTTTATCAACTGGATAATTTATATGAAGAATCAAAGAATTGGTAGCATACACTGGTTGTGTATGTTAATGAGGAAAATTTTTCCAAGAATAAGGAGAGTTGATACAAATTGTACTTGATCAGGTAAACAGATACAAATATTTTTATCAATTCCTAAAAACTGTTCAAGCTCATTCAGATATTTTGCATTCTTAAGTGGTTAACAACCAGTGCTTGCCTGAAAATGTGACTATGATTTTGGTATCACTTGGACCCAAAATAGAAAGGCCATGTGTTAAATGTGTGGACACCAACTGTGGCACTCCTGGGATGAGGAGCCTAGTGGGATAAAGCATGGTCACTGGATGTGTGCCTTGAAGGGGACCTCAGAGTTCTTGGCCCTCCTCTCTCTCTCTCTCTCTCTCTCTCTCTCTCTCTCTCTCTCTCTCTCTCTCTTTGCTTCCTGGGTACTATTAGGTGAGCACCTTCTCCTAACACTGATGGTTGGCCTTTCCTCAGCCTAACATGATTGGGCCAACTCACCATGGGCTGAAACCTCTGCAACTATGATCCAAAATCAGTATTTTTCCCTAGAATGTGGTTATCCTAGATATTTTATCACACTGATAGCAAGCTGAGACACCAGCAACTTCAACAGCATCTATTTCTCTAGTAAAAACAGCTTTCTTGGCCTGACTTCTTACCTGGTCCTATGACAATGTTTTTCTACTGGGTTTTATGAGAAAAGATACTGACTTCTACGAGAAGCTGACTAGAGAAAGGCAAAGATTTTAAGCACCAGATTCATCACCCAGGTTTGATAACTTTCATGTGGGCACTTGGAGGAGCTTGCTCCAACACTGTTTTTAATCATATGCTTTGTAGATGGCAACATGACTAACTTCACGTACAAACTTCAGGGAATCACTGATATTTCCCAGGAGCACTGCACTGAGAAGAATTTGGAGATCATATGTGAACTTATGGGAAGAGAACACATATCAGACATCATTTATACCCCATCCTACATGTTCTGCTCAGGCATTGCTTGAGCAACTGTCTTGGCATGGGTAAGCCGGGGAGTACCTCATTTGAAGGGCTTTGTGTATTCTTTGCCTTGTGTGCACAGTCAGCCTTATCCCTGTTGCAAGGGATGTCTGGAAGGAGCAACCCAGACATCCCTCGAGTGGACAAATCAGTAAGGCAATTCTTGAACAAGGGTATGGGCATCAATGAATAAATATGTTTCTTTGTCTTGGGCAGGCATCTTTAAACATGGCACACAATTCCTGATACAATCCTTTCTAAGATTGAATCTTTGTTCAATAATCAGTTCAATTTCACATTGGTGGACTGGCTTTCCCACAAATTTCCTTATGAGTTCTTATCACAAGTTCTGGGGTTTTTTAGGGGTTGGGGGAATCTGAATTAATCCAATGATCATGCTAAATTATTATCTATCAGAGAAGTTTTTATAGGGAGTTATAAGTGTTCATAAATAGATAAATGGATAAAGAAAATAAGAAACACAGAGTGTTTTACACAGCACGAAAGTAACACACATTCAACAGAAGCTGTATTTTGAATTTTGATAGTTTCCTCTCCCAGCGATGTGCAGTGTGATACTCTCATGATGCTGGTCAGCTCCCAGTCACTCGTGATCATAAGAAAGAACAGCCAACATTCTATTGCATCTGCAGCAATAAATTATATTTGTTGATTTAGCTATATTAGTACCCTTTTCAAGTTATAATATTTTCTAATTCCAGTGTGTATATCAGAACATAACTTCATCATAAGTTCAGTATCATCTGTATATGCACAACAATGTACCATGCAACCTTGAGAAAGGTTGTGGCATCTATGAAACACGCATGAACATGGAGGACATTACACTAGGTGAAATTAGCCAATCACAGAAAGGCAAGCACTGTTTTCAGTGGCAGAGCTAATGATGGAGCCCAGAGCCTAGAGAATCAAGGAACGCCTGGAAGGCATGAAGCGCCCGAGGCCTACAGGTGTTCCAGCCCTGAGACTTTGGAGTAGTTGAGGTGAGCTAGTTGTTAAGCAAAGGTTTCACCTGACATCAACTTGCTGAATGTATAAACACACTGCAATGGTTGAGCTGTTCCTTTCCCCCCAAATGCAAAGAGGACTCCAATTTACCTCAGTTTTCTATATATTACCTCCTATAGTTCTCCATCCTTTCACCATTCTTCACAAGCAGGGCACTTGGAGAACTGTGCGGGACACAATAAAATACCACATGATCTTGCCTATACATGGACTGTAGAAAAGTCAAGCTCATCCAGACAGAGAGCTGAATGATGCTTCCCTGAGGCTGTTGGAGGGGTTAGGGAGACAATAATCACAGGACACAACAATTCAGTTAAGACAAGAGGAATAATTTCAGTGGATCCATTGAACATTACAGTGACTCCAGCTAATAACAATGTATTATGTTCTTGAAAATTGCTAGGAGATTTTAAGCATTCTCCTCATGAAAAAATTGTAAGTATGTGAAATGGTGTATGTGTATTTGTTGATTTAGCTATTCTACAAAGTACATATTTAAACACATCATGTTATCTGCTATAGGTATCCATTTTTTTATTTCTCAATTTGAAAGTATTTTTAAAAGAAAGCAGGGGAGAAAAAAAGCAAGACCTGAAAGTTACAGTCTTCAGGCTCCAGCCGGAATACCAGAGAATTTTCCAGAACAAAGTAATTGAAATTTTTGAAAGAAATCATTCTCTCCAATCCTAAGATCCTAAAGATGCTTCACACATGTTTACAAAGCATTAAAAACTTAACCACCAAGTATATCCGTGTGCTAAAATGATAAAATAATTTAGCAGACAAAGATGGAAAAGGGCTTTTAAAAGTTCCATGAGAAAATGGATTCAGGGAACTGCCTCATATTTCTTTCTTTTACTTTACATCTTTAATTCTGTGAAAATGGTTTTTACTCAGCATAGTCTTTGAATGCTATGTACCATGAAATGGTCAGTAGAGGCACAGGTGAAGACAAAGCTCCACCCAAGTATGTACTGTCATTAGCTGGACATGCGATTATGACAAACTGTGTAAACTTTCTGACTTTCAGGGTTTTTTTTTCTGTAAAACGAGAGAAATGCTACCAATTTCATAGCCTTGTGCAAGTGTCACGGCTGGAACTGGGATTGTGACTGAGATATAGTGTTTAGGCCCCAGATTCAATCTGTAGCACTGGAAAAGAAATTAATCATGCTTATAAAATTCTTAAAATAAATGACCAAATACATGAAGCTTAAATAGTAGAATTTTATTTTTCATGTAAACAAAACATGCTAATAAGATGTGCGATAAGATGTGTGATAAGATAGTAACTAGTTTCCTAGCTATAATTTCAACAGTTTGGGATAGGTTCTACTCACAAAAATAATTTTGATCAAAATTAAATCTTTAAATTTCTGTAAGAAGTAAAAATTCTCACTTATTGCTTGTTTATAGATGGCCTATTTAATTTTCATGGATTTGTTTCATTCTTTCTCACTCAAAAAGAAAATGACAAGCAGAAATTATATCTTTGTTCCATATGATTTAACTTGAATCACTTCAGATATCTGTGTTTAGCCTCACAATCATGTAAAAATTGCCTCAAATAATTCTAAACTACATGTTATTGTCCTGATTTCCTATTCTCTTTGGCTCTTATTCTTCAAGAGTCAGTGACTTCATTTTAATTACTTATTTTCGGACTGGGTCTTTGGGGGGGAGAATCTAATTTTTTGAGTTGTTTACATACTTTAATATTAGTCATCTAAGTAGGTGGAAAAATTTTGCCCATTCTGTAAGTAACCTCCAGTCTTGGTTTTTTGCTTTGTTGTGCAGAACCATTTTATTTCAATATCCCATTTGCTGGTCTTGGTGTTATTTCTTATATAGTCGAGGTCTTGTTCAGGAAATCCTTGCCTGTACCTGTGTCTTCAAGAGTTTTGCTGATTTTCTTTTCTTGTAGATTCAGTGTTTCTGTTTTTATAGATAGGGCTTTGATCCATTCTGAAGAAGTGCAAATGATCAGAAGATATAAAAAAAATTAGCATCTTTGACCATTAGAGAAATGCAAATCAAAATGACACTGAGATTTCATGATTCTGTGAAAATAATTATTATCAAAAACTCAAAAAATAACAAATGCTGACAAAGTTGTAGGGGGAAAAGACTACTTATAACTTTTTTTTTTCTTGGTGGTACCAAGGATTGAACTCAGGCCCTTGCACTTGCCAGGGAAGCATGTTTTCTACTGAGTCATCTCCCTGGCCCCTACAATTGTTGATAAGAGTATAAACTAGTATAACCACTATGGAAACCAGTACGGAAATTCTTCAAAAAGCTAAACAGAAATTTTATTTGACCAGGCTATATCACCTGGTATCTTTTAGAAAAAGCTAAGGTTATCATATTATAGTGATTCATGCATACCTATGTGTAATAACAGCATAATTCACAATAGCTAAATCATTGAAGAGGCCTATATGCCCATCAACAGATAAGTGGATAAAGAAAATGCAGTAGGAATATAAATGAAGCACTTCTCAGTCATAAAGAAGGATGAATTTGATCCATTTGTGGGAACATGGATAGATCTTTGGACCATAATGCTTAGTAAAGATGAGAAAGAGAGGGGAAAGGAGGAGACAGGAAGAGGAAAAATGGTCATGATGTGATGTGTTTATGTCTCAGTTCCACAAGCTAAATGTAATCAGTATGTATTGCAAGTACGCTAATAACATTCTTTAAAACAGTCAGGGACTTACACGTTTCATAAATCATCATAATATGATTCAATTATATTAAATCAAGAAACACATTACTGAGAGAAAAATAAATGATAAACCCACATGCCTATACACTTTCTAAAATTAATCATTAAAAAAGCATGTTAAGTTAGAGTTCTCTCAATCCTCGGTACTGCAAAAAAAAAAAGAAGTTAGATTTCTATAGGTAAATACAATAAAATTGATTAAAATTCCATAAATAAGCAACAATATCCAATATTCCTTAATAAGCTTACCATTTGTGATAGTGGTATAGTGAAGTATCTATTGAATGGGTCCCAATCGCTTTGTGCAAGTTGTAAAATTACTTAAGAATGACATTAACAGATGCTATTTTTTTCACCTGTAGAAAAATAAAAAATAAAAAAGCAGTTCAAATACTTAATGCATTTAGTTTCAAGAGTTGTTTGTATCCGAAGATAGGAGAGAAATCTGCCACACTTATCCATAGGTGACATGCCTCCATCAGTTAGAAAGGAGACAGTCGTGTTGCAAAATGTGATTTCTATCAGCAGCTGAAGGAGTCCAACAAAAATATTTTGACCTTACAATATCTTCTTTAAAGCATGCTGTGAAGACTTTCAGAATCAAATGATTCCTGGCCAAGAAGCAAAAGCAGAATCACCCTATTCCTAAGAGGATTCGTATGAACACAGGTAATAAAATCAAGTACAACTCCAAGAGGAGACACTGGAGGAGGACCAAGCTAGGACTGTAAGGAGTTGCACATGAACTGCAACACATTTACCCTCTGGGAGGTCACAAGACAATGTCATCTTTTAATCATGGTCAAGGCAATACTGAATAAAGTTTTAAAAATAAAAAAATAAAGCATGCTGTGAAAGCAGGTATTTGCCTCACAAAAGGCAAAAACCAGTCACTGTTCAAAACCAACATGGCTAGGCTGAAAATATCAGCAAAATCTGTGAATTTCTCCACAAACCCATCAACAAGCAGGAGCAGGCGACAATTAAACAACCAAATAAGCAAAGTAAATGACTCTACAGAGACCCCCTTTGTACGCAAAGAGCTATGGGGGGAAGCAATCACATTATTCAGGCTTTCCCATTGAGGTTGCAGTTTTCTTCTCTCTAAATGTGCTGCCGACCATTATTGCTGCTGCTGTCACCACTCAGGTCTCCTGACACCCATCTGCCACCCCACTGAAAGAAGAAGTCTCCACATTTTCCAAATACTTATGTACTTCCACATTTTATCTTCACTTATGCTGCTACCTCTTCCCCCATGATTTCTATATATTTGTCCCCTTGGAGAAAGCCTGCTCATTCTTCCAGATCTTATTGTAATAATAAGTCCAGGAAAGATATTCCAGAAATCCACTTGTCTTTCTAAAACACACAGTAGTGTGCTTTCCCTTTTGTTATAAGATAAATCATGTCCTCTGTCTCCAGCCACCTCACAATTCCTAAACTGAAGTCTTAATGCTGAGTCCCTCACAATGAGATTGAGTTTGGAGATAGGTCTAAAATAATTTAATCTTAGACCTAATTTAAGGTCATTGGATGGATCTTAATCCAATATGACTGTTGTTCTTATAAGAAAAGCACATTTGGACACAGACCCACTTAGAGGGACAACAGTATGAGGATATCAGGAAGAGACAGTCATTTGCAAGAAGAGGAGGGAGCTCCTCAGAAGAAATCAGCCCTGCTGACACCTTAACCTTAGAAATCTGAAGTTCTTCAGAATAGAAAAAATCAATTTCTATTATTTTAAACAATAGACACATTGTACTTTGTTATTCTTTGTTATAACAGCAGGCTGACAAATACATGGTTCTAGCTTTGTATCAGTCAGGGTTTTACTAGAAGAATAGATTTAACACAAGATGTATAAATGTATAAGAAATTACAAGATTGGCTTATGACAGTCAGCCATAGTCGGATGAGGAAGTATGCAAAGGGCATGTGCACACTGGAGACTGAAGAATTCAGTCCGAGGTCTGGAGCTCACTGCAAGTCCATACCAGGAGGCCGATGGGCCTGTGACAGAGGGCTGATGAGTCTACAACAGAAGGCTGAAGGATCCAAGGTGGAAGCCAAAGGTCTACACTAGAATCCGGAAGATAACATCCAATCTGACTGGAAGAGCGGAGCTCCTCCAAGGAAATGCAATGCTCCATCTTTCCTCATTTCCCTTTTACATCCTTTAGGTGATGAGTCACTCTAGGGCGGGGCCTCCATGCCCTAGTGTGCAGAATTGTTTAGCCTATTTAGTTAAGCTATTAACTTCTCACATTGACACAATGTATCAATCACTACAAGTTTGAATCCTGGAATGAGCTCCCCAAGATCAAGCATATACCAGTCTCATAACAGGTACTCACTCTGTGTGTGTGTGTGTGTGTGAGAGTGTGTGTGTGTGGTACCAGGGATCAAACTCAGGACCTTGCCCTTGCCAGGCAAGCACTTATTCCACTGAGCTATCTCCCTGGCCCTAAGTACTCTTTGCTTGTGGAATTAATACACTAAGAATTGAGACAAAAAGAAGAAATGGACTTAAGAAAAGTTACAAATGACAATAGGGAGCCTTGATTCTGTTCTATTCTCATAAAAGGGGCCACTTCTGTTCTGCCAAGACTGGCAGCATGAGCTATGCAGTACATAGAGTAGACCTGGGAGCACTTGTCATCTACCCTTATGCTCCCTTCCAAATGTGATGTTTATTTCACTCAGCTAAATGTTCCCCAGGTTCATCCATGTTGCTGCAAATGGGAAAATTTCTTCATCTTTTAAGGCTGAATAGTATAGCATTGCATGTACAGGCCACATTTGCTTCATTTGTCAAATTTGAAAAGAGCACACACACATTTACAGTTCAATCTTACTCATAGTGATGAGTTATGAGGAAGAGAATGTCTAGTGATGTTTAAGCATTATAGTATGTCTTATAAAGTTGATCTTAAAATTACAAGATTGTTTTAACATCAAAAATCACTTAATGTGATCAGAACATTTCTGATACTCCTGGCCTATGTTTACTCTTCTCCCAGATTTCCTCATTACTGAAACCTTCAAACTATTTTTTCAGGACAGCATCATGGAATCATCATGGAAATAAACCAGTCCTGGGAGTTAAATGCTGTATGGTTCTGCTTATCTGAGACATCAAAAACAATGAAACTCAAAGGAAAAAGTAGAAAAGTGGTTGCAAGGAGCTGGGGGAAGGAGAGTAGGGCACTGCTGCTCAATAGATGTGGAGACTCAGCTATGAAAATAACTGGTTCTAGAGACCTGCTGTACAGCTTTGTGCGTATGGTGTTTAAAATGTCATTAAGAGGACAGGTTTCATGGTGTGTTCTCAACACAACAAAAAAGAAAGCTTGCATTAACCTCCTAAAGTATGTTTCTCCCGTTTTTCCTACTAATTAAGATTTACATACACTTAATTAATTTTATTACTTCTGTTACTTGTGTTAAAAAATAATTTGCCTACCCTAGAATTCTCGCATTTTAGTTCTACAAGTCCGCGATGTTTGTCAAATTCACACTATGTAAGCATCACTTCAATCAAAACGTAGACTACAACTGGGAGGACTTAGGGAAATCTTAGTCAAAGAATACAAAATGTCAGGCAGACAGGAGCAATAAACTCAATCGATCTAGTGTGCAATGTGGGGACTTACTTTAACAACAGTGCAGTACATACTCAAAAATTATTAAAAGAGTTGGGGCCGGGGAGATGGCTCAGTAGGATAAGTACTTGACTGGCAAACGCAAGGATCTGAGTTCAATCCCCAGTTCCACAAAAAAAAAAAAAAATCAAAAATTATTAAAAGAGTAGATTTTAGGTGGACGCATCACAAATAAGGGATAAGTACATAAGACAGTGCATGTTAATTAGCTTCATTTAGTTATTCCATAATGTATACATATTCAAAGCACCAGGTTGCACACCATGTATATACATTTGCTTAGTAGACTAAGTGCCTGCTTAGGCAAGCGCAGTGATGGGGTTCGATCCCTAGCACCGCAGGCCTCTCCAGCCCTGCGCCCGGGGAGAATTAGCTGGCCACTGAGACTGGGCGTGGTGGCACAGGCCTGTAATCCCAGCACTGGGGGGATTGAAAGCAGGAGAATCACTCTGAGTCTAAGCTGTGGATATAGTGATATCTTGTACCAAATACATAATAAAGAAGCAAGTACGCAAATATCCTTTTTAAAAAATGTAGAACACTCTCATCTTACCAAAAGGTCTCTACCACCCCTCTGTAGTCATTTCCATCTTCCTAGACTCCCACCCCAGAAAAACACTCATTTCTATCATCCTTAATTGGCTTTACGGATCTAGCATTTCATGCAAATAGAATTGTACAAGGGACTCTCTTCTTCTATGTGTAACTTTTTAAAATCAGCATCATATTAATAGAGGTTCCTACTGGGCCAGTTTTTACAGTAGGCTTTGTGGTGGCAGCACCACAGCCATTGCCCAGGGGTGTAGGCTTGCTGAGAAATTCAGGTGCAGACCACAACCTAAAGGAGGTCTTGTGCAAATGCTCTGAGCTGGAGCTTGCTGGGTAGGCTGAGGAATAGGAAGGAAGAAGGCTCATGTACCGGGAGCTGAGTGAGAAAGACAAGTTAGCTACAGATCTGGGGCATGGAGGCTGGAGCATGTGGTAGGGAGAAGGGTGCCCTGGAGGATTGAACCTGTCCTCCAAAAAGAGATAGGTCTGATTCATGCTAACTGGGATCATTCTGTCTGATATACTGTGAGCCAAAGAATTGGCCCTAGTACTACACCAGAGTGGAGGCACTGCATGCTTTCCCCTCCCCAGCTGTGCTTGTGCATAAACACATTCTCACTGATAAGATCTTGCACACTGCAGATAAGAGTCGGAGAGAGGCAGAAGGGCTCACTCCTGCTTTCTTGTTCTGCGCAGCTGCTGCTGATCCCTCGGAAACTGAGCCCATACCTGAGCAGCACTAGCTTCTCTGCCTCTTGAAACACTAAACAGCTTCTCTCGTTATGTGCTTATCTGATTGTGACCAGTAGGGCAACTGGAAGAAAAAAATTAAACCACCTTGCATTTGTGACACCAGAAACACATTTTTCTCTTGTGGGCTGAGCAAATGGCTTCCTGAACCAATGTGTGAGTGTTTTTGTTCCCTCTGTGAACTAATCTATCTGAAGAGTATTTTCAAAATTAAAATAATAGTGTCTTGTGAAAAAGAATTTGCATAAAACTTACTATGTGGAACTTAATGGTTTTGGTGATTACATTTTAGAGAATTCTCGGGATGTTTTGTTTGTGTTTTGTAATTCTTCTGATAAAGTATGATATTCAGATGTACAATCACATCAAAAACGTAGTGTTCTGTATGTATTTTATTTAAGAATTAACTAAGTTCAGACAAAGAGCTAACTCAGTGGGTCATGGTGGAGGCAAAATTGTAGTTGGAAATACCTACGAAGGCAACCTGAGAAGCCAGTAAGGCACACTGAGCACTATGTGGAAAGTGGGAAAGGCCATCTGGAAAATGTTGTCCTCCCATATGATCCCCTTTTCCAGAATTCGAATTAAAAGAGGAAAGAGTAGCTGCCTGGAAACACACCAGAGGACTGAAAAAGATACTGTGATATCAAAGCCTTCAAGGCTATTCAACCATAACTCTATTACAATTGCAGCACCAGAAGCCATAAGGCCCTATTTTCCAACAAATTTTGAAGACTGTAGCCATTAACAACATTCTTCTCAAGAGAAAACTTTTCTCACAGGGGTTTTTATGATTAAAGCAGAAAGGAACTCCCCACAAGCACTGTTTCTGAGCTATGCTTTTTCTATTCTCTAGTGGAAATTATAACCACAAGTTACCATGTTTTCTTTCCTGTGTTTGAAAACCACATGTGTTTTAGTGAAAACATTAAGGTGAATAATGAAATGGAAGACTTGAAAATACTAGTTACCTGTCACTGGAAATGCAAGTATCTTGCTGTTTCTTCTATGGCAATCAATTTTAGTAAGTTCAGTGAGTAATTTTACTTAGCCAACCACTCATATTTCATTATCCAGAGTTTTAAAAAATGGGGTACTTACCAGAGTTAGGTGATTTTGGAGTTTATGGATTTTTCCCAATGGATAGGAATCATAGCTAGTCCATCCCTTTATTTTGCAGCTGAAAAACTGCAGCTCAGAAAGATGGTATGACTTCCTAAATCCACTGGAGAACCTAGGCACAACCAGAATCCCAGATTTAGGGTTTCAGGACTCTGAAATATAAGGACTTTCCACCACACGCAATCTCTATTCTCACTAGAGCAGGGAGTGTCTGAACAAAGAGGAAGAGCAGGGTAGTGTTAACTGTTTACTTCACCTCTACCTATTTTATTTAAACTAATTCTCACACATGAGGTTGACAAAAGCAGAGTGTTTTTCACACAGTGAAACCTACTAGGTGAGTGGCACTGCAAGTGTCATTTATTTTGCGGATGTGTTGTTCTTGAAGGTGATGAAGACAATAATAGTATTCCTTCTAGGCTGAATCAGAAACCAAATGAGTTCATGTTTAGACTTTCCTAAAAGCACAGTTTCAAAATTTCACTTTAGTGTCTTTGACCTTCTCAACACTACCCCCCCATATTGCCAGGATCAAGATTTAAAATGATGTGTAACCTGCTATGATTGGATACACAGATCACAGCACTCAGAGGGAGATACCAGAGATACAGCTGGCATCCGTTTCAAGCTGGCCACACTGAACCTTCTCCTGTTACTTCATTCTCTGCCTCGGTGCATCCCTCTGCTCTGGACACAGCTGGGTCCTAGGGGATGCTCGGGTCTGCTTCTTGAAAGATTCCTCTTTCTGAGTGTTGCTGCATCAGGCGTAGGTTTGTCTGGCTAGTCAGGACACAGTGAAAACCCTTACTGAAGTCTATTTTCTTGTCCACCACAGAAAGCTGGACTGAGGCCAGGTTACTCCAATCACTCCAGAGACTAAGCCACCTATATCTTGTTTGATTAATAAAGAAAAATGTGAAAAACAATAAAGCAAAATGAATATGCTCCAAATATTAAACTAATTTAGAGGCTTATTTTTCTAAGGTTTGTCAACACTTTCCATTTCTTCAACTAAATTATGCTGAAGAAATATTATATAATTACACACAGGTGAATAAAACTGAAGCCAATCTGGCATATCCTTGTCATTCAATTCTTCCTTTAAATAATTCTTACCAATATGAGTACCACAACTGTCTTTATTTTAAATTAAAATTTTCAAACCAAATTGGATGAGAAATGAATCAAATTTTTCCATAAGGTTAACATTGAACCTAACTATTGAATTGGATTTGGTTCTCATCCAATTTAGTTTTTGACCAGAATTGTGAAATTCATGAATTAAGATGACATTGCATTTGGTGATACCTACTCTCATTTTCTGAATAATAGTGAACAAGTCCTTGCTGTTGCCATCTGTTATCTATGCATTTGTGTTGTTAAATTTCATTTAGAAATTGACATAAGCTGCCTTTGCCCAAGCAGGGATAGATTCTATGTTTTTAATCTTTGAGATATTTACCCACTGACTATAAAGTAGAATTCAAGCTACTGAGCCTTTGCCTCTATAGAACAAGTTTATTATTGCTGTTTGCTCTGTGTAAGGCATAAGGCTGAGAAACCAGGGGACACAGAAAAAAGACTAACATAAACACACATCTGGGAGCAAAGGGTAAGCAGGGAGAGAGAGAGAGAGAGAGAGAGAGAGAGAGAGAGAGAGAGAGAGAGAGAGAGAGAGAGAGAGAGAGAGAGGATCCAGGAGTCTAGGACAATGGCAGTGAATGACAGGACAACTGAAAACAACATTCCAGCTCCTTCACCTATCAAGCATGAAAAAAATACCAGTGACTTTTTAAGGTCACGCTGTCCTTAAATTGACTTGTTGGCCTTGTAAATAGCAGAGAAAGGAAGAATTAACACATTTGCCGCCTAATCTCCCTCACTGAGCTCCTAATGAACTTCACATTACCTTGGAAACCAATCCTCTTGCTGACTACACAGAAAGGTCTCCATAAATACAATAATATGACTGTCCATTTTCATAAAAATATAAAAATATTTTTATAGAAGTTACACATGTAGAAAAGTATGGAGACCACCATGGACAGTCAAATGAATTTCTAGAACAAGTGGACATGCTTGTGTAACTATCCCCCAATTCTAACAAGGAAAATCACCTTAATCATCCTAATTAGCCCTTTGTAACACCCACTTCTTCAGATGTAATAACTACTGTCCTGACTTCACAGAATACAACTTTACATGCTTTTGAACCTCTCATAAATGAAATCATATATATTCTTTTGGACTCTGCTTCTTTTGCTCAATATTGTATTTGCAACATCTGTTTAGGCAGCAGTGTGCAGCAATAGTTTGCAAATGTCCACTGCAACATGACTCAGATCATTGAAATACAACAGTTTTTTGTGTGCGTGGATGATTTCTTGTCTGGAGTATTGATGAACAGTGCTATACATGATGAATAGCCCAGGCATGTTTTCAGTGTGCTTGCACACATTTCTGTGACTTACATTCCTGTGTCACGCCTGGTTCACTGTTTATCCTTATTTTCAACTTTAACAGATATTATGAAACACTTTCCAAAGCTTTGCTAATTTGCATAAGAATTCCAGTTGCTCCACATCCTTCCTGTATTCTGTACAATGCATTCACTTTGTCCACGGAGTAGTAAAGTAGAGCACGGAATTTTTGGAATTTTCTTTCAGAGTTAAAGAAAATGGAAGAGATTTACATTCTATCTAAATGCAATTCAAGGAAAAGAGAAAGTACCATTCTGCCAAAGAGGTTTGAGGAGATAAGTAAAAGAGAGGTTTTGTTGTTCTTGCTTTTATTTTTAAATCTTTTAGTGCTTTGCCACTGTATGGAGCATGCAAATGACCATAAACTCAAGAAGGATTAAAGACTCTCAGTTCATTTATTATTTAATCTCTTTGGAGTAATCTCTTTCTGTGTTCCCAGGAAAAATGGAAGCTTGATAGCACAGTTGTAGTACTAGACATTGGCATATACCTTGCTAAGTTGTATTCATAAGTTCTTAAGTTTTTAAGTTCACTTAGCATTATGTCACATAACTTCAAGGTCCTCAGGGAACAGATGGTCTCTTGCCTTTTGCTTGGTGAGAAACTATGTTAACATGATTAAAATTTAATCCCCATTTCTGTAACCCTCTCAAATTCATCTAACATCCAAACTTATTTACTTCCTGTGGTGGTTCAGAATCGATTGCTTTACCCTTAATCAAAATCCTCATTTATTTGTCAACAGCACACAAACTGACTAGTAAATGAAGAGTCTGTGTTTTTCTTTCAGTGTATAGGGATAGCTGCTTCCCTATACAATAAATAAGTTTCAGTTGAAAAAAAAAATTAAAGTCACCCTGTGGGGTTAGAATGGCAGACTTTAATGTATTCATTCTTTGAAGTATGGGGGGTAATTTTTGTCCCTCAATAAAGAGCGAAGAATCCTTTTGGAAAGACCAGAGCATTGTAATCATCTGCCTGAAAATCATATTTATAATTTTAAGAAAAACATCAACAAATCAAGTAAAATCCCAAAAAATTTTAAATGATATTGTAGACTAAACCATATACTGTATGATGTGGATAATTTTAGCTTAGTCTCAATTTATGTGATCTAAGCCATGACAAGAATAATACACCAAAGCTCTAATAGTTATTTTCATATTTTGAGATCATAAAAAGTTTGAAATTTCTTATACATTTTTTCAAAATTTCCATGATAGTCACTACTTAATTACCCAACAACCAGTAAAGGTTATTTTTTTTAAAAAATCAAGTCTAAAAATTGTGCATAGATAAAAATTATATATGTAAGGTAATACCCCAAAAGGTTAATTATCTTTGAGTTGTGGAATTATTTTCTCTTTTTATTTTTCCCTCATTATCAGTTTTGCATGTGTGTGAATGCATAACTTTTACCATAAGAGCAAGAATGAACACTATATTTAAAAATACGTGTGTGGAAATGATCCCCAGTTGTAGCCTCCAGCTGGGGCCAGAATTCTCTAGACACAGCTTACCCTGGACAAGTGAAATCTACCTAGGTTTTGATTCTGTCTTTGACACTCACTTTTTGAACTTGGATCAGTTACTTGACCTCTCTGAACTTTAGTGGCCCCATCTGCAAAGTGTGAACAAGACCTACATGGTACGGTTCCTGTAAGGGGTGAATAAGACCATATATGTGAAATACTACAGTATAAACACTCTATAACAGTAGTTATTAATTTAAAGAACATCATCCTTTTTTGAAATTTGTAGGAATCAAGTTACATCCATCTTCCCAATGAAATTGCCAGGATAGAATATGAACATCCCTTATTAACTTTAAAATAAATAGCGGAAAAGGGAGACTGTGAAATAATGCATGACATTTGCAGTCAATTAACAAAAAAAATGTATCTTCTGATTTCAAATATCTTTGATCTTCAAGGTCTCATGGGAAATATAAAAAGATTATTTCATTAGTTTTTCATTATGTTTAATTCTGCATAAACGTAAAAATACAAGCTATTGATATGATTGTTTAAGTATTACAGATTTTTCTTACAATTGTACATTTCCTCTGTATGCTTAGCAATTGTGTGTGTGTTTTCTTTGTTTTTTAATAAATAAAATGAAGATGAAGCATATTGTCTCTGAACAATAGGCTGAGCCCCAAATATAGAATTTTCCCTTATTTGTTTGCCATCTCTGCTTAGCGACAAGTACAAAAAAGAGGAAAAAAGAAGAGAGGAAAAAAAGAAAGTAAAGAAAATATCAACTTGCATATACTTGAAACATATGAGCCAACTCAAAAGGCCAGTGTTGAAATCTGAGACCAAGTTTAAACATCCTGCAGGTGAAAAGCTTGTGTTGGGGGGAATATAGTGTGCTCACAAACAACATGTCTAAGCGACCTGCACAGCAATGAAATCTGGTCAGTTTAGTCTCATGGTGGCCCTATTGGGGCTACTGGGGGAAAAAAGTCCTTACATTTTTGTTTCATGAGAAATTTTGTTTAAAATAAATTGTTGAGGTATGGTATAGTCAGAAAACTATACACAAAGAATAAAATGATGAGGTCAGTGTTTTTCTGGTGCCATCAGTGTATGATTTCTCTGAAGTCTATTGAATTTTTTGTAGCTGTGAGTATATTAAATTACCAGTGAGCACCACTGGAAATAAATAAAAAAAATAGTACCTTCTATATCATTAATATTTAATTCTCAGAATTTTGTAGTGGAAACCTGATAGAATCAGCCTATATCATTCAATATATCATTTGTAGAACTCAAAATCTTTATGTATGTGCATGCATGTGTGTATGTGTATGTTTATTAATAACTGAGTAAAACCCTATCCTACATAGGAAATGCTAGAAAGTGTGGAGGAAACAAGAAGGGGAAATGGGGAACAAGTATACAATTTCCTTTTCAAAAAATAAATTGAAGGGCATAGAGATTTACTCTAAACTAACATAGCTTCACAAGAAGACTTATTTTTATTTTAGGACAAGGTCTGCAGGGTCTCACTATATAGATCGGACTCATAGTGAACAGTACGCCAGGGATCAAACCCTGGCCTCTGCTTCTGCCTAAGCAGGTACTTTAATCCACTGAGCTACTTAGCTAGCCCTCACAAGAAGACTTTTAAGTCTTAGGGCCAACATAACTTATCAAAATAGTAAAATTCTAATAATCAAATTTAAAATTACACTAGTTTTGTTTTGAGATATAGTAACCTTTTCTGGGAAAGATTTCTCAGAAAAGGTATTATTTTAGGCTTTTGTGTGGCTTTTGCTCAGACAGAAAAAAATAACTAAAGCATGGCCTGAATCACTTGTTTTTACTCTACACTAAAAAATAGACTGTCTAGTTCATATCTCTTTAGTCATAGATAAAATTTTAATTGGGCCATACTTACAGTTTCTGTTATGTGCCCCTAGGCTCTGGAGCTCAGAAGAATCATGTTTGTGGATTCTTTCAAACACTGAATCAGGCTAGGTGTAGTGCTGTATGCCTGTAATCACTGTACTCTGGGAGCCTGACGCACGAGGATCACAAGCTCGAGTGTCTCCTGGGAAACTTAGTGACTTAGTGAGGCCCTATCTAAAAATTAATATTATATTAATTACTACAACAAACAAATAAACCAAAACCTGGATTGTATTTTCCTGTTGAGTCTACACTAAGAATCAAAAGTACACCAGGAGTTTACTGGGTTAACTTGTGGCTATGTGTAAGCAAGTCTAAAAACTGAAAAGATAGCCAGTTATGATTCGATTGGTATACTTGTGTTACAGTTAGCATATCTATTGCAATGGTGATATAAGTCAGTGCCTATACAATAGTAAAATGAAGGAAGCTTAATAGTGGGTTTTTTAAGTGCCCTACCTTGAAAATATAAAACAAAAGGAAAACTTTCCTGCTTAATTTTATCTTTCTATAATTGATGATAACTTATGTATAGGAAAATATAATCTATTCCAAGTGTTCTTCATCATTAAGGATTATGGTTTCTATCTTTTTCTATAGTTTTTATTATTAAGTGAACATTGTGACACACTATAATTTACACATTGGCCCTCCATATATGTGTGCATTCCTTCATTTCCAGTATATCTTATTACCCAGAATATCTATTCAAATACACAATTTTTTATTACTTCAAGAGATGAACTATAGTTTCAACTCTCACCTTATTTATGTATGATGCAAAAATCACAAACTCAAAATCAACTGAAGGAGGCATGACTCTTCTCTCAGAACTCATTGGTTAGTTGAACTTGGGGAGTCATCTTTGAGGCTCAACTGTGAAATGAAGAAGATACTTCTTATCTCAAGGGATTTACTGTAAAAAGCAAATGAAGTGATTAAAATAAAGTACCTCAGCCTCTGATCTGTCATATGTGGTGCACAATAAACTGTAGTAAATATTTATTCATCATCATCACAACTTGTCTCTTAAATGAAGAAATAATAGCTACCCCTCTTGACTCGTCTAAGTTTATAAAGCAGCCTAAAGTTACTAAGCATATCTACTAAACATTTTAAATAATGAAATTATGACCATTTTCTTATTTACCTCAGATTAAGGTTTGTATTCATCTTTCACTGTTTTCCTCATGGTTTACAAGCATTGATATCAATCTTACTATCAGCAGCAACAGAGGTTTACTTGCTCCCTGACAGGAAGGCAAATTTTTGCTTCTGGTTCTAAATCTCTCTTTTAGCAATAACAGTTTTCACTTGAAACTGTAAGATTATATTAAAAGAAAAAACCAACCACCTCGCTTTCCCTTGTTCCAACAGTGACTTTAAAATACTTATTTTTGATTTTGCCTCCATTACTGTAATCCAAAACTCCTAGAACAATTTTGACATTTCATTTTCTGAGTACATTTGCACCAGACTTTGCATGTTACTTAAGCATCTGGTGGCGTAGATCATGCTCCTCCGATTCCTCGCTGATTCTTCAAGGGACTCAGTCTGGTCACTTCAAAAGTGATCTCTGCCAGGCTCTGGAAGAAAAGGACAATCAGGTGGGCAAATTCCTCTTTAAAAATTCCAAACTATTTTCCTCCGTGTATGACTTCTGCAAAGACAAAAATGTCTTTGTTACATAACAGTGTACTCAAGATGTCTGTTTCTCTGTCCTACTTCCCCTCAACACCATTCTTCCACAGACTGCAGCTCAAACAAGCACATTTCCTTTGTACACTCTATCCTAAATCCTTCACAGAAAGTTAATCCCACAGAAAGGTGCAACAGGTGGTGTCCATGGGAGATAGAGCACATCCGCCGGCTAGGTCCCAAAGAAAAACAAAATGATGTCTCAGGCTCTTTTCCAAATTCCAAGTTGGAGCAACATGGCTTGCAATAGCTTAAGCAGCAAGATGCATCAGAATGGTTGGTTTCTTAGCTCTCAGGTGATCCACTGATCCCAGGCCAGATTCAGGTATTCCCCAGCTGAAGTGAAATGCACAGAGAAGCTGCCCCAGACTCTACTCAGCACCATTCCAGGAAACCTTAGGCAGACACCAAAGGAGGGAAAATAAGGGCACAACTGAAAGCTGAGATGTTTTTAATGCAACGAGTGGAACCGCTTCACCCACATGTCATCCTCTCCCGGAAATGCCATTTCCTCTTCCAGGAAACAAAGGTGTGGAGAACTTCTGAGCAGCAGCCATGTACCTAAAACAGTAAGAGAGTATCTGTTAGAAAACAGAAAAACTTGCTAGTCTATGAAAGGAGACTAGTCCTACAGGTTGCTGAAGCCAGAAGGTCTAGAAGTTACTACTCAGCCTAGTGTGTGCCAAAAGGAGATTTGGATTTTTAATTTTAAATGAAATGTTAAGATGAAAAAGTCATCCTTTTAAAACATATGATGAACACTGTTTAAGACCTTCAAACTTCAGATTAATGGGTTTTCAACTGTAGGGCTGTATGGTCATAGGACAGTACGGTAGTGTGAGTCTTCAGAGAGCAGATGACCAAGAGTGCTAGAAGCAGGAATCAAGGGCAAGGTTGTAAGAACAGAGGCATTGTTCTATAGCACATGAGACAGCTGCTTCAGACTTCTTTGAGTTGCATCCCGAGCCTGGTACTTCATTAATTGTTAATTATTAACAAGCTGCATAATCTTCCCCAACTGCATTATTTTTGTTTGTTAAATAGAGGTGATGATGTTGATGAGATGATGAGGTGTTGGCGATGGTGACACCAACCTCGTAAGACTCAGGAATAGTGAATGAGTAGTGCACCAAAAGTGTTCATCACAATGCCTGGTATGCAGGGATTGAGTGTATGGTCAATGTTATCATCATTTGAAATCTTAAAGCCACTGGCTACCAAATAAATTAGCAGCATTCACCATTTTTTAAATCACACTTCATAAAGCTCTTATGAATAATATTTCCAGAACTACTTCAGAAATTGACAAAAATGATGGAATATGTGTGGTCAAAGCAAAGGGGAGAATTTTAAAGGGGATTGATGACAATGTGTCTTTTATCATAACATTATTTAAATAGTCACCATAGTTTTAAATAGCCCTGACATGAATTTTTCCTTGAGCCTCTACATGATCTTAACTTTCTTCTTAAACTCTCATTGGAAATACCAGAAATGTAGAATAAAGAGTGGACTATCTCTGGGGTACAGGAGCAACAGCTTGTTATGTCTTCTCTGTGCTTTAGGGGCTAATGAAAGATCACAGGAGAAGGGGACAGGGAGAAGACTACCATGGTGACATTGGTGGTGGTGGTGATGGTCATGGTATGACCTCTACCAGGTGCTGGAGATGCCATGGTCAGCCAGAACCTCAGCACCTCTTGGCCAAACTCTTCCACGAAGCGCCACCTCTGTACTGTGAGAGCCTCACCTGTGCCCTTTAGATGTTAACAAATGGGACAGAGGGCTACAATTTTTCTTATTATGTATTTAGTACAGGGTCTACAGGGTCTCACTACACAGATCTGACTCATAGTGATCCTCCTATTCAGCCTCCAAAATGCTGGAATTACAGGCATGCGCATGCCCAGTCTCAATATCAGCTCAGTGTGCTCTGGGGGCGGAGCTGGGACAGCAGACCTGGGAATGAATCCTTAACCCCTATGTCCGCCTAAACAGGCACTTTAATCCGCTGAGCTATCTGGCCAGCCCTACCACTAATTTTAATGAAATATATTTTTATCTTAAAACATGTATGTGATGGCGTTTGAGACTCATATAAGTGAAAGTCAAACATTTCTGAGGTTTTTTGTTCTTGTTTTGTTTTGTTATTTGAAAATTAAATTTGGAATGGCAGGACTCAGAGGTGCTCTGTGATGACATTCCATACCTCCAGGTCCAGAAGCCTGCTAATACAAAGTTTGGCTCTTTCATACATTTTTAATCTATTTTTAAAAAGAAGAAAGAAAAGGTATGGAAAGGGATTACTGTTTAATTTCTCAAGCTAATCTCTCTTAGTATTTATAGCAACAAAAGCCTTAACCCAGTCTGTTTTTGTCTCATCATTGAAAGGAAATCCTATTGTAGCAGCATCTATAACCAGACCATTTTCTAACCTCGATGAAAAATAGGAAAACTCACCCAACTGTCCCCACAATATGATCACCACTAGCTAGTGTCACCAGCAAGGCTTTAGGAAGTCCAAAAATGACAAATGCACTGGAATAGAAAAATGGCACACCTTCGGGAACTGTAAAGTTTAAAACACTTTAGAAAAACTTCAGAAAATGTGCATGAAATAACAAAATGCAAATTACAGAGAGGCAAAATAATAGGTAAAACTCCAGAAACCACCATGCTCAGGACGGAACTGTGCCCAAATCTTCCGAGGTAGGCATTTCAAAGAACAGTGCTTACAAGTCTGTTCGAGTGTGAAAACGACTAAGCAGATTCAGTTTCTTTCGCACCCAGGGACCTGACCCCTGCCCGCTGGAGATCGTCGCCTTCGGCTTTCAGGTAGGTGACGGGGACGACACGTGGTCTCGCGCCCCTTTCCTGGCACTCGGAATGTGGCTGAGGCGGGGGCGCCCGGGCTCTGCGCTGCCGCGAGCATCGCCTGGCCCCGCGAGTTGTCCCTTCCTGGTCTGCCGCACCCTTCAGGCCAAGGTCGCAACCCAGCGACAAGTGGCAGGGTAGCGTGAGGATGGAGGGTGGGGACGGCGCCAACCGGGGCAGGGCAGAAGCCGCTCGGTGGGCGCGCACGGTGCTCGGCTGAGCCCACGGCTGCGAGCTGGGGTCCGGGTCGCCTCCACCCGCCTGGCCGCTACCGGGTGAGCGAGGAGCGCCCCCTAGCCGAGCCGCCCGCGGGCGTCCCCGCCGCGCCGGCCCTCTCCAGTCCGCCACCGAACAGCTGCGGCGCGGCTCGGACCGCGATCGTGTCACCAGGTAGGGACCTGCGACCCGCGCTATGGGCCGGGAGGGAGCGGGCTGCCAGGGGCCAGGACCTGGGCGGGAAGGCCACCCGGCGTCCCTTAGAGCGGCTCCAAGAAGGGGCGAGCACTGCCCTTGGAAGCAGGGTGATAACGAAATCTAAAAAAAAAGCTGGGGCCAAAGTAAACTTTGGGGCTCCCTCTGGGTTTCTTGGTTGCTGGTGGAGACCTTGGCCGGCAGAGGCCACACACCCTCACTTCCTTTTTCTTCTCACCTGCATTGATAGAAGCAGGAGGGAAGGAAAGAGGTGGAAAGTTTGTATATCTGGGGGAAATGTTTGCATATTCTTGGAAGAAAAGTGTTTTCTGGAGCTAATAGCCTATCCACAGAAAACACCCCGTTTTCTGGGAATTTGCCCAGGCGGGGAATAGGGCTACTACTGCTTCTACACAAAACCAGATTTCTTTGCAAGGACTTGGGGTAAGGAGAGGCAAGATGCTCATAGATTTTTTTTTTTTTTTTAAAGGTCTAGGTATTTAATTCTTTTTTTTTTTTTTTTTTTTTTTTTTTTTTTTTAGGAGAGTAACAATGGTTAGTACATTGTATATTGTTACTGCCAAAGTAGTTTCTCATATTACAAGATATAGGCAAGAAATAACAAAGAAACAACATAGGTACAAACCTCTGTTTTTTTTTTTTTAATTCAACAGAAAATGGAAATATACTTTTTAAAGTTTCTAATACTAGGAGAAGATATCATACATAGGTATTGAATTCTGCAGCCTTCAGTGAAATGGTTTCCAGGTTGGGAGTCACAAAGTATAGTTGTTAAAGAAAATATCTTTATTTTATTGAATTTTTAATATCCACAGTTATCAACCTGGAAATGACTTTAAGGTTTGGGCATCCCCCACAGTGGGCACACGGGGAGGTCATCAGCTGCATGAGCAGGGAGGTTCTGGACATTTCTGCAAGGAGCGTGCCACAGAGCTGCAGTGTCCTCTGCCCTGTCCTGCCACTGTGTGCGCTGGACATGCTGCTAATAAAAGATAATTCAGTCATGACTAAGGCAGAGGCAGGGTGAGGTGGAAAGAACAGGCACTCTGCTCTGCCAGGACCCTGGGGAAAATGGCTATCTAGACCCAATACCCATGTCCTTTTAGTCGCCAGTGTCCTTTGAGAGTTTGTGCCAGGCCTGTGCTATTGTTTTATGAATCACCTGCAAGATCTGAGGCATCTGCCTGTGTGTTCTGTGAGCTCTGCTTCCTTGTTCTTAATATTTGACAAAGAATTCTAAAGCCTCAGGATGCTTTAGACTCTGGTGAAAAGAGTGAGAAGTCTGGGGTTCCTCTCAGCGGGCCCTCTCTTTGTTTCCCAGGAAGCCATAGCCCTATCCTGCCTGGGGATGTCTGATAGACTAGCTCTATCCTAAGGAACTAGGGCTCTCTCCCAGCTACATACCCCACCCTTGGTAATCACCATCTTCATTTTCCCCCCTAACTTATCTCTGGTAACTTGTAAAATGGCAGGCTTACTGTAAATCCACCATCTCCTTTAAAAGTGCTGTGTCTAGTGGGAAGAAGGGTGACATTTACTAATTTGGTTGCAAATTACTCTTGAAGCTTATGCACAGCTGTTCAAAAATCCCTCAGAGATGAGTGCCATTGTTCTAGGCAGGTGTCTACCACAGAAAGCTCTCGTTAGGCCCTTTCTCTGACTGATTTGAATGCATATATATTGAAGGCAAGGCATAGGAAACCTGCAAAGCTCTCGCATGTCAGCAATTCAAACGAAGCTTTTGTTTTCTCCTCTCTTACTATCTTTCTTTTCTCAATTCAAGTGCAACTTGATTGGTATCTCCTGCTTTTGTCTCGTGTCCCTTGATTGTCTTTGACATTTTTATAAACTTCCCAGAAAGAGTTTTGTCACCGTCTGCTCCATCATGTTTATGTCCACTACTGCCCAAGGCTATGGTGGCTCAGGGTGTCCAGTGGCTCTTGGGCAAACCTCCTCACCTGTTCCACCCCCTGTTACACCAGACACTCGTCATCAACCTGGGCGAGCTACCCTGTGCAGCTCCAGAAACTGATTTCTCTAGTGGTGTCGCTCCTCTTTCAGGAATCATAAGGATGCTGTTCATTTGTTCACACTTGGCTTCTTCTTAGAACCTCAAGGACCCTTTCAACATTAATGTCTATTTGTCTTGCTCACAGTAGATGCTAAAGTTCCCCTGAAGGAGCCCATTTATCTTTGGTCATTTCTATGAAGATGAAGGGTTTGCATTTCATCCTAACACTGTGGAAAAGACTGAATTCTTCTGCATAATCAGTTCCCTCTGGACTGAGCCCAGGATTTTCTTTCAATAGTTTGGGCTTATAGGGCAAGCTTATAACTTCAGACACCCTGGAGTAGGTCTCTGTAGGTGAATATCTCCTTCCAGTGCACTATTTAATTATATTTGCCAATCTTTAAAATTGGAATTAGAGGTAGTACTTCCTGTTTTTAACATATTCAGTGTTTTAGAGTTACTGATTTGGTTGCTTTCCTCTGAGAATGTTTCTAATACGTTAATGTGATATGATTGTTTATGAGTTTGTATTTTATCTCAGGTGACTACCTTTATATAGAATTCAAATCTTTAATTTTAAAATAATTATTGCCTATGTCATTTAAACTAACCATTAGATGGTGAAAAATCCCAATGACAGATGCTTAATGTAAGAAATATGTATATGACCAAGGTCAAACTTGTAATTACAAGTAGAGAAGTTAATTGTATGATGACATATATAGTTTTAAACTCGCTATTTTGATCTTATTCATTATTTTCAGAACTTCAACTATTTCATTTGTGAGCAATGAGCACCTGACTTAGTTTTTCCATATCTGTTCTAGCTGTTGAGGCAGGAATTGGGGAAATTTGTAGAAAAACATGGTGTTGAGTCAGAAAAGTGATTTATAAGATGTTTTCTTGCAACAGTGGAAACATCTTTCGTTACTGTGCTACACTAAATATGCAAGGTCAAATCTTCACACACAGTCAAATCTGATTTCTCCATCATCTACACACACCTTAGGGCAAATGAGAATCAGAGGTGTCAGAGAATTAGGAATTATTCACCCACATCTCGAATCATACATTTATGCTCAAGGATGAAATTAACAGAAATTTAAAGCTCCACACTTTGGAAATACATCCTTCTACAAGTTTCTGTTAATTGACATTAACTTTTGAATAAAGCTAATAACAATGATAGCAATTGGAATTAGCCAAAGCAATGAAGAATGATTTTATTAAGTCATTATTTTTTGCTTAAGTGCTAGGTATACTCAGAATTTTATTTACATTGACAAACGTTACTGCCAAAGTTAATCTTATTAAAGCCTTATAAATTATCACTTGAAACTGAGGCTTAAGAGGATTGAGTCACTGTCCAAGATTTTATAACTAGTAAGTGGTCAAGTCAGCTTTGATGTACCATCAAGCCCTTGTGATAACTATACAGAACATACAATGCAATGCCTTAACCATCTCAGATGTGAAGTTCAGCTCAGTGGCACTAAGTACACGTGCTTTATGGTACAGCCGTCACCCCCATCTATCCACAGAGCTCTTTCTTTCTGTGAAACTGAAACTCTACCCATGAACCCCAGCTCTTCATCTCCCCTACCTCCAGGCCTTCGCAACCACCTTTCTCCTTTCTGACTCTGTTTGACCACTTGGTATCCCATCTAAGTGGAATCATATGTCATCAAACTCATACTTTCACAGAAAGCTGATTTTATTTAAGGGGCATTCATGCTTTAACATGCATATCCTTCTTTTTTAAAGCTGAATAATGGTCTAGTGAGTGGATAGACCACATTTGCTTATCCACTCAGCTGTCAAGGACCACACGGCTTGCTTGTACCTTTTGACCATTGTGAATAGTGCTACTAGAACAATAACATAGGAAAACTTGTTTGAGATCCTGCTCTCAGTTCTGTACAGATATACACACACAAGTGGAGTTGGGGGGTAATACGGCCATTCTATGTTTAATTTTTTTGGTCTCAAAATCATCTTATTTCACAGGGTCTAATACAATAGAATAGTTTTTCTTTTTCCTTTCCTTCCTTCATTTAGGAGCTGCTGTTGATGGTCCACAATATTCTTTGGTGACCATCGTTCTTTTTTATGGAAAAAAGTAAATCAATATTTCATAACAGTGTAGAAGGAGAGTAACAGCAGTTTCTTGAGGAATCACGGTACTGCTTTCCACAGTGGCTAGACCACTTTATATTCCCGGCAATGGTGTGCCAGTGTTCTAGCCATTATTCCACATTCTCATCAACTTTTGCTATCTTCTGTCTTTTTAATTTTAATCATCTTAATAGATGTGAAGTAATAGCAAATCAACTTTTAACCAATTCATTGGATGCCCTGGTCAGGTGTGAGAGGCTTTTTGCTCCTTGCCTGTCTAAGGAAGTGTGTGTGAGCCCCACTCTCAGTACTGCTTTCCTTCAACATTTACCCAGCAAACAAAAAGTTTTAAAAAAAAATGTTTGGCATCAGAGAGGTCTGGTTTTTCACTCTGACTGTGCCAGTTACCAGCTGCATGACTTTGGATAAATTTCTTTCCTGAGTCTTTTTGCTTTCTCTGAAATGGACAGTGATGCCCACCTCTGTATGGTTGAGCTGAGCACAAAACAGTATTTGTGGATGTGCGTGCACTGCCAGTCACACAGGAGGCAGCAGTACATACATTCACTCTGAGATGACACCTCCTTCCCTGTTCTCTGTTATAGGTATTGTGAAGGATATGACTTATATAAACCAAAAGCAGTACTTTCCCCAGGGATATGTGTATTTCAACAGAATGGATGTCACAACCTGAGGGAGATTTTATATTGCTAACGTTCCATATTTTATGGAATGCTAAAGGTCATTTTGTCATGATAATGGGACATTATACTGCTTGGTGGCCTTTGTGTTTTTGTGCCACATTGGTCAAAACTCAGAATTCTTGTCTGACCAGACACACAAAAGATAATGCTCAGTCTCCAGCCCCAGCCTTTTCCTCTCCTGTCAGTCTCTCCATTTCATTCTGTTCTCTCCATATCTGTTTTGCTTCTCCAGTGTTGCATAATAGTTAAGAATAGCCAATAAGGAGAGCTTTGGAGGCAGAGAGACATGGGTTCAAGTCCAGGTTTCTTCCTTTGTAAGCAATGTCACCTTAGAAAAATCACTTTCTGAGTTTCCCCAGTTGCTTTATCTGAAAAATATGCATACCAAACTATCTAGAGCTGATTTGTGGATTAAGTAAAATAATCACTGTACAATATCATGCTATCCAGCAGACATTAAATAAAACTGAATCATTAAACGCTTCTTTCTCTGAAGGCCTGATCTGTCCTTTATAATCTTACAATAAAAAAAAAATTTGTAAGACAAAACAAAAGACAAAGAGTGAGGAAATAATTCACTGTAGTGGTCCATTGCATTCATTGTCCATCTGAGATGTCTCTGATCACAGCTACATACAATGCATCTGAGTGACTTAGTTTAAAACTAAAACTAAAACACTGCGTTATAGGCTCAACTAGCGGTGCTTAGCTGAAAGTGCAAAGAGCAGACCCTTGGCTGTCATAACCTTGTTTCCCGTGACCAACCTTCTGCCACACTCAACGGGTGGATGCTGAGAGCCTGAGACGTCACCAGCTGCCAAAATAGAGCTGAGTTTCCAATGCAAACCAAGCATGGCGAGTTGAGGACCAGGCAAAACCACTCTTTGTGGTCTAAGGGCATGAGTTGCCAAACCTTTCATGAGAATAAGCTGAAAAGTTTTCTTGCTTGCAATTTGGAAAGAAGTTTGTCTCAGATGTGGGTTCAGCACTTGTAAGGCAGCAGCTTTCAACATTTTCCATTCTGGGCCCATTGAGATGCTTCAACAGGCTCATTTCAGGCTGTAGATTCAATCCATTACTAATTCTCATACGGTGACAAGCATGTCTCTAACAATAAAATAGCATAGAAAAGACTAAAATAAATGTCATATAACTAAGTCATAAAATTTGATCATGCTTGGTTTGAAACATACTATATCTTTCCTTGCCTAAAAGCTTAAACATTATAGACATAGGGTGTCTTGTTTTTCTATCATTCCTTTAAATTTTAGAATCACAGAAGGCTAGAAGAAAAAACTATAAGGCTAGAAGAAAAGAACAGAAATGAAAAAGGAAGTGGCATTTGCTGAGTGTGGTAGATGGATTGCTCCAGGTTTATAGAGGAGACACTAAAATTTCTAGACACAAAGAGACTTTGATCAAGGACCACACAAATTGCTAGTATTAAACCCTGATTATTATTATTGCTTTTTTCAGGATGGAGGGTTTAAGATTGTCATGCTATGGCATCCAGGCTGACCTTGAACTCACTGTATATCTTAGAGTGATTTAAAACTGGAAATCCTCCTTCCTCAGCATCCCAAATTCTTGTTTTACCTGCATGCAACACCATACTTGATCTATTTCATCCTATTCTTTATATACTCCATCAATTGTGCTCCCAATGCTTGATAATCAGTTGGATTTTAGGGAAGACATTTTCTCAGGGAAAGGGGGTTATAACTAAGTCTTTCATTTACTAGGAAGAATATAAGCCTTGGATTATACCCCAAGAGCTTCATAAAGAACTGGGTTGATTGGTTTTTTTTTTTTTTTTTTTTTTTTTTTTTTTCGGAACTGGGGATTGAACTCAGGCCTTTGTGCTTGCCAGGGAAGCGCTTATTCCACTGAGCCATCTCCCCGGCCCCAGAACTGGGTTGATTGGAAAGAAATAATATTTATTATTCAGACCAGAGATCTTTCAATGTAGAATTGGCAAAGATGAAATATGGCCACCCCTCCCCCCACTAAAGCTTGCTCCTGCTTTGGGGAAGGCAGCTGGCACTGCCCTACAGTGTGATGGGCTTCCTTTTCCAAATCTGGGCTCACTGCTGAATTGGTCTACCTGGTGGGTATAGTGGAAAAAATTATGCAACTATGTAAAATCCACAAGGACACACCTTGAGCGAGGCTGCCTGGCTTGCCCAGCTCTCAGCTTTCCCTGGCCACTTCACGTGGCTTCTGGAGCACCACTCCACCTTCTGCCCCCACTGTCCTTGCCCTCATCCTCAGCTGGAAACCCTGTTTCCTGTTCAGCTGAGAAGACAGCTTTCCAGATGCAAACTCCCCTCATCCTATAGCCACAAGACCATGTACCTAACCTTACCTGCCTGGACCCACCCTCTCATCCTCATCCTTCGTAACAACAAAACAAAACAGAAAACCCATACCTCCTCCTGAGAAGTCCCATTGTTCTCCACTGGTCCCTGGAACCCACACCCTCATTCTTGGGAACCTCATGTACTTGGGTGTTTCCTCCCCTGTATTTCTCCTCTCTCTTCACTATTGACCTTGTTTGTGGTATGAAACATGCTTGAATTCCTTTGTTCTGTGAACAGAGGTCCTCCTTCTGTGCCTTCCCTGGCCTGTTTCCTTCATTCTGTCCTCCCCTTTACAGTGAAACTCATTAGGTTGTTCACTATGCTCACTGCCTCTGTTCCCTCCCTCCACATGTGCTGGCCCCGAGACACTTGACTTCACCTCCACTGCCCTGTGGACACCATCACACTCACAAGACTCGTTGCTCTCTGTTGCTGAGGTCCACCCTGACCTTACTGCGTGCTCTGCACCATTCCATTCTGCTGAGTCCTGTGCCCATCTTCCTTTGATTCTCCAACCCACCTTCTCATGTTCCTTTCTTTTTCCTTTGCAACCTCATCCTCTATTTCCATCAATATTCCTCAGATTTCTCATTCTAAGGGCTACATCATCCCTCACAGATCCCAGTGGTTTCTCCTTGTGGACCTTAGTCCAATCATTATTTACTTCCACATTCCCTGGTTCTCTTCCTTAGGTAGTTTGTGGGCACATCTAACATTGCTCTCCTCAGGCCAAATACATCACCTTCCCCTTCGTCACCCTTTTTATTTTCCTCTCATGCTCATTTCTGTAGCTGGCACTGCTGCACACCTGACATCTGGGAACTCTCCCCTGACTTCTTTTCTCCCCATCATAGTTTGGTCAAAACAAATTTCTGCTGGTTCCTCTGAAGTATATCCCTGTCACCTCCACCATTTCCCAACCCCAGTGTCTCTACTCTTTTTGCAAGGTAGCACCATTTTTCTCCAAGCTGCTGCTTGGACCTCCTCACTAGTGTCCATTACATGGAATGGTTCCCCTTGCTCCAGATGCCACTCCCAAGAGCTAAGTTCTCCCATGACCTCCCAGTGCTGTCTTAGGATGAAGCCCAGACTTCTCCATGAATATTAGAAGGCTCCGAGCCTTTCTTCTCCAGCCTGTTCTCTCCTACATATCACATTCCTCCAAGTACGGCCTTAGCTATCCTCAGATATTCTATGGCTTTGCCTTGCCTCCTGGACCATCCTATCAAACCTCTGAGCCTCTCTTTCCTTTAGATAAGTCCTATATATCTCAGCCTTTGCCCCAGGTATTTTTCCTATGGCCTTTTCCTGATCCTATAAACCAGAATTTAGTTTCCTTCCATGTGTTCTGAAAACCCCTGTCAGATCATCTGTGTGAGGAGCTTAGTATACTGTGCTACCTTTAGTAACCAGTCAGCATTAGCCACTGTGTCCCTTAGAATTCATGTACCTCTAATGTTTCTTTGCTTTCAGATTTCTCCAGTGGACTGCACGCTGCAGGAGGGCAGAATCCACAGTCTCTCTCATTCATTGTTGCATCTTTAGATCTGATAGAATACATGTCATAATAGATGTCAATACTAGTAGAAGAAATAAGTAAACCATAAAGTTTAGAATTTATAATATCTAAAGGATGTTAGAAGAAAAGAATTCCAATCTTATTTAAATATCTGCACCAATAGAATCCTTATTACTCTACAAACTTTCACCTGTGAACCTCTGAAGTTATCTACATAAGTTCTAGGAGAAATCAGCGCTAAAGGTGATAGGCAACATTTATTGCCCAAATCGCCTCACTACTTTCAGTCAATATGAATGTTTGCATTTAAAAATTCTGGGAGGTGACTTACTACAAGAAAAAAGACTGCTTCCTTCTGGATATCTTGTGATTTTTCTTCCTCCATAATATTCATGGCATCTCACTATATTGATCATCATCATGTCAACCATAAAAGGAAAAAAGATTAAGGTAGATTAAGAGTGAAATAAAAGATTATATTAAAATATTCTTAAATAAGTCATTGGCCAAAGGATATACAATATGTAAACATAAGGTATAGATGTATTAAGAACCATAAGAAAAAATAGTAAAGAATCAAAAGGGGAAATAGTTTTTAAATTAAATGATGAAAGATGTTAAAGATTCTTCAAAACAAGATCGCAGTTATTTTAAAATTTATTAAAGCAGCTACAACTAAGGAAGGTTAAAAAATAAAATATGAGTTTCAAGAATTGGGATGACAGAAGTGTGCCACAGACACAATAAGTGAAAGAATTTTCAAAGGGGGACCCACTAAAGGGTAGAATAATCAAAGTATGAAACAAAAGAAAAAAATATAGAGAGAATTAAAAACCAATCTTAGCAATAGTAAAATAAAGTAGGCACTAGTACGGGTTCCTAACAGCTGCTAAGCCAAAGCTGAAACAATGATAAAATCAGTGTTTAGGCTCCAGGTCACACCACAAAAGCTCTCTATAGAACATGAGAGGCTGTTTCCAAAGGGAGACACGCTACGACACCACTGTGACATTTTCCTTCTGTGAAGTGTTGGGACAGGGTCAAGTAAGGGCAAACATAAGAGTTACGTTCCTCTTTCCCTAAAAAGTAAGGGTGACACTTCTCACAGTGAGACTTCCACATTCAGGCCCCTAATGACATCACCATCTGAAGCATTCTGCTTTCTTTTTGGAAATGGGAAAGTATTCTGGTCCCTTAAATGCCACATACTTTCCCCACTTGGTCTATGAAGTGATCTTCTCAAACAACCTTACTTCCTCCTATGTAATTGCCAATTCTTTCTCAAGTATCCTTATGCATTGTACCTTTCCACAGTGAACCACTCGTGATGTGTTTACTCTCTTATTCCATTTGCTCTGCCTTCAGGGATTTGGACCCAGCTCATTACTGGCGCTCAACAAGGATATCGGAATTGACTTATTGTCTGCTGTGTAGGCTTGCCTAGGGGCATACACTATGTCTCCCATCTCCCATTTTGGATTTTTCTCTTTAACTCTTGGCAGAGTTCAGGCTGAAGTGTCATTTGAGAAAGCTCATGGGTCATCTACAGCCAGAGAATATATTTTATTTCCCTCCAGACTCTGTTATGGAGGGTTCTAAGCATGCATATTATATTTTCAGGGCCTAGTCATTACTATTAACAGTGCTAAGCATTCTGATTTCTAAAAATTAGTTTCTGGAAATTTACCTGAAAAGCAATTAGGGGTGACCAAGTTCATAGAACCCTTTGGTGTGTTGCCTTATCTTCAACCCATGTTGGCTCAGGCGTCTGCTGCTTTCATCTCTGTGGTGTTCTCTCTGCCTCCTGCTCTCAATCCTTGCACTGATCTGGGACATCCATAGTTGGCACCCAAGGATATTGTGAGTGAAGCTTTTTCTTTTCCTTTTTCTTTTTTTTCTCTT